>NC_141874.1:218788927-219091957 GCF_056163025.1 Triticum urartu | reverse complement strand
GTTGGTTCCCACTCATCATAGAGTTTTCTAGGGATAGAAACTTTCAACTCAAGTTTTTCTTCATAAGATTGCATCAAGGCATCAACAATATGTTCGGTGAAGGCTTTATTTTGACTATAAGCATGTGGAGAATTTAGCACGGATTGCAACAAGGAAATACAATCAATCAAAGAGAAACTTTCATAATCAAATTCCTTGAAATCCAATATAGTGGGTTTAGCAACATCTAGATTTTTATTTCTTTCAATCCCACTTTCATCAATTTCATCATTAAGATCTAAACATCATCATTAAGATCTAAACACTCCAAATTTTTAGAACGCCTTCTAGGTAAAGGAAGATCATATTCAGTTTCATCAAGATTCATATTGCAAAATAAAGATTTAATTGGAGACACATCAATAACTTTTAGATCTTCATCTTGATTTTCATAGGAATTGGAAGAGCACGCTTTAATAAAGGCATCTTTGGAAGCACGCATCCTAGCAGTTCTTTCTTTACACTCATAAATTGAAATTCTCATGGCTTTTAGAGACTCATTAATATCATGCTTAGGTGGAATAGATCTAAGTTTCAAAGCATCAACATCAAGAGCAATTATATCAACGTTCCTAGCCAAATTATAAATCTTAAGCAATTTTTCTTCAATCATAGCATTAAAATTCTTTTGTGAAGAAATAAATTCTTTAATATTAGATTCAAAATCAGAGGGCATATTATTATAATTTCCATAAGAGTTGTTGTAGGAATTCCCATAATTATTAGAAGGATTACTAGGATATGGCCTAGGATTAAAATTCCCTCTATAAGCATTGTTACCAAAATTATTCCTACCAACAAAATTCACATCCATAGATTAATTGTTATTCTCAATCCAAGTAGACAAGGGCATATCATTAGGATCAGAAGAAACACTCTTAGTAGCAAATATTTTCATAAGTTCATCCATCTTTCCACTCAACACATTAATTTCTTCTATCGCATGCACTTTTTTATTAGAAGTTCTTCCAGTATGCCATTGAGAATAATTAACCATAATATTATCTAGGAGTTTAGTAGCATATCCTAAAGTGATTTCCGTAAAAGTGCCTCCCGTGGCCGAATCTAAAAGATTTCTAGAAGCAAAATTCAACCCGGCATAAAATTTTTGTATTATCATCCACAAATTCAAACCATGAGTAGGGCAATTACGTATCATTAATTTCATTCTCTCCCAAGCTTGTGCAAGATGTTCATGATCAAGTTGTTTAAAGTTCATTATATCGTTTCTAAGAGAGATGATCTTAGCGGGAGGAAAATACTTAGAGATAAAAGCATCTTTGCACTTGTTCCATGAATCAATAATATTCTTAGGCAAAGATGAAAACCAAGCTTTAGCACGATCTCTAAGCGAAAAAGGAAATAGCTTCAATTTAACGACATCATTATTGACATCTTTTTTCTTTTGCATATCACATAAATCAACGAAGCTATTCAGATGAGTAGCGACATCTTCGCTAGGAAGGCCAGCGAATTGATCTTTCATAACAAGATTCAACAAAGCAGTATTAATTTCACAAGATTCAGCATCGGTAAGAGGAGCAATCGGAGTGCTAAGGAAATCATTATTATTGGTATTGGTGAAGTCACACAATTTAGTAGTATCTTGAGGCATCGCGACAAACAAGCAATCTAACACACGAGCAAACAAAAGGCAAGCGGGCAAAAAGAGGCAAATAGAGAGGGAGGATAGAGAGAGAGGGCGAATAAAACGGCAAGGGTGAATTGGGGGGAGAGGAAAACGAGAGGCAAATGGCAAATAATGTAATGCGAGAGATAGGGATTGTGATGGGTACTTGGTATATTGACTTTTTGCGTAGACTCCTCGGCAACGGCGCCAGAAATCCTTCTAGCTACGTCTTGTGCTTGCGTTGGTTTTCCCCGAAGAGGAAGGGATGATGCAGCAGAGTAGCGTAAGTATTTCCCTCGGTTTTTGAGAACCAAGGTATCAATCCAGTAGGAGCCCACGCTCAATTCCCTCGTACCTGCACAAAGCGATAGCTACTCGCAACCAACGCGATTAGGGGTTGTCAAGCCCTTCACGCTCACTTACGAGAGTGAGATCTGATAGATATAATATTTTTGGTATTTTTGGTATAAAGATGCAAAGTAAAAAGTAAAAGCAAAATAAAAAGCAAAACAATATTAAAGTGACGGAGACTGATATGATGAGAATAGACCCGGGGGCCATAGGTTTCACTAGTGGCTTCTCTCAAGAGCATAAGTATTCTACGGTGGGTGAACAAATTACTGTTGAGCAATTGACAGAATTGAGCATAGTTATGATAATATCTAGGCATTATCATGTATATAGGCATCACATCCATGACAAGTAGATCGAAACGATTCTGCATCTACTACTATTACTCCACTCATCGACCGCTATCCAGCATGCATCTAGAGTATTAAGTTAAAAATAGAGTAACGCCTTAAGCAAGATGACATGATGTAGAGAGATAAATTCATGCAATATGAAATAAACCCCATCTTGTTATCCTCGATGGCAACAATACAATACGTGCCTTGCTGCCCCTTCTGTCACTAGGTAAGGACACCGCAAGATCGAACCCAAAGTTAAGCATTTCTCCCATGGCAAGAACTACCAATCTAGTTGGCCAAACCAAACGGATAATTCGAAGAGACTTGCAAAGATAACCAATCATACATAAAAGAATTCAGAGAAGATTCAAATATTATTCATAGATAGACTTGATCATAAACCCACAATTCATCGGTCTCAACAAACACACCGCAAAAAACAAGATTACATCGAATAGATCTCCACAAGAGAGGGGGAGAACTTTGTATTGAGATTCAAAGAGAGAGAAGAAGCCATCTAGCTACTAACTATGATGATGTAGAAGCCCTCCGTGATGATGGCCCTCTTCCGGCGGAGCTGCGGAACAGGCCCCAAGATGGGATCTCATGGATAGAAAAAGTTGCGGTGGTGGAATTAGGTTTTTGGCTCCTGTTCTGATCGTTTGGGGGTACGTGTGTATATATAGGAGGAAGGAGTACGTCTGTGGAGCACCGAGGGGCTCACGAGGCAGGGGGCACGCCCTAGGGGGGGGCGCCCCCCACCCTCGTGACCTCCTCTTTGATCCCTTGCAGTAGGGTCCAAGTCTCGTGGATCACGTTCGGTGAGAAAATCACGTTCCCAAAGATTTTATTCCGTTTGGACTCCGTTTGATATTCTGTTTATCCGAAACACTAAAATAGGCAAAAAACAGCAATTCTGGGCTGGGCCTCTGGTTAATAGGTTAGTCCCAAAAATAATATAAAAGTGGAAAATAAAGCCCAATATAGTCCAAAACAGTAGATAATATAGCATGGAGCAATCAAAAAATATAGATACGTTGGAGACGTATCAGGACTTCTTCTTCCCCTCCTCCGTTCGGCTCGGCGCCATGGCTACGGGGAGGGCCGAGCTCAAGTCGAGTTAGGAGAGGAGGTTGTTGTTTTGGGAGGCGGAAGAATTGGAGAAGTGTGTTGCCAGAAACGAGGAAATAACTGCATAGGTCATGGTGGCCGCCTAGCCAGGCGGAAATCAAGGCAGCATGGGGAAGCGGAGACGCCCACGTCCCATCAATCGCCATGCGTCAGCCGAGGCCGCAGGCTATTGGGGCCCGTGGTGCTCCGCACTTGCCTCTTGGCTTCGCCTCGAAGCCAAGTCCGAGCGCGCCTTGGGCCAGGGGGCTACTATCGGCGTCCTGGGAACGGGGTCCCCAGACTTGCCTGCCTGCGGCCCATGGTGTGGCTCCACCAGCGGCCTTGTACGGCCCATATTCAGCAGTGAACACTGAAGACCCTCGTGAGGGGCCAAGCCTCGCGAGGCGGACGACACGAGACCTCCTCGGGGGCAGCCTCACCAGGCAGGCTCGCGAGGGGCGGAGAGATCAAGGCAGGGGGCACCTCGCGAGGTCCCTGTGACACAAGCCATGATGACCAAGGCCAGGCGGGCGCCTGGCGGGCGCCAGCGTGTGCAGTGTACTTGTTTCTTGTTTGGTGCTAAAGGGGCAAGCACAGGCGAGGAGTCCCGAGGCATCAGGCAAAGGTTTCCATATCGGTGCAACAAGACCAAGACCAGCAAGACGGCAGGACAGAGGTCACCATGGAGACCAGGACGGCGTCACCACCAGAGCCTTTGGCAGGCGAAGACCACCTTTTGTCAGGATAACTTGTACTAGTTTTCTCCCTTCGTATTTGGCCGTTGTTGGATCCCTTCCCGCCAATATTTGGGAAGAGGACCAGGGCCTCTATACATAGGACTAGCCACCACCGTAGGGAGGCATCTGATCAAGGACTGGACCCATTCCACCAAGGCCACCATACAAGCTCACCGAGCTCAAGAACACCTCTCCTCAGGAGGCTGTTCATACCTTGTACTCGTTCATCCTCAGCCCAAGAGGCAATCCACCACGCCACACTAGAGTAGGGTATTACACCACATCGGTGGCCCGAACTAGTATAAACCCTGTGTCCTTTGTTTTGCGAGTTTGACATGCTGAGCTTTGAAATTGTGGTGAGAGTGTGAGCTAGGGGGAGGGGAGATCTTCTTGCACACCCCAGAGTTCGAACCTCAAGGGTTTTGCCGGAATCCGTAATCCGACAATATTTCCATGCAACTTTCCACCGTTCCGTTTATTATGACACGCTTCATCATTGTCATATTGCTTTGCATGATCATGTAGTTGACGTTGTATTTGTGGCAAAGCCACCATTAATAATTCTTTCATACATGTCACTCTTAATTCATTGCATATCCCGGTACACTGTCGGAGGCATTCACATAGAGTCATATTTTGTTCTAAGTATCGAGTTGTAATTCTTGAGTTGTAAGTAAATAAAAGTGTGATGATCTTCATTATTAGAGCATTGTCCCATGTGAGGAAAGGATGATGGAGACTATGATTCCCCCACAAGTCGAGATGAGATGCCGGACGAAAAAAAGGACATAAAAAAGGAAAAGGCCCAAATAAAAAAATGAGAGAAAAAGAGATAAGGGGCAATGCTACTATCCTTTTACCACACTTGTGCTTCAAAGTAGCACCATGATCTTCATGATAAAGAGTCTCCTATTTTGTCACTTTCATATACTAGTGGGATTTTCATTATAGAACTTGGATTGTATATTCCAATGATGGGCTTCCTCAAAATACCCTAGTCCTTGTGAGCAAGCGCTACAAAAAAGACACATCCGTGACATTTTGGGCCAAACGAAAAAATTTCTGTCATACTTATGACACTTCTACGACGATAATTGTGACAAAACCCGGTATCATCATAGATGTGGTGGGCTCCTACTTCTATGACAAAAAATCATGACAGAAAATGGGCTTTTCGTCCT
This sequence comes from Triticum urartu, assembly GCF_056163025.1. Lineage (NCBI taxonomy): Eukaryota > Viridiplantae > Streptophyta > Magnoliopsida > Poales > Poaceae > Triticum > Triticum urartu. The sequence goes on along the minus strand of NC_141874.1, from coordinate 219,086,571 downwards.
GGGCGGGCCGGAGACACAGCTGCATGACATTCTTTGGGTCGTCCATGATGGAAAAAACCGTGGTAGAAGCAAGGGCGAGGAAAATATCGGGGTGTTCCCGGTTACGATGGATGGTCGGGGCCGAGCGATGCGCATTTCTCTCGTACACGCACGCGCGTGGGTGCGAGGCATTGGGCTCTAACTGAACCCGAGCGAGGCGTTGGGCTCTAACTGAACCCGAGCAATTGCACTGTAGGCTACGCGTTACTGAACCTGAGCGATCGATCGATGGCTGTTAACTGAACCCGATCGAGCGATTCCTTCACTACTGCTGCTAACTGAAGCCGATCGATGCTGCCTCTGAATGAACAGTGAGCGTTGCCGGGGGGTTTGGATGAACAGTTCCTGGTGGGGGTGGATGAACAGGACCCCGTGATGTTGCCTCTGGATGAACAAGACCCCGATAGATCGAGCCGGTTGGGGCTGGATGAACAGGACCCCGTGGAGGGCAGGATGAACAGGACCACCCCGTGGAGGGCTGGATGAACAGTAGACAGTGGAGGGTTGGATGAACAGTAGCCCGTGGAGGGGTGGTTGACAAAGAGCCCGTGGAGAGGGCTGGTTGAACAGTAGCCGGTGGAGTAGCGCACGGTGGAGGGTGGATGAACAGGAGCCCGTGGATGAACAGTCGCAGGTGGAGGCTGGAGGAGGTCGATGGTGGATGAACAGTAGCCCGTGGAGGCTGGAGGGGGTCGACGGTGGAGATGAACAGCATCCCGTGGAGTCCCGTTTTGCGGTACGCCACACCCCTCCCGATGAACATGACCCCCGTTTCGACCATAGCGCTCCAACACAAGTCCGTTTCCTCCGTTTTGCGGTACGCCACACCCCTCCCGATCAATAGGACCCCCATTTCGACCGTAGGAGGTCCGTTTCCTCCATTTTGCGGTACGCCAGACCCCTCCCGATGAACAGGATCCCGTTTCGAACGTGGCCGATCGAACACAAGGCCGTTTCCTCCGTTCTGCGGTACGCCAGGCCTCGTTTCCATCAGCTGTTCCGTCCAAGCCCCCCCCCCCCCCCGATGAACACGATGACGCATTCCGTTCTGACCCAGCCAGTTGGGTCCCCATGAACACGACGACGACGCTGTTTCTCCGTTCTGACCCAGCCATGTACACGAGCCCTGGCCATACGTATGCGCGAGTAGGCGTTCGAGACCCTGCCCGTATGTACGTATGTGACGCCCCCAATTTGATTGTACACTAATCATACACGCAAATGTGTATGATCAAGATCAGGGACTCGCGGGAAGATATCACAACACAACTCTACAAATAAAAATAAGTCATACACGCATCATATTACAAGCCAGGGGCGTCGAGTGCTCGAATACAAGAGCTCGATCATAGACGAGTCAGCGGAAGCAACAATTTCTGAGTACAGACATAAGTTAAACAAGTTTGCCTTAAGAAGGCTAGCACAAACAGGGATACATATCAAAAGAGGCGCAGGCCTCCTGCCTGGGATCCTCCTAAACTACTCATGGTTGTCGTCAGTAGCCTGCACATAGAAGTAGGCACCTCCAGAGTAGTAGGACTCGTCGTCGACGGTGGCGTCTGGCTCCTGGACTCCAATTCTGGTCGAACAATCAGGTATAGAAAGGGGGGAAAGGGGGAGCAAAGCAACCGTGAGTACTCATCCAAAGTACTCACAAGCAAGGAGCTACACTACATATGTATGCATTGGTATCAAATGGAAAAGGGTAGGATATGTGGACCGAACTGCAGAATGCTAGAATAAGAGGGGGATCGCTAGTCCTATCAAAGACTACGCTTCTGGCAACCTCCATGTTGCAGCATGTAGAAGAGAGTAGATGATAAGTTCACCATGTATCATCGCATAGCATATTCCTACCCGGCAATCCTCCCCTCGTCTTCCTGTGAGAGAGCGATCACCGGGTTGTATCTGGCACTTGGAAGGGTGTATTTTATTAAGTATCCGGTTCTAGTTGTCATAAGGTCAAGGTACAACTCCGGGTCGTCCTTTTACCAAGGAACACGGCTATTCGAATAGATAAACTCCCCTGCAGGGGTGCACCACATTCCCCAACATGCTCGATCCCCTTTGGCCGGACACACTTTCCTAGGTCATGCCCGGCCTCGGAAGATCAACACGTCGCAGCCCCACCTAGGCACAACAGAGAGGTCAGCACGCCCGTCTAAATCCTATGCGCGCAGGGGTCTGGGCCCATCACCCATTGCACACCTGCATGTTGCGTGGGCGACCGGAAGCAGACCTAGCCCCCTTAATACAAGAGCAGGCTTACGGTCCAATCCGGCGCGCGCCGCTTAGTCGCTGACGTCACGAAGGCTTCAGCTGATACCACGACGTTGAGTGCCCATAACAGTTCCCACGTAGTTGGTTAGTGCATATAGGCCAATGGCCAGACTCAGATCAAATACCAAGATCTCGTTAAGCGGGTTATTTTGAAGTAACCGCAGACGCCGACCAAGGCCAGGCCCACCTCTCTCCTAGGTGGTCTCAACCTACCTTGTCACTCCGCCACAAAATAACAGTCGGGGGCTGTCGGGAACCCAGGCCCACCACTACCGCGATGGAACCACCCGTCCTTTCAGCCCCACACCAGAATCACTCGCGGGTACTCTACGAGCGGACCCATCTTTAGTCATCACATGTATCATGTATGTATATAAGTATATACCCATGATCACCTCCCAAGTGATCACGACCCGATAGTATAGCATGGCGGACGGACAAGAATGTAGGGCCACTAATGGAATACTAGCATCCTACACTAAGCATTTTAGGATTGCAGGTAAAGGTAACAACAGTAGCAGCAAGGATAAGCTATGCATCAGGATAGGATAAACGGAAAGCAGTAACATGCTACACTACTCTAATGCAAGGAGTAGAGAGAAGAATAGGTGATATCTGGTGATCAAGGGGAGGGCTTTCCTGGTTGCTCTGGCGAGAAGGAGGGGTCGTCAACACTGTAGTCGTACTAGGTAGCAGCGACGCCTGTCTCGGTGTCTAACGCGAGAGGAGGGGGAAGAAACAGTAAATACGGAGCAAACAAAGCATCACAAAACATAATGAGGCAATACGCAGTGTTAGGTATGCCCTAACGCGGTACTAGGCGATGCCGGTGAAGTGGGGAAATATCCGGGAGAGTATTCCCGGTGTTTGACGTTTTTGGACAGACAAATCGGAGGGGGATTGTAGCATGTTTGCTATGCTAGGGATGTGTGGCTGATGAACGGACCACGAATTCGGATTCGTCTCGTCGTTCCCAGAAACTTTCATGTATAAAACTTTTTCATCCGAGCTACGGATATTTTTCTATGAGTTTTCAAAGATTTAAACAATATTTTGAAAATCCCTAAAATTTTGCTAAGTCTGAGAATTCGATAGTTTTAAACATCACTTAGCTGTTTTCCGGAGGCTATAGCTATTGTTCTACTCATCCTATGGAGTAATGACTTATATCAATCTTGGTCAATTTTCTGTGATCTAGATGACAGTAACAAGTGCGGCTATGTTAGCATCCATTTGCTAGATCAAAACTTTGTTGGAAAAGTGCTACTGCAGCATTTCAGTTTCTGTTTTTCTGTTAACAAAACATACCAATTTGTGATTTTCATAGGATTTAATGCATGCATCTAATGGATTTGGTCCAATGGAAACATTTGAGCCTCGTCAAGTGTACTACCAACTCATATTATTTTTACTCCTATTAAAAGTCGTTTAGTCGCTGTTTAAGGGCTGTCCAGAGCGTCAGTTGGTGTATAATTAGAAAAGCTAGCTACATCTACAGTAGCTAGCAGTAGTACAGTATAGAGGAGGAGCAAGCGGGCGGGGGCTCTGCAGTAGAGGAGGCAAGGCCGTGCGTGTAGCGACGGCAAGGTGAAGCGGGCGGCGTAGTTGACAGGGGGCACGGGCGCCCAGCAACGGGAGTGGCGGCCAATGGGAAGTGGCGGCACTAGGTGGCGAGGTACGCGAGTAGGGAGGCGTGGGGACGACAGGCAGCGTCAGGCGGTTGCGGGCACGGGAAGGCGCTGGCATGGGGGCACGACACGGTCGGGCAGCAGCGGTCAGGGCTCGCGCGGCTGGGCACGCGTGAGGCGTAGCCAGGGCGGCGAGCGCGCATGCGGGCGGCTGCAGCAGTGGGAGGGACGGCCACGCGCGTGCCAACGGTCGGGCTGACCGCGAGTTCAGCCGGAGCTCGCATGGCGTGGAGCAGTAGGGCGCGGCGACGCACATGTGAGCATGCCTGAGGCCACGGCGGGGTGAGCACGGGGCTCGACTGGGAGCAGCCACATTACACACATACGCGTGAGCTCCGACGAGGTCGGGGATAGAGGCTACCGCAATGAATTGAGGGGGTAAGCAGGGGGAATCGGCGCGGGTGCTCACCAGGGAGCACATAGTTGCTCTTCGAATGAACGGGAGCGCAGGCAGCGGCGGGTCGACGACGAGGTAGAAGCAACGGCCAACAATGGGGATGGACGATTGCGACGGCGTGAGGGCGTCCCTGCTCACGCGACTTGTCTTAGACAAAGAGGGTGAAGGTGTGCGTCTCCTGGACCTGCTAGATAGGCGAGGGGAGGCCGGTGTCCGCGCCAACGTCGACGGCGCAGCCATGGGAGCTCTCGGACGCGGCTCGATTTGGTGGAGAACGGCGCCAGAGGGGAAAATGGAGGGAGCTAGGGTTCATGGCAGAGAGAGGGGCGTCGAGGGAGCGCTCTTATCCAACTCGTCTACCACGGGATGGGCGGCAGCGCGACATCCGCGTGCTGGACGACACACGGGCGTCCACAGGAGCGAGGTGAACATGAGGTAGGAGGAGGCGTGAATGGGCTAGGCCGGCTGTGCACTGGGGCCACTAGGGCCTGATGCACAGTAGTTAGCTGGGCTCTTTTTGTTTTTGTTTTATTTTCTGCTTTTCTTTAGTTCATCTCTGTTTTGCATTATTTTGAGATACTACTAAATGAATTTATTTATAGGTGGAACTTTGCGCGTAATTACTAGGTAGGATTCTGAAGCTGCACACAAGGTCTCAATTTATTTGGAGAAGTTTCACCATTTATTTAAATTGCAATTGATAAATTAAATGCTACTGGTCCAAGTCAAAATAGGTTAATGGCATTTCAGATACTCAAATAATGTTGGTTCTTATATGATAATTATTTAGTGAATATTTTGAACCCAACAGACATTTTTGTTTTACCGTTTAGAGAAATTATTTGAATTGGACTTCAAATTTGATTTTGACTTGGACTTTAGAACAAATGGAAATTTTCATAGTAATCACGATGACATGACCACCATTAGGGGGGTTACTGTAGGTTAATTATCCTGGCGTCACAATTCTCCTCCACTATAAGAAATCTCGTCCCGAGATTTAAAGGGTGGAGTAAGGGGGAGAGACTCGGGAAGGACGGAGCTCAACACAAGATAGGTACCTGGGGGCTATCTCACTGAACGTGGCATAGAGGCACCTCTTGAGTTGACATCCAAGAAAGACGTCAAGAGCAAGGTAAGGAGGTGCAATAAGAAGCTTCAATCGGGTAGGCAATCATTCGATGCCTGAAACAAAGTGTGAAAGGGGTCCAGAGCAACGAGAATAAGTATTATGTCTGATACTAGAATTGATGATCTCTTGGAAGGTGGCTCGTGAATTACCTACGAAGCCAAGCATGAGGAATAACTTTAGAAACAGGAGTGTACAGGAGAGTCAGGTTTCGATCCTGTTGAACTGTGGGTTATGGGCCCACCATGTGGGTTAAAAGAAGGAAGGGCATTGACATCTTGCACGGTCATGATAGAAAGGCATGTCAGAGAATAACTGGTTAGTTATGTTGGTAGCATCATTGGTATCAAGGGCGAGGGACGAAGTGAACCATTTTCCTGCTCGTTGAAACGAGGCGGACCAATAGGCTAAGTTCTCGTCCATCGGTGGTTACCGAAATGTCATCAACAATAGCAACACGGTCTTACCGACAAGGTTGTACTACAGGGTGTTTACATAAGCAACGAATTATTACTGCTTAGACCATATAAATCACCAGAGGGTTAAACAAAACAATGGAAAGGAAAAGGTGATCATCAGATTAAATAGAACAATGGAAAGGAAAATGTGTTTAAACATATTTTTCATGGGTATATCCTTCCCACGGACAAGTAGGGCATGATATCCACGACATGATATAAAGTAGAAAACCCTTTAGGTAAGGGGAGACAAAATTCATGACATTACCCATACAACGGTGTTTGGATATTTGAGCAGGAAACATTTAGCATTGGGCTTCAAATGTTCTTGTTGAAAATCAGAATACCATAGACATGCTTCGAGATAGCATTGACATGGTCAACAGGTGAAGATCAGACTTTGGAAACACAAAGGATCCATCAGGAATAACATGTAGAATAAGTCTTACAATTTCCCCATGGAAGAATGGATAACCTTGCTGAGAAGGAATCTATAACAATAGGTTCTCTATCAAGGTCTGCTAGGCATGACATCACCTTACCGGGTTATTCAAGGACCAATGTTATGACTCTTGGAAAATGTTCCAACCATCATATCTGACCGAGTTTCAGGTCTGATTGGTGTCAGGATACCTCAGACTCATGATGCCTGAGAAGGAAGGGGTGTAACACAATTTGATGAGATGGCATTGCAAGATTCTCGATAATGAATTATGGAAGCAAGTTCCGAATCATGAGTTCATCATTAAACCAAGGAGAGGATGAGGAGGTGGCTAATGAACTTAGCGACAATTCATTGAGATTTTCAAAAGATGGATTTCCACACTTATGTGAACAAGGAGATAACATTTGTCAGATCAAATGATGTAATGAGGTATGCTCGAGGAAAACATACACAGTTAAACATTGGTTGAAAGGTGCACACGAAATATGAGCTTAGGTAGAATGATCAATGTTAGAATGGCGATTCGATAACCAATGGTCTAAGAATGAAATATAGACCATTAACTTCAAAGCAATAGGGTTGCTAGAACTTTGAAGTCGCACATCATAATTCATTTGTCGGTTTTCTGGTTAGAAACAACATGGAGACCAAGGAATGAACGGAAATGGCAAGAAGTATCACTTCTACCAAGAATTCATAAAAGGTGGTGAAATTCTCACAACATTCTTGACATGAAAGATGGTAATACTCCAAGGTAAAGAAGAATAATTTCTGGATAGCAAGGATCTCCAGGTATAACACAAAACACGAACAAGTTTGTGTTGGAGGGAAAGCAATAATGTTACTGATGATAACACAAATCATTGAGGGGCAAGGATGGTACTTGTCATCATGAATTTGAAAGATATTCTGGAAGGATTCCAAATGTTGATGATGATCACGACAATTTTTTGTCGAGAGGATCCACGAAGAAGCAATCAAACAACGACTGCATCAAGCAAAAGGAGTGTTGTAGCGAAGGATTATTGGAACCACGAATATGTCTCCAACTCAAAATCAAGCTTGCTGTTCGATGTGAAGCGATATGAAGAGGAAGAGCGACGTAAGCTTAGCTCATCATCAAAATTTGTGCTTCGGGAAGAAGGACCAGGTAGCATAGTTAAAATTTAGCACGCTAATGATATAGCCGATCAGGCTAGGAATGACTTATATGATTATTAACTCGTAAGCAACAAAAATTACTTAAGAGTTATTGAATGAGAGTGCGGAATCGATTCACTTATCGGTGTTCTTGAGTGTTCAACAACTCAGAACCCATGGAAAATTGGAATCGGCAAGAATAATAGTTGTTGAAGAACTCATAAGAAGTTATCCAGTTCCATGATAATCTCGAGATACCAGGGGGGTAATACTCGACGACAGATCAAAGTAGAGGTTGGACTAGGGTATTTCTCTACAGAAGACAAGTGCTCAAACTTGCACAAGAAATGGAATCAAGGAAAAACATGGTCGGAACCACGTCCACAGATACAAGATGAACTTATAACAAGGGGATAATGATTTTAAGAGAAGCTTCCATGATAAGGTATACATCGTGTCCATGGGCATGAACACATGGTTCAAGGTCGACTCCCACTTGTTCAACGCATAACCTTTCATTCACCTCTCATATTTCGAAAATGACATTAGTTGTTGAAAGTTTTTACCTGGTGCAATACCAGATAAGTATGACCCGTGAAATCTTCCGGGTTCACACGGATTAGGGAAGGCGTAGGTTCAACCCATCAGGGCATCTTAGGAACATATACCACAAACTGCGGAGTAAATAATACAAGTTCGAAAGTAGAGCATGGGTCACAAAGCAGAGGATACCATTTACCAAAGGCATTATTTACCCAGGGAAAGGCTCACAAGGTTATTCAATATGAAGGACACTGTCAGATAAAATCCAACAAAGGGTCTGGTGGTCCACAAGGGATCTGATGTGAGCATCGGTACTCAACCAGAGGAAGAAAGAATGCAAGTAGGTCAGATTATGGAAACAACTGACTAACTCAAAGCTCAAATGCAAAATAATTATGATTTGCAAATCAAGGGATCAAAAGCAAACACTCTGATTAAGGGTGGATAAGCTGAGTAGGCTTAGGGGTACAATCGATGGCAATTTGATTGGTCGAGATCCAGCTCATGTTTAAAATGATGTCTGAGCCGGGAGGATGAATTCTAGGATCTGATTGAGGATTGCGAGCATTCACAACATATTGAATTAACGGACTCAAAATTATAAGGAAAAGCGATGCCAATAAGATTACCAGAATTATGGGATTAATCATAATGAAGCAAGAATTTCAAGAGCAATATGCAGTTGAGGATTTTTGAAAGATCGAATGGTATTTCGAAGACTTTTGTGAAATACTTGAGTCAACTGGGATGAGCGGATACTCGGTAAGTGCGAGGAATTATCCATAGGGGTATTCATGTGGCAAAGAACTGCAAGGCAGTAGGCACAAGTATTCTCGAAACAATAGAGATCAACGAGGAATGATTGTATGGATGGCAAGTGTACGTGGTTAACCATAGAGGTTTATCGATGGATGGGAATTGCAAAAGCGATAGCGCAAAGTCTCAAGAGAACATCATAGAGTATCTTAGGAATCTTCTAGTGCAGCAGATGATCATCGGCAATAAGGTGCTCTCCAGGTGAAAGTGATAACGAGATCCTAAAGTTAGTTTTGTTTTTAGCAAAATCATTTAACCCGAATAGAAGAGAGATCAGAGTCCCAGAGCATAGACGAGGAATAAAAGATCCTAATACCACCCAATGGCGACGTGAGCCCATGGGCCGCACAGCCATGTTAGTAAAACAATTTTCATCGACTAGACTCAACTTCGACCAAGGAGTGTGGAAGGGGGATTCCTACAGGCAGTCGGCTCTGATACCAACTTGTGACGCCCCCGATTTGATCGTACACTAATTATACACGCAAACATGTACGATCAAGATCAAGGACTCACGGGAAGATATCACAACACAACTCTACAAATAAAAATAAGTCATACAAGCATCATATTACAAGCCAGGGGCCTCGAGGGCTCGAATTCAAGGGCTCGATCATAGACAAGTCAGTGGAAGCAACAATATTTGAGTACAGACATAAGTTAAACAAGTTTGCCTTAAGAAGGCTAGCACAAACAGGGATACATATCGAAAGAGCGCATGCCTCCTGCCTGGGATCCTCCTAAACTACTCCTGGTCGTCGTCAGCAGTCTGCACGTAGAAGTAGGCACCTCCAGAGTAGTAGGAGTCATCGTCGATGGTGGCGTCTGGCTCCTGGACTCCAACGTCTGGTCGCAACAATCGGGTATAGAAAGGGGAAAAGGGGGGAGCAAAGCAACCGTTGGTACTCATCCAAAGTACTCGCAAGCAAGGAGCTACACTACATATGTATGCATTGGTATCAAATGGAAAAGGGTAGCATATGTGGACTGAACTGCAGAATGCCAGAATAAGAGGGGGATAGCTAGTCCTATCGAAGACTACGCTTCTGGCGACCTTCACCTTGCAGCATGTAGAAGAGAGTAGATGGTAAGTTCACCATGTATCATCGCATAGCATATTCCTATCCGACGATCCTCCCCTCGTCTCCCTATGAGAGCGTGATCACCGGGTTGTATCTGGCACTTGGAAGGGTGTATTTTATTAAGTATCTAGTTCTAGTTGTCATAAGGTCAAGGTACAACTCCGGGTCGTCCTTTTACCGAGGGACACGGCTATTCGAATAGATAAACTTCCCTGCAGGGGTGCACCACATTTCCCAACACGCTCGATCCCCTTTGGCTGGACACACTTTTCTAGGTCATGCCCGGCCTCGGAAGATCAACACGTCGCAGCCCCACCTAGGCACAACAGAGAGGTCAGCACGCCCGTCTAAATCCTATGCGCGCAGGGGTCTGGGCCCATCGCCCATTGCACACCTGCATGTTGCGTGGGCGGCCGGAAGCAGACCTAGCCCCCTTAATACAAGAGCAGGCTTACGGTCCAATTCGGCGTGCGCCGCTCAGCCGCTGACGTCACGAAGGCTTCGGCTGATACCACGACGTCGAGTGCCCATAATTGTTCCCGCGTAGTTGGTTAGTGCGTATAGGTCAGTGGCCAGACTCAGATCAAATACCAAGATCTCGTTAAGCGTGTTATTTTTAAGTAACCGCAGATGCCGACCAAGGCCAGGCCCACCTCTCTCCTAGGTGGTCTCAACCTACCCTGTCGCTCCGCCACAAAGTAATAGTCGGGGGCCGTCGGAAACCCAGGCCCACCACTACCGGGATGGAACCACCCGTCCTTTCAGCCCCCACACCGGAATCACTCGCGGGTACTCTACGAGCCAACCCGTCTTTAGTCATCACATGTATCATGTATGTATATAAGTATATACCCATGATCACCTCCGAAGTGATCACGACCCGATAGTATAGCATGGAAGACAGACAATAATGTAGGGCCACTGATGGAATACTAGCATCCTACACTAAGCATTTTAGGATTGCAGGTAAAGGTAACAACAGTAGCAGCAAGGACAGGCTATGCATCAGGATAGGATAAACGGAAAGCAGTAACATGCTAAACTACTCTAATGTAAGCAGTAGAGAGAAGACTAGGTGATATCTGGTGATCAAGGGGAGGGCCTGCCTGGTTGCTTTGGCAAGAAGGAGGGGTCGTCAACACCGTAGTCGTACTGGGTAGCAGCGACATCTGTCTCGATGTCTAACGAGAGAGGAGGGGGAAGAAACAGTAAATAAGGAGCAAACAAAGCATCACAAAACATAATGAGGCAATACACGGTGCTAGGTATGCCCTAACGCGGTACTAGGCGATGCCGGTGAAGGGGGGAAACATCCGGAAAAGTATTCCCGGTGTTTGACGTTTTCAGATAGACAAACCGGAGGGGGATTGTACCATGTTCTCTATGCTAGGGATGTGTGGCGGATGAACGGGCTGCGAATTCGATTTCCTCTCGTCATTCTGAGAAACTTTCATGTATAAAACCTTTCCATCCGAGCTACGGATATTTTTCTATGATTTTTCAAAGATTTAAACAATATTATGAAAATCCCTAAAATTTTGCTAAGTCTGAGAATTCGACAGTTTTAAACATCAGTTAGCTGTTTTCCGGAGGCTATAGCTATTGTTCTACTTATCCTATGGAGTAGTGACTTATATCAATCTTGATCAATTTTCTGTGATCTAGATGACAGTAACAAGTGCGGCTATGTTAGCATCCATTTGCTTGATCAAAACTTTGTTGGAAAAGTGCTACTGCAGCATTTCAGTTTCTGTTTTTCTGTTAACAAAACATAGCAATTTGTGATTTTCATTTTTCCCTAATCTCTCCCTAATAATAAAGCACGGATTGAGTCTCCGGGTTCACCGTCGTGGCGTTTTTATAAAAAAGTCCCTTTGCTTTTCGAAATTAGAACCCACAGTCCTTTCTTGAGTGAATCTGGGAAAACGCTTCGGTTTTACAAAAAAGACCCTACGTGTGCTTGATATTCAGTCCGCAGTCCCTGATTCATCTTATCCAAAACTCCTCCCTTTCCAGCGACGACAGCGACGGCAGCGATGGCTCCCTTTCCAGCGACGGCAGCGATGGCGGAGCACGAGTAGGTGAGGGGCGGCGCCTTCGTCGGACGGCTAGCCGTGGCGGAGGAGAAGGCGGCGCCATGGTTGCGGCTACAGACGAAGCGGAGGAGAAGGCGGACGCCGTGGGCTTGCTGCACGGCTACAGCCGAGGCGGAGGAGAAGGCGGACGCCGTGGGCGTTCATGGAGGATGGTACACCGGCCGCCGGCACCGACCGCCAGTCCTCTCTGGCCTCCTCCGTGGTATCCTTGTCAACCTCCGCTGCTCCTATCGTGATTTGGATGGAAAATTGGAGGCCGGCCGTGTCCTTCTCCAACACAAATTGATGTAGTGCCCGCCCCGGATTTGATTGGCTGCTATAAGAAGCAAGGGTCCTCGGCCGGAATCTCCATCAGGTTTTGCCCTTCGACCATAATCTCCATCATCCTGTCGAAATTGCAAGTTTTGAACAAACATCCAATGTCGCCGCCAAGTTCGCCGGAGGAACAAGCGCCGAGTTCGCCGGAGGAACAAGCGCCGAGTTCGCCGGAGGAACAAGAACGCCCGCCGAGTCCTGTGATGGCTACACGAGAGGTATGTATCCCCTCGAAGCTACGCCACGACGCGTTAGAGCCTGAAGTCCGTCAAAACTTGACCTGACCGTCATTGACGCCACCTTGCTGCCGCTGTTGCTGGAGATGAGCTGAATAGCAAGCTTTGGTTTCCTCTTTGCTTCCACTTGACTACTCTTCGACTATCTGTAATTGTAAAACACCTAATACGATTCTTCAGCACTTGATACTGGTGGTCATGGTCTTCTTCTCTTACTGTTGCGAGACTTGGTTTTAGTTAGTAATCTTGAGATCAAGTGTACTCGTGGATTGCTTAGATGGAGGACCACTGTTGGTTTTGTACTTAGATGCGATTGTGAATCATGTATGGTTTAATTCAGATTCATGTGGTATTTTTCCTAAATTTGTACCTGCCTGAACATTATTACTATTAAACTATGAATAATGATTTTTGCAACTGTAGGAGAATTTCTTTGCCGCATCACAAGAAAAACAATTTGAAACAGAAAAGTGTACTGAACCTTCTAATTATTGTATGAACTTGCTTCACTTAATTTAAGAAGTACACATACTGCTAGCATTTGCATCACACCGGGCAGCCTATTATCGAGAGATCTGACTTCATCAGGATTGCGGGTTCGTGACTTAATCCTGATTGGGTATGCTGGATGCCCGTACAGGATTGACGCGCCCTATATGCGGCGACCCGCGGCTACTCCTCCCAGCCCCGGATATGCTCTTCCGCCACCTGCGACCCGCAGCTCCAATGATCCACGACAAGGGATGACGACCAACTCGGCTGCCCCTCTCCCGTGCAGCTCCCTCTGAGGCTGCAGCAGCCTTCGCACGAGGCCACTACGGCGCCACCTATGCTGTCCTGAAGTTCCCTAAGATTCGAAAGTTTCAGTTTCATCAGTTTCGTCAGATTTAGTTTCATCAGATTCAGAAAATTCAGTTCATCAGTTTCATCAAAGTTTCAGTTGTCAGTTAATTTGTCGGGCACGTTGGCACTCGCGCACGTCGTCCGCTTCCTCACATCACTCGCTCACATAGCCCACCTGTCGATCCAAACAATGGCTTGGTCAGGGATCGGACTGGACCAGACGGTGTTCACCATGACCTGAAGGCGATGCCCGAGTCCAAGTGCGTGTAAGTTACACCAGCCTTTGATTTATATATCCACCGTCCACTGATCAGTGACCTGAAAAGGTTGGGCGCTCTGAGTTAGCACATAAGCTGATTGATGAGATGGATTGAAATGCTTTTGATTTGTTACGTCGTCAATATTCCAAACTGAAGTCCAAGGAAGAACGATCAGGAACAACAGGTAAGAAGCCCATGAGTTAGTTGTCTTACAGGCATGCACGTGCACAAGGTGCTGATACATAGTTACAGATTTCCAATGGATGCTGGTATTGTCGGCTGACATCTCCGGGGTTGTACATCATGATGGTTACCAAGACACGACAATGATCTCAATGCTACAAACCTGAATGGAATACCATAACTGCAGACCTGATCACAATGCTACAGACTTGAATGAAATACCATGATTGCAGGCCTTTGCTGATTTGCGTTTTCCATTGATCTTCAATGCACTAAAGAATAGTGAAATCTTGGCATCTGATTCATTTTGCAGGCTATGCTTTTAACTCAATGAAAATGTGCATTGTTAGTTGACCTTATTGTCTGTTTGTAGCTAATTGGGAGACAAACATGGGCAATGAGCAGCTTTTTTGATGACAGTGCAATCAAGGACTCACATATTCACTGATGAATCTACCTCTATTTGGTAATGTGTATATACCTGAAAATAGTAGCATCGGCTTTGCATATTTATTTTCTGAATCAGCAACACTGTATTAGGGTCTTCATCGGCAATGTACATAGTGATGCTTAACTGCCGGTTTGAATTATTGGATGCATCTGTTGTGAGACATTCATGTGTTGTCATAGTGACTTGCCTGCGCTCATTGTTGATTGCTAAGAACTGAGTTGGTCCAGAGATTGCAGCTGAGATGGAGCTCAAGAGGACAACTAGACATGCACAGCTTGGTATTGGTCTCATCTAAAATTTTACATATAAGTTTTTTCCTAGATTCAAGTACATTATATCATTATTTTGCAGGTGTGATCCACAGAGGAGATCACATTTCCAGTCCAGTCATAAATTATTATAATTATTTTACTCATGTTCATACTAAATTTGAAACGGGTCAATCCACAAGCTTTTGATCCTCGGTTCATTTTTGAACTATATCCATGTGTTCTATCAAGGATCATTTTGGCGCATATGGAAAAGACAAGCAATTTTGTTACCAGAATTATCATATTTGTAAGGTCAATCACACATGGGTTCTGCACTTCACTAGAAATAATTTATACCCTTGACCTGATAAGTTGTTGTTGTTGTATTATGAATTATTCATAGTATGAGACCAAATTTATTGTTTTAGTTTCATACAATTTTTTGTTCTTTGATAAATGGAGATTGTCATTGTCTTCCGTTTGCATGCCAGAATTTAGCGGTTCATTGTAACAGTTATTTGGCTTGATATTTATCTGTTTAGATACGTGGGTTCAAGGATATTAATATCCCGTTGCAACGCCTCCCTGGGTGGCAACGTTCTGATGTTGCCGTGCCATGCAGTCGGATGTTTTGAGTTCTGTTTTTAGGTGGACAAGGTAACTAGCACTTTTTTCATAGCGAAACATGGGGGTTGTGCTTGCATATATATTTCTTAGAAAAATTGAGTGCATGCTAAAAAAAATTCTCTCCCATTGCAACGCAAGGGCATTTGTGCTAGTTTATTTTTTTAATCTATCCCTAATAATAATAAAGCACGGATTGACTCCGTGGGTTCACCGTCACAATACACTTTCTCCTGTGAATTTACGCTTTTAGTTTGAATTTAAAACGGGTTCACCGTCACAATACACTTTCTCCTGTGAATTTACGCTTTTAGTTTGAATTTAAAACATATATGTGAGGTGGTACTAATTCGGGGAACCATGTCACAAAATTTTCATACGAACATGATCTGTCGTCCGCACTACTACCTGGGCCTTGACCTGAAGCGTTGCCACTTGGGCCTCAGACTCAACCCGCAGACCATATAGGAATCAACCCCGAAGAGAAAGAAAAAACCACTCCGTCGTCTGTCTCTGCCAATCTGCCGCTGCTTTCCCCTCTCTTATTGATCTCTCTCGCTCCTCGTTGCATAATCCCACATTGCTACTTTACAGTTGATGTCATCGATTCATATACGTGCGCCTTGGTGATTCAACAAGAGGCAACGGAAATCAAGGGAGGAACGAACCGAACCGAACCCAGAGGAGCGACAGAGCAGGCTTGGGGTGGCAGTGCACCTCAGCGGCGGTGCCATGGCCAGCTGGCCAGATGGAAACGAGACGGACAGGGCGCCGGTGTGGTGCCGGACGGGGCCAAGCCGTGCAGCGGCGCCACGGGCAGAGGCAGTCGGAGCTGCCCAGCCGGAGCCATGGGCAGAGGCAGCAGGAGTTGCGTGGCCGGGCAGAGAATGAGAGGAGGGGGAGAGTGGAGGTTGGAGGGGCAGCGGCCTCGCCGGTGTGACGAACGCGCGCGGAGCTGGCTGCGAGCGCGGCGGGATCGAGAGGCGCTGGCCCCTCTGTGCGTGTGTGACGGCGCTGGGAGGGGATCGTGGGTTAGGCGGGCTTCCTGTGAGGTTAGTCTCAGGCCCCCAAGTGGCTAGCTAGGTCGGTGACACCATCCCTCGAAAATATACGGGGTCAATTCAAATTACGTGGTTGGACTTTCTTATTTCAACTATCTCCATCCTAAAGTACCTTCTTATTTCAACTAACCCTAAAAAAACCTTCTTATTTCAACTTCCCTTTTTATTGAGTTGAACTTTGCCAGGAGCATTTTTTCGAAAATCTATGTCCTTTTTCTATTATATTTTCCACCAAGTCAAAGATCCTTGAATGATATATATATTGCATGGTCTATTCAAGTTGCTTTGTATTTCCCTCTAACGTCACTGTAGAGTGTACGTACATGTATGGTGTTGATGAAAAAATTAATGTTTTGGATTAGTATATTTACTTAATTCTCAAGGGCTAAACGAGAATATGTTCATAAAAACACTTAATTTAAGCAGGCTACAGAGTTTAGCAGGCTTGATCTAACTTCGACAAGAAAAAAAATGACCACATAATTTTGGTTCAAATCCCGACTCTACAATAAATCCTGACTTTTCGCTCCGGAGCGCGACGTGCATGATCAATCCATCTAAGACAAATAGGAGAACACAAAGTACCGTCCAATTTCCAAAAAAATAAACCACAAAGATATTACAACTCAATAAGTTAGATAGCAATTTTAACTGAGAAGTCTAGGTATTTCTCAGAAAAGATACAACAGCAAAAATTATCTCGCTCTCCACAACAACGGCACTGTGCTGGCCGCATATGAAAAAATGAGAATAAAAAAAAGACCCGTAGATATATCAAGTGGCAAAAAAGGACCCATGAAGTAAGTTCTGCCACATTTATCGTCCCGTGTAACGCATGGGCATTTGTACTAGATTAAGAGAGGAAAAAAACATTGATAACCACACATGCACAACTCTGAAAAACCTCGTAGGAAAAAGCAACATTTTTCTCATCTTATGCCGACCGATTGTGTGCGTGCGAGCGCGCGCGTGTGTGTGTGAGAGATAAAGAGATGCCTTAGGACTGACCACATTCAAATGCGTTTTCGTTGTGTGAGCATTGAGACCACCGTCGGGGACACAAATGTGATGCCATTTTAAAATAAAGAACGTCTACCTATCAGGGTCTCTAGTCGTGGTTATTGGGTTAAGAGCGTGTGTTTTTTTCTGTCCTGTTGCAATGCACGGGCTCTTTTGCTAGTCTATCCCTAATAATAAAGCACAGGTTGACTCTGTGGGTTCACCGTCACAATACGCTTCTTCCTGTGAATTTACGCTTTCAATTTTTTTTCAACACGTTCATATTTTTTCCAAAATCCAAGGTGGTACTAATCTATCTATCTATATATATATATCACTTTTTTTAGGGAAATTTATATATATCACTTTGTACAAAATTTCAGGGTTGGGCGCAGCACATCCTCTTTTTTTACTGTCGCTTCTTTAAAAAATGGCCACACATAAAAAGTTGTATTTTGAGGATTCGAACGCGGCTCACTAGAAAAGTGCGTAGAGCGAGCAACCAACTCAGCTGGCCCATTGTATGTTTGGAAAAACAAGGATTACCCATTTAGTCTACTACGCAAGGAGGATTTTCGGTCGCCTCATTATTCCGGCCCACCCTGCCGAGGGAAGCCACACAACCGAACAGGCAAAGCTGGCCCAAAGCCTGGTGCAGAAAAGTATTCGATGGTGGGCTGAATCGAACTCTAAACCCTTTTAAATAGTCCCATACCGCTACCTTAAACTCAATCTTTGTAATTTATATACATCTTCGAGTTTCCTCGGTATCAAGGAGCCATCTCGGGAACCAGTAAAGAAGGAAATAGGTCCTTCCATAATAAAGAAGGAAAAAGAGAAAAATAAAGAAGGAAAAAGGGAGGGATTTCATGTCTCTTAACAGAATAAGGAAGATAAGAAAGAAAAAATAAAGAAGGAAAAAGGAGGGCGATTTCATGAGTTTCCTCGGTATCAAGGAGCCATCTCGGGAACCAATAAAGAAGGAAATAAGTCCTTCATAATAAAGAAGGAAAGAGAGAAAAATAAAGAAGGAAAGAGGAGGGATTTCATGACTCTTGACAGATAAGGAAGAAAAGAAAGAAAAATAAAGAAGGAAAGAGGGATCGGATTTCATGTGAAAAGAGGAGGGGGGATTTCATGTCGTATGGCAGAATAAGGAAGGAAAGAAAGAGGGCGGTCTCCAAAAAAAAATCTTTGTTCTTATTTTTCTCCTCGACCCGCTAGCGCTCGTCACAAACTCTTACAATGTTGGTCACCAAAGCACAAGTAGGTGAACTCCCTGTTGTGTGCGACACAAACTCCGCACTTTACTTTGTTATATTAGCCACTGATGGAGGATATTTGTACAATGCTCCTAATATAATTGCCCCGCAAAAAATGCTTCTAATAACATTACCCTGCAAAAAATGCTTCTAATATCGTTCAACACAAATAATGCTATGCTACCCATTCCCTAAACCTACCCAACACTGGTTCATGGAAATATTTGTTGCCCCATAGTGAAGCAAGAACGTTGTACTAAGACTTTACTATTTTCATTATAGTGCGCTATTTTTGGGGCATCACTAAACAACGTCAACAAATATGTGAAAAGATACTCGCGACCAGATGGATTTAAATTGCACACACCTACAATACACTTACAAATTCCTTTCACGGTTATGTTTTTGCACAACACATCTTTCCATGTTGTTTCTCATGCGGCAATGTGGAAGATTTCAAAGAGTTTACTAATGTTACCATGTCTGACAGTCGGTCGTGGGAGAAGGAAGAGGGGGAAGGGTCTTGAGCTATTGGGTTCAGAAAGTATGTTTATTTTTTCTTCTTCTCCCATTGCAACGCACGGGCATTTGTGCTAGTCTATCCCTAATAATAAAGCATGGATTGACTCCGTGGGTTCACCGTCACAATACGCCTTTTTCTGTGATTTTACGCTTTTAGTCTGAATCTAAATAGAAAAACAAAGTCGGGATAAGAAAACTGGGATTCGAACCATGGTTTGCCGTGAAGATGCCAAGATAGCAAACCAGTCTAGCTAGGCTCATGGATGTGCCTATTTGGGCGTCTGGCTCCTTAACATAAAGAATAGGAAACAAGCATACTCGGGCTGAGGGAGTTGGATGCTTGATGGGCACGGAATGCTGGGCCGAGACGGGTGTTGCGGCCCATGGGACGGACAAGGAGCAGGTTGGAGGCTTTTTCATAATTGTTTACATATTATTAAATAGTCCCACCTTACTATTTTATATTAGTTTTTTGTAGTTTATATACGTTCTTAGGTTGTCAGGCATCGAGCTGCTTCGGAAATAAAGAAAAGAATAAGGCGTGGATATTGCATGAGAAATAAAGAAGGAAGGCCAAAGGGAAGGGAGAGAAAGGAAATATAAAGTCATTATGTGGTAATTAACCGGGTGGCCACTGAGATTCATGACATGCTTGATATATAAGGAAAGAAAGAGAAGAAATACACAATAAGGAAATATACGGTAATTATAGAAAGATTGAGGGAGGATCCCTACCAAATGGATAGGACGTGCAGGATTTGTGGGCACCATATTTGGTTGGCATGGAATTTAATTTGAACCAATGACAGGTGTACTGGCCTCATCCATATCTTATGAATAAAAATGATGTGGCATTTTTTTCCTACATGCAATCCTCACTAAATTCACATTATTTTTTCTTCGGTTGCAGCAGACCCACTTATGATACTTACTAAATTTGCGCCAACTTTATAACACATTGAATGTTATGTTTGTGCATACAATCCTCACTAAATTTATATCACTTTTTTTTACTGTTGTAACATACGGGCATATATGCTATTTTTTTTTATATAAATGGAGGTATAATATTATTTGGCCTCCCATTTGGTATGTCAATAGCGTTTCTCCATACTCAGCTAGGCTATTCTAAAAATCGTCTGTCCTGGGCCGTCGGGCCTCTGCCCCGTTCGTCTGTGTTACATTCCACCAATGAAAAAAAGTGCCCTCCCAACCTGTCTGTGCGATCCGGCCCAACAAATCAGACCCACCAGCCCATTTAGAAGATGAGGCAAAAATAGTTGACCGTGACATAAATCAAACTCGCAACCTCCCCTGTTCTTTGGTGTTGATCGTTTTACCCCACAAAAAAAGGTGTTGGTTGTTTTAAACTAAAGTTAAATTTGAAGATTTTTTGTGTCCTTTACGGATTGGTACTGAACTGCTACGATGTAAAATATGGATAGCACAAACACAAGGTGCAATCATTAGATTGCGCGGATGTGGCCGGGATCTCAAACGCGACTGTTCGCTGGTCTGTGTATGTAGACGATTCTTCATTAGCTCCAAGCTTAGGTGGAACGTTCGCCGTGTAGTGGACAGCGTGACCGACAATGAGGATAAAAAAATAAGTGGTAACAAGGATGGGGCGCTAAGTGTGATAATTTGTTTCTCCCGTTGCAACGTACGGGCACTTTTGCTAGTAATAATAATAATAAAGCACGGATTAAGTTTGTCGGGTTCACTGTCGCTGCAGTTTTGCATAAAAGACCCTGCTTTTGTGGATAATCAACCCGCACTACACAAGCTTTCATCTGTTATTAAGTCAGAAAAAAAAGATTGCAGAGGCCCTCTCTCCCCTGTATGAGGACACGAGACGCCCTGACGGTAGGGTTCCCTTCGCCGCCATGCCGCCGCTTCCGGCAGCCCTCGCCACCATCTTCCGTCCCCAATCGCCGTTGTAGTCCTCCCCCGCCGGTAAATAGCCTTGAAGGAGCCCTAGCCACCGTTTCCCTGGAGCACAGCGGCCGCCGATATTCACGATGGAGCGCCGGTGGACGTCCTGATCGTGGGCGAGGACCCCGCCGAGGCGACTAACCTCGCCACCGCGCGACTCCCCCCAGCATCTCTGCCATCTCCTCGCACTGCCGTGTGCAAGGACCAAGGATACCACCGGCTCTCCTTGATATCTCTGTCTCCACTCCCCCGAGGTGCGAGGACTTCGTCGGCGTCAAAGCCACTGCCGGGCGGGACGTGCAGGCGCCCGAGGGGCGCGGCGCTCCTCTCCTGGTGCGGCGCAAAAGGGAGGGAGGAGAGGATCGAGCTGCCGGCACACCACCCGGCGTTCGCCCCTGGTCCAGACTTTGTCGGAACTCCATCTGTCGGTTCTGCACTTAAGTATTCACTGAAGCAAACCTTGCAATTTCCTGATATATCTTCATGGTTGTTGAAGCCAAGCTCACATCTCATCTGCTTTTTAATTACGCCCTATCCCAACCTGAAAATTCCTATTTATATGACTAATGAATCCTGTGTCAAGACTAAGTATGTACGAACAATTTTGCAAAATTTACTTTCTGTAACTGATGGTCTGGAGTAGTGTCTTATACGTGGTTAGATAATGCAGTGGGGAATTTTTCTCATGTACATCTTATATATCAGAAAATGTTGCGCTTCAGATGATCTGTGCCAATTATTAGTGTTTGTGGTCATGTGTTTCCTGTAGATCAAATATCTATTTGCAATTTTGGATCAGTATACGAGCTTTGAATTCAGAATTGCATTTACTGTTTTTCTTTTTGGCGCAGAAAGAAGTAGTTAGTGTTAAACATATGGTAGACCGAGCGACTTACCAATGACAATTTGTCTGGAGATCTCTGATGTTTTCTGTACACTTCTGTGGTTGAAAACCTGAAACGATTTGTGTAACTGATAGGTCTGTTGCTTTACTCCTACACTGCTTAATTAACCTGCGATTAATTTTGATATTTGATTTTTGGCAAGCAGATCATCGGACTATAGATTATTGATCACGCATGAAATGTTGTAAAGGAAAAGAATCTACATTTGCATGCTTGATTTGAAGACTTGCTAGCTGGGTGAAGAAGCTTTCTGACAAACATCCAAATAACTCTAATAGGCCAAGTTGAGCATATGTTAGATGGTCTAGATGACATGGATGGTGCCGAGGATGTGCGTTTTGATGAGCTCATAGGCATGCAAGGCGTAGTATTTCACTTGGTTGGGAATGCAATTACAGTAAGCATATCTTATTTGTCTTATTTTAGTTAGACAAATGTGTTTCCTTCAGGTTTACATGTATCTGTATAGATATTCTGACTAATATTTTCATGCTATGCAAAAGACTAGACCTTGTTTCCTCATAATTTATGGTTGAACAACATTTGTATTGATTATCTTTAGTCTTTACTATGTTCCCTCCAGATAGGTAGCCAGTTAGATACCTTATCTTGGCTTCCTCGTTAACATGATGTTCAGCACTTTTATCTGTCACATATGACATATCTATCTTTATTTCTTTTTCCCTTTATTGGTGTCTCATTTCACCCCCAGAAATGTCATGTTAATAAGTGGCATGAAGGAAATATGCTTTTTCCTAAAATTGATAAGCATTTAGGAGTCTTCATGTGTCCAGAAAATTGTTCTATGTATGTGTGTTTTATGTGTTGTCGCATGCTTGTGCTGCTTGCACATCTGGCCGGAGATCAAGTCAAGATGCTTAGCTCATGTACTTGCTTCTCTGTATATTCAGATTCACATTCAAATTCTTTCAGGAAATTCATCGTACAACCACCCTTTTATTTAGAGAAAAAATACACTGCAAAGTTGCATATTTGCTCCTGTCTATTTTGAACTCGTGGCTTTCAGAGGGCCTCAGTTGACGACGTCGCGCAACGGCAGGGCGGTGGTTCACCGACGACGACGGCGGCGCTCCAGCCGCCCATCTTCTCCTCCCCATTCTTTATTTTATAGCCCCCACCTCCATCCAAATGGTTTCCACCATTGCCCCTCACAACATGCCTCTGCCGCCTATGCCCCTATCCCGCCTACTTCTCCAAGGTTGCCCACCCTCCGAGTGCCTGCCCCTTAGTCACCACCCCATGCGGCGCCCCCCACTTATCAGCCACTGTCCCCAGATGACCATTGCACACCACAACTAGCCTCTCTCAGTTTCTATACCCCGCAGCTCGCCACCTCCCGGGCGTGAAATTAGAGTGTTACGGAAAAATCAAGAGATATGGAGGAACAAAGATTGCTCATTGTAATTCAGTTGCTAAACTGAACCATGTAACTCGATCAGGTTTCGCCTTACACATAGCCAAACGTTTGAGTGATAGTTATACTACACTAGCATCTATATTCAAATTTGACAGAAATAACAATAAAACCTATTAAATTTTGAAAGGATGCAGAAAATACTGTTGTTTGGATCTATTGCACAATGCAAAAAAGGTAAAATCAGTGTAAGCTTTTCAAAGGTCCCATTTTTTCCTAAAAAAGGTTTGACTGTTGTTTCACATGACAAATCTACCCTCAAATGCATCAACATTCCTACGTGGAACAAATGCATTGGCATATCATGTGCATGGGAAGACGTGTGGTACTATGGCAGTTTGTTTTATTTGTTTCTTTCTATGTTGGTACAGGTAACTTCAGCACATATATCACAATGGATGGCAAGTATATGTATAAATTTAGATTTTGTCCAATCTGATGTACATTGCATTGCTATTTCTTCAGTCGGTGTAATTTTCTAAGCATGGTAACAACGCTCAATTTGCCTAGCTCAAATGATGTTGAAGCTGAGAAGCAACAGTAGGTAGAATACATTGGTCTGAATTTTTGCACCAAGATTCAAATAATACCACAGCTCATATGATGCACAATGTTTCTGAAAATATAGGAGCCTATGGTCAGATTTAGGTTAGGACTTGGGACAACGAGAATAAATATCACATATCCCGTACCGGCATCCCGAAGAACCCTACTTTCAATTGGTCAATCGTTTTTGTCATTAGCAGCCCGTCACTTTTCTCCCGTTGCAACGCACGGACATTTGTGCTAGTAGGATTTAATCCATGTATCTAACGGATTTGGTCCAATGGAAACATTTGAGCCTTGTCAAGTGTACTACCAACTCATATTATTTTTACTCCTGTTAAAAGTCGTTTAGTCGCTGTTTATGGGTTGTCCAGAGGGTCAGTTAGTGTATAATTAGAAAAGCTAGCTAGTAGCTAGCAGTAGTACAGTATAGAGGAGGAGCAAGCATGCGGGGGCGCTGCAGTAGGGGAGGCAAGGCCGTGCTTGTAGCGACGGCAAGGTGAAGCGGGCGGCGCAGGTGACAGGGGGCACGGGCGCCCAGCGATGGGAGCGGCGACCAGCGGGAAGTGGCGGCGCTAGGCGGCGAGGTACGCGAGTAGGGAGGCGTGGGGACGACGGGCAGCGTCAGGCAGTTGCGGGCACGGGAAGGCGCTGGCATGGGGGAACGATGCGGTCGGGCAACAGCGGTCGGGGCTCGCGCGGCTGGGCACGCGTGAGGCGTAGCCAGGGCGGCGAGCGCGCATGCGGGCGGCTGCAGCAGCGGGAGGGACGACCACGCGCGTGCCGGCGGTCGGGCTGACCGCGAGCTCAGCCGGAGCTCGCACGGCGTGGAGCAGTAGGGCGCGGCGACGCACAGGTGAGCGTGCGTGAGGCCACGGCGGGGCGAGCACGGGGCTCGACTGGGAGCAGCGGAAGTACACACGTACTCGTGAGCTCCGACGAGGTCAGGGACGGAGGCTACCGCAACGAATCGAGGGGGCAAGCGAGGGGAATCGGCGCGGGTGCTCACCAGGGAGCACATGGTGGCGTGAGGGCGTCCCTGCTCGCGCGACTTGTCATAGACGAAGAGGGTGAAGGTGCGCATCTCCTGGACCTACTAGATAGGCGAGGGAAGGCCGATGTCCGCGCCAACGTCGATGGCGCAGCCATGGGAGCTCTCGGACGCGGCTCGATTTGATGGAAAACGGTGCCAGAGGGGAAAATTGAGGGAGCTAGGGTTCATGGCAGAGAGAGGGGCGTCGAGGGAGGGCTCTTATACAGCTCGTCAACCACGGGATGGGCGGCAGCGCGACATCCGCGTGCTGGACGGCGCATGGGCGTCCTCGGGAGCGAGGTGAACAGGAGGTAGGAGGAGGCGTGAATGGGCTGGGCCGGCTGTGCACTGGGGCCACTAGGGCCCGATGCACAGTAGTTTTTTTTGAAATAAAACGAGATTTTATTCATTAGCAATAACCAATACATTGTTTGTGAGAAGCGTTACAATTTCACTAATAGGCTCCTCAAACCAATCCGAAATTAGAAAAAAATCTAGCTAATCTAGCAAGTTCATGTGCTACTTTATTAGCCTCTCTATTACAATGTTCGAATTTAGACATGATAAAATCACAAGCATAGTGATAGCAGTCATCGAAGATTGCCGCCGCCGCTCCCGCTGACTGTCCTTCGTCCTGCATGGTCTCAATCACCTCCAGCTTGTCCGAGTTGATGATTAGGCGATTACATCCCGCCCTTTGCGCTAAATTTAGGCCAAATTTGAGAGCTAAGGCCTCCGCCATGAGAACATCTGCGCAGTGGTCTATCTTTCCATTCCCTCCTGCAATAAACCTACCTTAGTCGTCTCTCAATACTGCCCTCATCGTACCCTCCAGCAAGTCATGATCAAAAGAGGCGTCAACATTGAGTTTTCACAAATCCCCTAGGAGGACATTGCCAACCCCCCTTTTTCATGGACGCCTTTGAAGATGATCAACAACAACAACAACAAAGCCTTTAGTCCCAAACAAGTTGGGGTAGGCTAGAGGTGAAACCCATAAGATCTCGCTACCAACTCATGGCTCTGGCACATGGATAGCAAGCTTCCACGCACCCCTGTCCATAGCTAGCTCTTTGGTGATACTCCAATCCTTCATGTCTCTCTTAACGGACTCCTCCCATGTCAAATTCGGTCTACCCCGCCCTCTCTTGACATTCTCCGCACGCTTTAGCCGTCCACTATGCACCGAGCTTCTGGAGGCCTGCGCTGAATATGCCCAAACCATCTTAGACGATGTTGGACAAGCTTCTCTTCAATTGGTGCTACCCCAACTCTATCTCGTATATCATCATTCCAGACTCGATCCTTCCTCGTGCGGCCACACATCCATCTCAACATACACATCTCCGCCACACCTAACTGTTGAACATGTCACCTTTTAGTCGGCCAACACTCAGCGCCATACAACATTACGGGTCGAACCGCCGTCCTATAGAACTTGCCTTTTAGCTTTTGTGGCACTCTCTTGTCACAGAGAATGCCAGAAGCTTGGCGCCACTTCATCCATCCGGCTTTGATTCGATGGTTCACATCTTCATCAATACCCCCATCCTCCTGCAGCATTGACCCCAAATACCGAAAGGTGTCCTTCTGAGGTACCACCTGGCCATCAAGGCTAACCTCCTCCTCACACCTAGTAGTACTGAAACCACACATCATGTACTCGGTTTTAGTTCTACTAAGCCTAAACCCTTTCGATTCCAAGGTTTGTCTCCATAACTCTAACTTCCTATTTACCCCCGTCCGACTATCGTCAACTAGCACCACATCATTCGCAAAGAGCATACACCATGGGATATCTCCTTGTATATCCCTTGTGACCTCATCCATCACCAATGCAAAAAGATAAGGGCTCAAAGCTGACCCCTGATGCAGTCCTATCTTAATCGGGAAGTCATCAGTGTCGACATCACTTGTTCGAACACTTGTCACAACATTATCGTACATGTCCTTGATGAGGGTAATGTACTTTGCTGGGACTTTGTGTTTCTCCAAGGCCCACCACATGACATTCCGCGGTATCTTATCATAGGCCTTCTCCAAGTCAATGAACACCATATGCAAGTCCTTCTTTTGCTCCCTATATCTCTCCATAAGTTGTTGTACCAAGAAAATGGCTTCCATGGCCGACCTCCCAGGCATGAAACCAAACTGATTTTTGGTCACGCTTGTTATTCTTCTTAAGCGGTGCTCAATGACTCTCTCCCATAGCTTCATTGTATGGCTCATCAGCCTAATTCCACGGTAATTAGTACAACTCTGAACACCCCCCTTGTTCTTGAAGATTGGTACTAATATACTCCGTCTCCATTCTTCTGGCAGCTTGTTTGCCCGAAAAATGAGGTTGAAAAGCTTGGTTAGCCATACTATCGCTATGTCCCCGAGACCTTTCCACACCTCAATGGGGATACAACCAGGGCCCATCGCCTTGCCTCCTTTCATCCTTTTTAAAGCCTCCTTGACCTCAGACTCCTGGATTCGCCGCACAAAACGCATGCTGGTCTCATCAAAGGAGTCGTCCAGTTCAATGGTAGAACTCTCATTCTCCCCATTGAACAGCTTGTCGAAGTACTCCCGCCATCTACGCTTAATCTCCTCGTCCTTCACCAAGAGTTGGCCTGCTCCGTCCTTGATGCATTTGACTTGGCCAATATCCCTCGTCTTCCTCTCGCGGATCTTGGCCATCTTATAGATGTCCCTTTCACCTTCCTTCGTGCCTAACCGTTGGTAGAGGTCCTCATATGCCCGACCCCTTGCTTCACCAACAGCTCGCTTTGCGGCCTTCTTCGCCATTTTGTACTTCTCTATGTTGTCTGCACTCCTATCCAGGTATAGGCGTTTGAAGCAATCTTTCTTCTCTTTAATCGCCTTCTGGACATCATCATTCCACCACCAGGTATCCTTATCTTCGCTTCTCCTTCCCCTGGACACTCCAAGCTCCTCCGAGGCCACCTTACAAATGCAAGTCGCCATCTTCGTCCACACATTGTTCGCATATCCTCCTTCCTCCCAAGGGCCCCCCTTAACGACCCTCTCCTTGAACGCTAGAGCTACCTCCCCCTTGAGCTTCCACCACTTCGTTCTAGCGACTTTGGCACGCTTATCCCGCTGGACACGAATCCGAAAGCGGAAGTCAGCAACCACCAGCTTATGCTAGGGTACAACACTCTCTCCAGGTATCACCTTACAGTCTAGGCACGCACGCCTATCTTCTCTTCTCGAGAGGATGAAATCAATCTAGCTAGAGTGTTGGCCACTACTAAAAGTCACCAGATGTGATTCTCTCTTTCTAAAGAGGGTGCTAGCTACAATCATGTTGTAGGCTAGAGCAAAGCTTAAGACATCTTCTCCTTCTTGATTCCTGATGCCATAGCCAAAGCCCCCGTGCGCCCCTTCAAAACCTGTGTTAGATGTACCCACGTGGCCATTGAGGTATCCTCCTATGAAGAGCTTCTCACCAATCGGTACACTCCTAACCATGTCTTCCAGGCCTTCCCAGAACTCCCTCTTGGTATTCTCATTGTGGCCTACTTGCGGGGCATACGCGCTGATAACATTGAGAACCAAGTCCTCAACTACCAGCTTGACCAGGATAATCCAGTCCCCACGTCTCTTGACGTCTACCACTCCATACTTGAGGCTCTTGTTGATCAAGATGCCTACGCCATTTCTGTTTGCAGCCGTCCCTGTGTACCACAGCTTGAAGCCGGTATCCTCCACCTCCTTCACCTTCTGTCCTCTCCATTTGGTTTCTTGGACGCAAAGGATATCAACACCTCTCCTCACCGCTGCATCAACTAGCTCCCGAAGCTTCCCCGTCAGAGACCCTACGTTCCAGCTACCTAAGCGAATCTTCCTAGGCTTGGCTAGCTTCCTTACCCTTCGCATTCGTCGAGTCAAATGCGACGACCCTTGCCCATTTTCCACGACATCCGGGCGCCGATGTAGCGCGCCACTAAGGATGCGACGACCCGATCCTCGCTCACTTGCCATCGTATCCGGATCAAGATACAGCGCGCCACCTTGGGGGTGACGGCCCGGCCCTTGCCCATTTTCCACCACACCCGGGTTCCGATGTAGCGCGTCGCTGAGAGGGTTACGCCCCAACGAAAATATTTTGGGTTTCATCTCCATAAGAGTGGCTGAGTTTTTACATTGGCTCTCCAAGCCTATCACAACCCTCCTCCTTTACCCGGGCTTGGGACCGGCTATGTTGAGACAACATAGGCGGAGTTACGCCTTTGAAGATGATGCATTTACAAAATTATATGTAAGAGCTATGATCCCGATTGAGATCTGAGTCGCATTTTGAGTTAGTTCCTGGTGCACTAATTTCCGTCTTTCCCACCATAGATACCAAACTGAGATAGCTATCATTTCTCTAACATTTTCGTGGCCCATAATGCGCAGGACTTGATCTGGAAGGAGTAATAGGTATTCCAATGTTGCCTCTCCAGCACGATCAATCTCACAAGCTCTCTCAATAATCATATCCAACCCTAGCCTTATCCAAACCTCCTTCGCTTTTCTACATAGGAAGAGCAAGTGCTTCGTATCTTCTACACCCTGAGAGCAGGTAGGGCAAGAGCAGCATGATGCCAGTATCTTTAATATGTTGTGACTGCAGATGGAGCTGCCACCGTGGAGACCCTTCGGGCGGAGCTTGCCCGAGCTAAGGAGCAAGCAAGGAGTAGCAATGCGGCCGCTTTAAAGGCAGCCAAAGAGTTAAGGGCCGAACAGGCCGCGCATTGCGAGAGCAAAGAAAAAATAGCCAAGATGGTTGTAGAATTAAAAGATGCTGCTGACCGTTACCAGCTTTTTGAAGAAGAAAACCGGGCGAAGGCGACGGACCTGGAAAAGGCCCGGGTGGCTGCCAAGGAAGCCCGCTCCAAAATTAGAGCGACGAAGGAGGAGCTGCATCAAGCTGTGGATATTGTATCTGGGAAGCCCTTCTTGTTGCGGACTAAGTTCGGGGATCCGAAGTATGCACCTCTGGACCGGCTATGGAGTTCTGCGGATGCCTACGTGGATTTGGCTGCAAGTGCTGCTGATGCAGCCGAGTACTTCAAGGATCAGAAAGATCACGAAGTGGAAAAACTGTTTTGGTCACAGTTTCATGCTCCAGCCCGTCCGCTGCTTTTGAATAAGCAAATGGCCGAGTGGGCCGAGCTCCATAGATTATCCGGACTTGCCATGAGGTCCGTTGTGGATCATCTGTGGCCGGGAGGGCCAAGGCCGAATAGCTACTTTAGCTTAGCGCAACAATTCCTTGGTGTTGTGCCACACATCGATGCTGTAAAGAGGTTGGCGTGTATAGAAGGCTCGCGGATGGCCCTTGCCCGTGTCAAAACATACTGGGCGGAGATGGATGCCGCCACTGTTGCTTCACAGGGTTCGGCCATAGGCCGAGTGGCTGCTGAGCACTACTTTGAAGAACTTCTTGAAGGCGCTCGTTCGATAGAGGCTCAGTGCTCGAAGAATATTATGTTTGAGTGACATGTATTCCCATTGTAAAAACAATGTTTTATTGAGTTTATCAAGGCTGTATTTATACTTTTGCCCGAAAGTACTATGATGCCTCCTGTGCGGCCGTTTATGTATATATGTATATAACCTGAAAGATGGCAGTCGAAGGCTTCAGCCCCCACGCATATAATGCGGGGGTGCTCGCAGAAGACGCATGTTCACACTTGATCCAACGTCTTGGTCCATTAAGGAGGTGATAGCGTAGCGAACTAGGCAATTGGACTATAATGCTTTAACACTTTCACTTAGCCAGAGGAGTTTGACAGTGGGGCTACTATATAGCCCCTGGTGGCTCCGCGCTCATCCGAATTCGGGGCGCATACATGCTTGGCCGGGAAACGACCCTTTGTTAAGGCGGAGGAATCCTGAAGATTCCGCTAGGTCATCGAGTGGTTGACCAGTCTCACGCTATATCATGATAGTCAATTTTCGGCTTTCTCTACTGAGGTGCTCGTCCGGATGAACCAGGGCACAATCGCAGTAGTTCTCCTGGTGCCGCCTTAGTCGATAGAGCGGAACGTAAGGCAACAAAACACAGGAGCCGGGCAAACCCAACATTTGACCATAGACATGATTCGGAGCTGATGCATATAAGGCCAAACTCGCGACGCCGAACACTTCCTAAGGTATTCGGTCTTTATGATGTAAACCGGGCTAAACAGTGCCCTTTGTAATAAGCCCCTGGTGTCCTGGTACGTGCAATATTATGACGTGGCCACATGCCAATACGTCAGCATCCTTCTCAATTGTATTGAGAATCCGGGGGATGTGTATCAACAAGAGACAGTAAAAAAGGTTTACGCAGGGTCTTAATCTGAAAAAGAATCCTTGGAACGGGTCCCTGCTGCACGTCTGCGCCTGTGTCTCCGTTGTGCTGTATCCTGGACGGGTGTAGCACGATGGTCATCTATAAAAGAGAGGAACTTAGTTGAAAAGTTGTCGTGCAAAAGGTAGGTTATACTAAATAAACCATGTACAGTTCAAGATGAGTAAAGTTGAGCCTAATTGGCACTTGTATACACGTGTTGAGCCCCTTGTATTGTTATAGTGGTATAGCCATCAAACTTGTATCAATTATATATAGCTCCACCGGACTCATCTAACCGTGTTCGTGGTCTTAACGACTTGTCAGATGCTTTAGTTGGTGAGGCCGTCTATTGTGCGGCTGCCAAGGCAGCCGCACGGTCTTCCGCGCGCAAGGAGCGCTCAATATTTCCATTTACTGTAATGATGCCACGTGGACCGGGCATCTTAAGCATGAGAAAAGCGTAATGTGGTATTGCGTTAA
This sequence comes from Triticum urartu, assembly GCF_056163025.1. Lineage (NCBI taxonomy): Eukaryota > Viridiplantae > Streptophyta > Magnoliopsida > Poales > Poaceae > Triticum > Triticum urartu. The sequence goes on along the minus strand of NC_141874.1, from coordinate 219,054,783 downwards.
AGCGAGCCAAAGCTTCGCGTCTGAGTAGTGCTTGATGGCCACTTTGGAGCGGAGCGATGTGGAAGGTTAACTTTTCGCTACGGAACTTATCGGGAAAGCCGAATATAACCTCTAGTAGCAGGGAGCCCGTGCAATGAGCTTCTGGGCCTGGCGTTACTCCTTTAAAGGTAGTATTGCTATGGCTGATTTTTGTTGGGTCTATCCCCATTTTGCGGACTGTGTCCTGATATATCAGGTTTAAACTACTGCCGCCGTCCATCAGGACTCGTGTGAAGTGGTATCCATCAATTACCGGGTCTAACACCAAGGCAGCCCATCCTGCATGTCGGATACTTGCCGAGTAATCCCGATGGTCAAAGGTGATCGGTTTGGACGACCAGTGGCAGAACTCCGCGGTGATAGGCCCTGGGGCATGTGTCTCTAGGAGTGCCGCTTTGTTTCTCCCCTTCATCACGTGTAACACGTTTCCTGTTTTGACTTATGGTGGGAATTTCTTCTGTTCCCCAGTGCTTTGCTTGCGAGGCTCGTCCTCGTCTTCGCTTGGTGTATCCTGCCCCTTGTGTTCGGTGTTGAGTTTGCCGGATTGCTTGAAGACCCAACATTCTCTATGGGTATGATTTGTAGGTTTATCGGGGGTGCTGTGGATCTGACATAGTTTGTCCAGAATCTTGTTCAGGTTGGACAGTTCGTCTCTGTTGCCTTTGGAGGCAGCTTTTGCTGACCTGGCCGAGAGCTTCTGAATCCGGCGTTTACCGCCGTGCTCTTTGGGCTGTCTTATTTATTCCGGCGCTTGTTTTTGCTGCGTCGTGGCTTCCCGTTTCCGTCCCTGACTTCGGATGTACTTGGGTCGCTGGTGCTGCATCGGGCTAACCAGCTGTCCTCGCCCGCGCAAAAGCGGGTCATGAGGCTTGTTAATGCTGCCATTGTTCTCGGCTTTTCTTGGCCGAGGTGTCTGGCAAGCCATTCATCTCGAACGCTGTGCTTGAAAGCTGCTAAGGCTTCGGCGTCCGGACAGTCGACTATTTGGTTCTTTTTAGTGAGAAACTTGTTCCAAAGCTTTCGGGCTGACTCTCCGGGCTGTTGAGTTATATGACTTAAATCGTCTGCATCCGGTGGTCGGACATAGGTCCCTTGAAAATTTGCCCGAAAAGCATCTTCGAGCTCTTCCCAACTTCCAATGGAGTTTTCAGGGAGGCTTTTAAGCCAGTGCCGAGCTGGCCCTTTGAGCTTGAGGGGTAAGTACTTGATGGCGTGGAGATCGTCTCCTCGAGCCATGTGGATATGGAGGATGTAGTCCTCAATCCAGACCCCAGGGTTTGTCGTTCTGTCGTACGCCTCTATGTTTACGGGTTTGAATCCCTCTGGAAATTCATGGTCCAGCACCTCATCGGTGAAAATAGGGGGTGTGTGGTACCCCTGTATTTGGGTGTACCGTGGTGTTTGGATTTTTGTTGTGTTGCATTGTGTGCTGGAGCACGCTTGCTTGGCCCGTAGATGGATCTGGTTGCGCCGTCCTTTTGATGCGAGCCCTCACGTGGATCGCGTACTGGCTTGTATGCGGCGTCGTTTGCCGCTCTATGTTGGCCACAAGGTCATCTATCCGACCGGATGGCTGTTTTGTTTTTTGATTGCGGGGGATCTAAGGCCTCCTCATCGAATTCAGGTAGCAGCTTTTGCTTCGGGTAGCTCTTTGTGTGGCGACTACCGCCGTACTTTGCTGTAATGTTGAGTACTTCACTCCATCTAATTCTGAGTGTGTCTTGTGCAGCGCCGAGCCTTTGCTTCTGCTTTTTCAGACTCCTCGCAGTGGCAACAAGCCTTTGATGGGTATTCTGTTGCTCCGGGTGCCTGTCCGGTGTGATGTCATCTGGACCGTTATCTTCGCCGGAGTCGGGTTGTTTGGTTTGATTCTCCATGTTGCCGTGGTCGGACGGTGGTTCAATCCCGTGTTCGCCGTCCGCTGGCTCACCCTGCTCTATCACTGGGTCTATATGATCGCTGTTTCTGCTGAGGCGGGATTTGGAGCGGCGCTTACGCCGCTGATTTGACTACTTCTCGAGGGATCGATCCTTCGCTGCATCCTTCCATTCCTCGTCGTCGTTTTCTTTGGGTGTGTCCACCATGTATACATCATATGATGAAGTGGGCGTCCATTGCCCTGTGGGAAGTGGCTCCTGTTCGTCTCCTGCATCGTCATCCATACCGTCGATGTCTTCGGAGTCGAAGTCGAGCATGTCGGTCAACTCGTCGACAGTGGCTACTAAGTCGATGGTGGGTGGGCGACAAATTTCTTCGTCATCTGCATCCCAATCCTGCCGGACATAGTTCGGCCATGACTCTCCTGACAAGGAGAGAGACTTTAATGAATTCAGTATGTCGCTGAAGGGCGAGTGCTAAAAGATATCCGCGGAGGTGAACTCCATGATCGGCGTCCAGTCGGATTCGATAGGCACGGGCGCAGGTGGTTCGGAGTCCATGGCCGGGGAAGAGTCCGGCAGTTCGGAGTCACGGCTCCCGTGGAGGGTAAGGTCGATACTCGGCTCGATCGCCGCTGAGAATGCAGCCTCCGTGGCGGGGTGTATCCACCCATCCATGGATGGCGCAATTGGTTCCGAATTGAGGGTCGGAGCGGTTGCCGGTGCGGTCTCCTGAACATTGTCTGATGGTAGAGCTAAATCATGCTCATCGTGACCGTGCGGCGCACTCGGCAGGGGCTCGAATCCGTCGAAGATCAAGTCTCCGCGGATGTCGGGCGTGTAGTTTAAGCTTCCAAACCTGACCTGGTGGCCATGGGCGTAACTCTCGATCTGCTCCAGATGGCCAAGCGAGTTGGCCCGCAGTGCGGAGCCGCCGGATACAAAGATCTGTCCGAGGAGAAAAGTCTCACCCCGGACTGCATCGCTATCGATGATTGAAGGAGCCATCCAGCCTAACGATGACGACATAGAGGAACTCTCAATGAAAGCACCAATGTCAGTGTCAAAACCGGCGGATCTCGGGTAGGGGGTCCCGAACTGTGCGTCTAGGCGGATGGTAGCGGGAGACGGGGGACACGATGTTTTTACCCAGGTTCGGGCCCTCTCAATGGAGGTAAAACCCTACTCCTGCTTGATTGATCTTGATGATATGAGTATTACAAGAGTTGATCTACCACGAGATCGAAGAGGCTAAACCCTAGAAGCTATGATTGTTGTTGTTCTACGGACTAAACCCTCCGGTTTATATAGACACCGGAGGGGGCTAGGGTTACACAGAGTCGGTTACAAGGAAGGAGATCTACATATCCGTATTACCAAGCTTGCCTTCCACGCCAAGGAGAGTCCCATTCGGACACGGGACGAAGTCTTCAATCTTGTATCTTCATAGTCCAATAGTCCGGCCAAAGGATATAGTCCGACTGTCCGAATACCCCCTAATCTAGGACTCCCTGAGCAGCCATCTCTCCTTTTGTCTTTCTTCTTACCCTTCTTAATGGCCGACGCTGGCAGCACCATTCAAACACATAGTCCGGTGGCTCAAGGTGACGACGAATGATTAGAGAACCATTTGATGTATTGTGCATGATGAAGTATTATGGAGGACACAAACCATCTGGACATTTTGTGCAGTTCCACTAAAACCAAGCTGAGCATCCCGATGGATATCGTATTTATATGATGCAAGAAAACAAAGACACATCAGCACACACATGAATATTGGCCCAGTGTCAACCCACCAATCGGTGGAGTAACAAACTGAAAGTGCGGTAAATAGATTACCATACCTAGATGCCCCATCATTGTTGATTAGAATGGCATTGACAGATTTGGAGTCCTGTCCTGGCTTCCTGTACTTGTTTGGGCACTTTTTGCCCAGTACACTCCACGTGTTGTAGAGTTTCCTATGCTCTCTGCAGACTAGTCATGTCACTAGCGTCTACTAATACTCTGTAAAGCTTCTCGATCATTCCTTGTGTAATGTAGTGCAAACAGTGACTGCTTCTTTCTGCAAAGTGGTAAGACCAACTGGACCCACTAATGCAGCAGTTTGCCTTAGACACATTGGCTCCTTTTGTGCAGTTCAACTAAAATCAAAGTCGGAATAAAACCGAGCTTTAATTTTGATATCCCTGTAAGCAACAAAAGGTACAAGGGAAACAATTACCGAGAAATAACGGTTGATGACTTGTACTTCCAGAAGAAATACATCTACTGATCTACCTTATCTTAATGGGAAACAAAGCATGAGAGTAGCAATTCTCAATCAGTGTGATTCATTCATATTAACTGAGACATTATCTTAACAATGCCTTGTTTCAACATGTATAAAGAGCGACAAAGCAGAAAAGTATCATTCCTAAAACAATGTGACTGATTCATTTTAACAGAGACATTATCTTAACAATACCTTGGTTAAACATGTAGAAAGAACTACAAAGCAGGATAGTACCATTTGTAAAACACTGTAACTGATATATAATAACAGAGACATTACCTGAACAATACATTTCTTAAACATGTACTCCGGCTGATCCCTAACAGAAATGGTACTCCCGCCGATCCCTAACAAGTGTTGCAGTTTTGAACTAAGATTCAGTAGTTAATTCCGAGGAAAGTTGGTACTGACCTTTCAAGACCAAGATTAGAAACAACTCATGAGGAAGACCTGAGAGAGATCTCAACACATATATGGAAATCCGGTCTCATTTTGTGCAGTTCCACCAAAATTAAGCGAAGCAAAATGTTGCAATAGCAACAAGTTGAATAGATATCCCTGTTTTAACAGAGGCAAAAAAGCAATCAATTACTGGCCAATAAAGGAGGACAAAACATGCGGCCACAAAAATGGTAATCCCGCCAATCCCTAACAAGTGTTGCAGTTTTGAAATAAGATTCGGTAGTTAATTCTGAGAGTGACATTGCTTAATTTTACCTGCGGCATTAGATTAACAAAAAGCATAAATAGTTCTAGGGGAGAGTGGGCGCAACAACAACATGTGCTTCCATCTACTTATAAAGGGGGTGATGCAGAGTTTGTTGTAACAAAGCAACAAGCATAATGTCTGGGTTGGTCCCATGTTTGTTCATTACTTAATGGGAAAAGACAGTAATACAATAGCTTCAATTCAACATTTATTTAAAACAGTAACAATACAAGTAGCACAGCATCTCAAAACACACTGCACGATCATGTGGATGAAGGCAAGTACCAACTTGTCATGATGCACACAAGATCACGTACGAATCTGCCAACATGAATAGGAAATCCAATCTCGTTTTGTGCAGTTACTCTGAAATCAAGTAAAGTCGCCGGTGTGACATTTAAGTTTGCTATAGCAACAAGTTGAATAGATATCCATGATTTAACAGAGGCAAAGAAGGAAACAATTACTGTCAATAAAGTAGGATGAAACATGCGGCCACAAAAAGAAGCGTCAACCTTAGCTTGATGGAAAACAAAGTATAGGACAGTAGCATTTCCAAAATGGTTGCATTGATTTATATTAACAGATAAATTCTCTTAAAATAGTTTAGTAGTTAATTCTGAGAGTGGCATTGCTTAAAATACAATAGCTTCAATTCAACATTTATTTAAAACAGTACCAATACAAGTAGCACAACATCTCAAAACACACTGCACGATCATGTGGATGGGACATGGGACATGCTAGCACCATGTGCGTCCACACGTATAAATGGGTGATGCATAGTATGTAGCCAAGCAGCATATCTGCGCTGGTCCCATATTTGTTCTCTTTGAAACTTTTTCTGATGTGAGGGCAGCAAATCTAGTCCTGCACAAACTACCTGACCCCCTAGTTTCTTTCCCTTTTCAACAAAGAGTTCGGTTCCTTACAGATGTGTGTACTGGGTTACCCCCCTTTTCCCTTTTCGACCAACAAAGCGGCTGGATAGCTAGTCTATACTACTTTCCCTCCCTCCTTTCCTCATTGAACCACGTCTTAGATTCATGCTCCACCCCACCGCACCCTTCTTTCCTCTTTGAACCAAGACCTAGATTCGACTAAAAAAATCAAAAAAGATCAGCATGTAGCTAGACCAATGACGGTTTCAAAGAAACTTATACCTTAGGGTCGTCAGGATGTGGCAAGGCGTGCGGCGGGAGGTCGGATCTGCCCACACTACGTACGGAGGCGAGGAAGAAGGGGTCGGTGGCCCTCCCACACAGGCGCTGGGTGAAAGAGAAAAGCGCAGATGGCAGTGGATTGCCTCCCTCGCCGAAGGCGATAGAGTGAACGCTGCACCTCCTCCCCTTCCCGGTGCGATGGGATCCGGACGCCTCCTTCGCCAGCTGTGAGGGGGTGAGAGAGACATAGGCCACAACGCAGTCTTGTTTAGATCTGGTGAAGAGGGTGAGAGACAGTGAATATAGAAAACCCTAACAAAGGAACACTGAGCCTCCAGCGTGTATATATATATGTAGTGCGGCAAGAGTGTGGAGAGTGCAAACCCTAGCGAACAAGCGCTGAGGCTCCAGCTTATATATATACTGTAGTACGGACTGAGCTCCGATGCCTTAACTGCACTTGCTTTTAGCTGTATGACAGGTGGGCCAGCCACATTTTGGGCCCACCTGTCATAAACCCAAAGGCAGGTGCACTAAAGTCAATGAAGCTGCGTCCATATAGTACTCGTGTTTACGACTAATATATAGTGGAGTGGTTTTCTTATTCTCTCCATAACAATCGTTTTAAATTGTGTAAGTACGAAACGAAACTCTTTATTTAACGCACCAGTGAAGAAAACTACTACTCCCTCCGTTCCTAAATATTTGTCTTTCTAGAAATTTCAACAAATGGCTACATACGGAGCAAAATGAATGAATCTACACTGTAAAAAATGTCTATATACATCCGTATGTGGTAGTCCATTGCAAACCACTTGAAAGACAAATATTTAGGAATAGAGGGAGTACTTCCGATGAACTAATGATCCACGCGTCCTGGTCGCACTTCATGTCCTTCACGTGCGGTACACTACCCTCTCTTAAGTGAACTGCCACACATGCGCGAAATTATCAGAAACGTGTGAGAGTGTGTACAAATAAAGAATTTAATTTCAATTATCGGAAAGGTTTGAGAGTATGTACAGTTTGCCCTCTCTAATAATTATGGTTTGTTGTGTTCGACCTAAACTTGGTCAAACTTTACAAAGTTTGACTTCAGTCAAATCTAATATGCGGAGTAAATAAAAATGGAGGGCTACTACGTCCATCCGGGTTTTTAGTCCACACCATTTTTTAATCAAATTAATAGCTGGACAAATAAAATTACAGGGGAGCTGGAGACAAAGTTGTGAGAAGTCTTAGAAATCAATACAAAACTTATGCTCTTAGTACCAACGTCGATCCTTCTTCGAGGAAACATTTGCTTCATAGCCAATTGTGTGATAAAATTGCACCAACGTGAAAGACGACTGCGTCTCCAACGCAACCAAGGTGAACTGACGAAGGATATCATCTTTGTGGGTAACAAGCAAAGAGCACTGATGGAAGACAACTTATTTTTCATTGAAAATCGATCATCTTCACCAGCCGACGCAACCATGAGGTGCAACCATGAGCATCGATAGGTCATCGTGGTGATGCATCATCCATTTGGCATCAAGTTTGGGTGAGACACCTATGAAGTTCGACAAATCCTCACTGTGGTCTGTTTCTTCTCAGTAGTCAAGCTTGAGGAAGGAAGAACCACATGGCAGAGGACAGTGAGGCGGAACAACAATGGCCATCCAATTTTGTGCAGTTCCACTAAAATTGAGGAAGACATGCCCGGGTATGGAGATACGCATCGCTGTTTCCAAAAATATAAAAAATGGATATAGTGTTGTTACTTTGTTTTACAAGATTAACAACGACATCTCAATTTTCAATAATAATTATGAAAAGTACACCAAGAAACAGAAGCATCATGATTTTCTTGATGGGAACTAAACCAGGATATTCGAGAAAAAAGCATTTCTTCATTTAACCAGTGATAGTATTAGATTAGCAGCAGCAATAGGAGCATATGGACAATGACCGCACAACCACCATGTACTTTTTGTCGAAATAACATGTCCACCGAGGCATAAATCAGGACAACTTTTCAAGTGGCATTTCCTCTATAATAGTAGGTGATGTTGGACCAGCCGACGAACCTAGCTACTATACATGGGGAGCTGGGGAGTAGTCTCATAGAAGAAAACCCGCATGCAGTGACCTGGGGAGCTGGACCAGTACAAGAAGTTATATCTCAGGTGTGCGAGATGTCGCTTAGGCGTGCAGGCGGGATCTTCCCACACGATGGTAGCGAACAAGGGGGCGGAGGACCTTCGTCCGTGCTAGCGCCGGCTCCGAGAGGACGGTGCACATCGGCTTCCTCCATCGCCGATGGTGACAACGTCAATGCTGCACCTCCTCACCTCCCGCAGCGGATGGGATTCGGCCGGATCTGTGACCACCGGTGAGGAGAGAGATAGCGTGGACACTGTCATCTTGTTTTGATATGGAGAGGGTGAGAGAGCGAGATGCGAGAAACTCTATCATACAAGAGGCTATAATGGAGTAAAACAATCTCTCCATAGCAGTGGTTTTAAATAAATACGAGTGTTCCCGGAAAAAAGAAACGAAAACTGGCGGACAATTTTTTAACGTACCAAGAAGGAAAACTCGATCAAAAACATGCCCCCACTTCCAGGTCGCGAGAGTCGTCGCGCACACACACATAGACATAGACATGCATATCCGTGTTTACGTAAAATTCCATTTCCATGTCCATCTCCAATCATATTTGTCTAACTGGCACATTATTTACATTGTTAATTATATACGCGGCAATATTAACGTACAACATCTCTTGTTTGCGGGCGTCCGGACCGCTGCCACGACGGCTCCTGACCAACCCGAACCCTCTTCATCACCCGCGCGTGCTTCCCGCCCAAAACGGTCAGTGCCGCGTTCATGCCCGGCCAGAGCGAACGCGTCCTCTCACTGGCGCCGGCATTGAAGCGGCGCGCCGGCCACACCATGCATGTAAAAAGTTCCTGGGAGTCTGTGCTACAGCTAGCTGTCCTCCCCCAACTCGTCAATCTCTTCCAGTAGTACTAGTACTCCCTGGCGCGATCCATCGACAAGCAGGCGGGAAAGTTATCGTATACTCGGTTTGCGGTGAGTGGCATGCCGAGCGACCGTGTGGGGTTGAGCCGTGGAGGAGGGTGAGACACGAACGCGATAGACGTGATTTAGGGGCTGTTTGGATTGTGACTATGTTTGCCATATATTGCCACATTATTTTTGCCATAATTGCCACACTTGCCTAACTTGAGTTTCTCTAATTGTTAGCCACACTTTGGCTTGCCTAAGGGAATCTTGCCACACTTTTTTGTCTATGACATGTGGGGTTCACTTCTCATAAACAAATTCTTACCATAGGTGTGGCTAGAACCAAACGTCCACCTAACTTGGTCAAACTTGCCTAAGAAGAGGTGTGGCAAAGTGTGGCAAGATGTGGCTAGAAACCAAACAACCCCTTAAACGTTGGTTTTGCTCGATGGCGCGATCCAACGAAACGAAACGTTGGTTTCTCTACGTTTCCATTTTTTCTCCGGAAAAATAGAAACTTTCCACTCCATTTTCATTCCTACTCCAAGGTTGCCCCGTTACAACATTCCGTCAAATACAAAGGAAAACTAACACGCATGCTGATGCATCTCAATGATTCACAGCCATAGCCAATATTTACTTCACAACTAAAGACAAAAGTTGTGGGAGCATGTACGAAAGAAAAACTACTGATGGGGTCACTACGACTTAAACCCTAAACCCTAAACATGATTTAATTTCCTGGCCAGGTAGAACCTGTCGAAGGAAAGACGGCTGGCACCCTCAGATCATACGATGCTTTTGTGAAGTTCCACTAAAATCGAGCTGAGCATCCCTGATGGCAAAGATATTGAAGAAGTGTGATTAGAATAATAGTACTGGCACTAGTTCATGAGACATAAACTTATCACAAGTAGAAGCTGGTAGAAGTAGAGAAAGATCGACATGGAGATGGAGTTACGTGGGGAGCTGCGGCAGTGGAGCAAGTCGGCTCCAAACGGAAGATGGACTACCTGGGACGTCGGGCTGTAGCTAGAAGGGCGGTTGGGACGCGACATTGGCCCATACCGTGGTGACCCCCGATTGGGACGCACCGACTGTGGATTTTCTCCCTCGCCGATGTCGACCGCGTCTACGCAGAACATTGTTCCCTTCCCCCAGCTGCGGGATCAGGCCGGATATGTGACCAGCGGTGTGGCCACCGTCGTTCTATGCTTGTGAAGAGAGCAACCAAAGCAAGTAGGCTTGTAGCTTAGGCTCCTGCTAGTGTATATATAGTGGTTTTCTTTTTCTCTCCATATCAACCATTTTATATTGCGTACGTGTCATTGAAGAGTGAAATGATGGTTGCTTCTTCCGACTAACTTATAGTGTGATTTGACTGCTCCTTTAGTGGCCCCTACACGTATTCCCCCTACGTGTATGCAACAGTCACACGTACACATGGATGCAAAAATGCGCGCGATGCCCTAATGCATGCATGTCCGAGCACACGACAGAACACACACGGTCACGCTCAAGTGCTCAACCTACACGTGCATGCACACACATACTCAACCAGGGTGAGCTAGTGACCGTATAAACACAGGAAAATGTATATATTGAGCGCAATGAGCGTATTATGAAGTCCACTGACCGTATTTTTACAAATATACAGTGACAGAAAGTGTATTTATCTCGTTTGAAATTAAGCCATATTAACCAGAGAGGAGGTAGTATGGACTAGCATTACTTTGTTGTGTCCCATCAACTTGCCAAACAAGGAGAAGCTTGCAGGACGGGAGAAGCTTGCGCGCGGTGGCTTGCAGGACAAGGAGAAACTTTTGACTAATGCAAGCTCTCCTTTGCTTAGGGGGTGGACGTGCAACAGTTAATTCGGTGTCAGATTGCCAGAAGCATACACTGTACTAGTACTATTATTGTTGCACTTCCCGAAGAGGTGAACAGCCAAGCGCAAAGTTTACTAGTACTAGTACTACTACTATAGTCTATAGAGGTATGTACTATACTAGTACTAGGAACCGGATGGAGGAGCGTCTGCACTCTTATTATATTTTTAAAATGTGATAAAGCAATCTTCAACACATTTGGTTCTCTTCGAGGGTTCTCGCATGTGATAATGGAAGTTGATTGCATGGAACACTCGCCACAATTCTCTCTTAATTCTGGCTCATATCCTGTTACAAATAGGAGCGCTCGGTAATATTTCCTATTTTTTGTTATTCAGCATGTAAACAAGTCAGCAAACCTTGCGGCACATCTTTGTGCAAACCGTGCTTGCTGCACTTTGAATGTGGCCGAGAGCTGGCTTGATGAAACACCTCGCTTCCTACTTCTTTTTTTGCGGGGTACCTCGCTTCCTAGTGACCAGTGTCTTGGTTGATCGTCCTAAGAATGCTTATATATGAATAAAGCTCTCTCATTTATCCGCAAAAAAGATTAAGCCATATTAACCGAAAAGGAGGGAGTATGGACTAGCACTACTTGTTGGTGTGTCCCGTCAACTCGCTGAACGAGGAGAAGCTTGTAGGAGAAGGTGAAGCTCGCTTTCTCCTTTTGACTAATGCAACGTACCCTCGCCCAGGCGGTGGACATGCATCAGTTCATTCGATGTCAGATTGCCAGAGGCATATACTGTACTAGTACCGAACATGCGGAGTACCATCATTGTTTGACTTCACGATGAGGCGAAGAGTCAAGCGCAAGGTTTAGTAGTATGAGTAGTACTACTACTAGAACCGCATGGTGGAGCCTCTGTACTCTTTTTTTAATCTCTGATAAAGTACACATTTATTTCGAAGAAGGGCGGAAAACTGCAGCCCAACATGTAATGATGATTTCGATCAACCATGCTCGAATATATCTTGGCCTCTGTGCGAGCCCGTCTATGTGTTCTCGCTCCTCGTCTCTCTCAAGGAATGGCGGGTTGGCCATTTTGCCGTCAATTGAGATCGGTTTGCTCACACTCCGGTCCCCACATGTCAGTGATATGTCAAGAGGAGGTGCGTTGACCGACTAGCCATACGCGTACTTGGTTTTGCACCTTCATACTACTCCTCCCTCCGTCACAGTTTACAGGGCACGCTTCATTATGATGCATTTCTCTCAATGCATTTCCACCACCAGAGAGACTTTAGACGCATTTGGTTTAATGCTCAATTAATTAGGGCGTGGTAACTGCAATTTTCTCTCGATGTAGTACTACGGAGTGGAGTAAGTGCATGCATGTGTGTACGCATTATTTCCTCTAGTAATAGACGCCGTGCTATAACTACCAATGCTATTTTTCAGGCCAATCGCTAGCCGCCTTGGTCCCAGAGATTTTCTCTTTTTCTGAAGCGCGCTCTATAAACAGTGACGGATGGAGTAGTATGAGCGGATTCAAAGAAGAGCGTATTGATGGTTGCTTCTTCCGAGCAACTTACAGTGGGAAAGGTGGGGCTTATGATTTGACTGCTCATTACTCACTATTAATGCGGCACAACGACCAGTCTGAGTCTCCCATGCGGCTGTGCGCTACCCCCTCGGTTCTTAAATATACTCTGGAGTATTTGTCTTTCTAGAGATTTCAACGAGTGACTACTCAAATATTTGTCTTTTTAGAGATTCAAATGGACCACTACATACGGATGTATATAGACATATTTTAGAGTGTAGATTCACTCATTTTGCTCTGTATGTAGTCACTTGTTGAAATCTCTATAAATACAAATATTTAGCAACGGAGGGAGTACACATACGAAGCAAAATGAGTGAATCTACACTCTCAAATATGCCCATTTGAAATTTGTAAAAAGACAAATATTTAGGAACGTAGGAGTATAATTTTGTGCATGGCACATGGACCCAGATGCCAAAGAGGCTTCTGGCAATGCTATCAAGCTTCCAGCATTTGTTTACATAATTGATGTACTATACAAATAATTTTCCAGCGACATGAAATTGTACAATGGTGTGAGCTTTCAGCTTTTGTTTCGTGTGTCTTGCCATTGATGCTCTTTCGGAAACAATGAAAAACTAACTTCCTTGCTAATCAGAGCTAATATTTACATCACAACTGAAGACAAAGTTGTGAGAAGGTGATAAATTAAAATTGATCCATGCTTTCATTGGCAGCAACGTCCCCCAGCTCTGTCTAAATCAACAAGGCATGTTTGGAAAAAAGTAGCTGTCTAGAGCATGCAACATTCCAATCATTTTGTGCAGTTCCACTAAAATAGAGCTGAGCGTCCCTATTCCAAAGATATTAAGTGTGATTACGATAATAGAGGACTGCTGATGAAACAATAAACACAAAAATAGAAGCCGGTCACCTTTGCAATCTCTCTTAAGACTAACTAGTTGGAGAAGATTAGGCTCGGAGTTGGATGAGGAGGATAGAGCAAAACCAATCTCCCTTTGTGCAGTCGCACTGAAATGTAGAGACGTTGCCCGTGTGACATTTTGGTAGAACTGCACAAAACACTCTTAAGAAAAAAGTGATTTGTGCAGTTCACTAAAAGGTCGCAATAGCAATGAGGTGAAATGGATAGACCTGTTTGCAAAAAAGAGGTAGATAGGAAACAATTACTGGCCAATAACAGTCGATGACACATGCGACGACAAAAAAGAAGCATATTCCTTGTCCTAAGGGAAGATAACAACATGGTTGTGTTTGTCTAAAACGGTGTGAGGACGAGATTGCAATATGGAAAGTACGCCGGACGAGCTACGTTTTGGGCAAAGAACTATGGAAGATCCACATGCAGCGACGTGGGAAGACGGGCAGTGGAGCAAGGACGGAGGGGATACCTGGAGGTCATCGGGATGTAACTAGGTGAGCGGCGGCGGGCGGAATCTGCCCATACTGCGGCAGTGAGCAGGTGGTGTAGGCCCTACCATGTCGGAGCTTGGTCAGAGAGAACGACATGTACCGCAGATCAGGACGTGCTGCCTCGGCGCCGTCGAACGGAGAAATGATGCGCGTCCTCCCTTTCCGCTGGCGGACGGGATGCGGCCGGATCAGTGACCAACAGTGAGAGAGAGAGGCCACCGCAGCCTTGTGTGAGATACTCTGAAGAGAGATAAACCAGGCAGGCAGGCTCCATTGTATATAGTGGAGCGGACTACCTTTTTCTCCATAAAAATCGTTTTATATTCTGTGTACGTGCCATTGAGCGATATAACTTTATTTAAAAATAAAGCGCCAACGCATCAAGTCGAACTTTGTTTCGTCCACGCGTGGTACACGACCTCCGTAGGTAAACAACCGCTACACGCGTTCAAATTAGCACGTGGGCTGCCATTTCGTATAGAAATGAGCTCCACCATGTACCCGCGCGGGTGTGGCTAGGCACGAAGCATGAGTACATGCACGATGCACCTATTCTCTTCTTCTATACGTACACCACCTACGTGGGGTTGTGTGAGAGAGATACAAACGTAGAGAGATAGTATAGTGTGTGGGTTCGTGAGAGTTTTTTTTGGGGGGGGGTGGGGTCAATCAAAAAATGTAACATATGCAATGTGTGTGAAATAGAGTCCTGGGTATATCATATATAGAGAGGGGGCGATCCACGAGAAGAGAGTGGAGGTATCATCAGCTTGAGGTGTCCATAGAATCGAAGAGAGGGATGATGTGTGTGTGTGTGTGCGCGCGATCGATAAAGAGTGCCATCAAATTTGTGTCTGCCCACGTCAAAGATATAGAGTGGCTGGCCTACAGGAACGTGAGAGGGGACAAGAGTAGTTTGTCTCTGTGGCATGGATACCTACCTACAGTGCTCGACTATCAGTGTGTGGTGGGGGTGGGGGGGAGGGAGGCCTAATTAACTATAGAGGTACAATGGCAGGAATATGTGTAAAGGATGAGAGAGGCCTACCTCATTTATTAAGGGAGATCGATCTACCTCATGTATTAAGGGATATCGATCGGCATCCATGCATATGTGTAGGAGAGGAATAAGGTTGGGAGAGAGATAGAGCTAGAGTGTTGGAGGGGGTGGTAGTGGAGTTGCTTCTAACAAATGGTGGGATAGGCTTGCTAGACAACCGGAGGGCACGCCTGCAATATCAATAAGAGAGGGGATGGCTGCCTATCTGTGCATGTGCGCGTGAGAGACGGGTCAGGAGGCATGCACGAATGATGAGGGGGGGGGGCGATATGGCTATGGTAAGCAGACATAACTACATAGGAAGATCAATCGTCCTTTTTCAGAGAAAGGAGAGACATAACTTGTGAGGTACGTCGATCGATGGGGGGATAGTTAAAGTCGACCTAGGTATATGTTGGGAGATCGATCGGTATACATGCATGTGTGTGTTAGAAGCAAATGAGGCACGAGGAGAAGGACAGAGAGAGATAGGGATGCATCTAGGAGGTGGTGCGAGAGTCATACTATTTCGAGGGGGGAGGAGTGTGCGAGTACGAGATCGACGAAAAGAGTGGTGGGAGTGAGGCATGGGCGGTGATAAGAGAAGATGGGAAGCTTGTGTTTTGTGCTAGGAACACCTGGATAGAGAGGCATATCGATCGATGTGTGCCGTAAACAAGGAGCTAGGGGGCCTACACACACCATGGGTGAACGACCTAAAGTGAAAAGACGAATTTGCGCGATGGAGCTAGAGAATCCTGAGGGAGGGTGAGAGGGATGCGGGCGTGTGCATGCATGAGAGAAAGTTAGCGCTAGCTAGCTACAAAGATAAGAGGATTGTTTGGGTGTAAAAGACGAATAGAGATCATACTTCATTATAAAAAGCGAATTTGGATATTTGAAGAATTTATCATAGTGTTTTAAATCGACGCATGTGTGAATATATATAACGGTGATACACATGGTGTGGTTATGAACATGTTATGCTACATATAATATATTTTATCTCTACTCTTATAAAAAAACGGAGTTGTTGATGATGGTGTGCCTGCCATCCTGCAATATAGGCCCTCCGATTTATATCTGACGGATAGGAAGGAAACTATGGCAATTTTGAAAAAAGATACCCACACCACTCTCCATATTTGCAAATTAGGCCTCCCCTTGATCATGTTGATGTTCTGTGGAACGCATGGGCATCTTGCTAGTACTACGTATAATATATAGAACATTGATCATAATTTGGGCTAATATGTGGCTTTTGCAGCTCAGGTCTAAATACTTGTCATAATGTAGGGGGCGGGGCACTATACTATGTGTGATAAACACGGTGTACACATATGGAACATGGTTTAGATTATGAATATATAGTTAGTACATCAAATGTACTATTATTTTGAATTAACATCAAGTGTATTCAGAAAATAGAATTCGAGTTCATGTAGTACACATAGTTCATATCTATCTCTATAGTAATCATGTGGTGTGTTATTAAGGTAATACACGAATGATGGTTGAAGTTGGCAACAATCATGATTTTAGATTCTTATTGAAATAGAGAAACGAATTCAAATTCAGTTCGAATAGCAGCGGTAGTATAGACAATTGGAATGCACTAAAATGTTGGTATGAGTAGGTTACATGCATTATACAGCAAGCGAAAAAAATTTAATTGGACATAACATGGATTCATACTCCCTCCTTCCATCTATATAGGGCGTAATGCGTTTTTTAAGACCGCCTTTGACTATTGACAAGATTAATAGTACATGACAAGCACAATGTGAAAGTTATACCATTGAAAGAACCTTTCACAAATGAATTTAACGGTGTGCTTTGTGTAAGTTGCATGTCATATATTATTGCTCTAATATTTGGTCGAAGTTAGCATCGAAAAACGCATTAGGCCCTATATAGATGGAAGGAGGGAGAAGCTTTGAATAGCATTTTTATAGTAAAACGGGGCAAGACTCTCTCTTTGTGTGGTGTGAATATTTTTATTTTTTCGTTTACTTTTTGGTTGAGGGAAGTGCGAATTGATTTGGTACGTACAAGTACAATATTACACGTTAGGCTTGTCCCTAAAATTCGACCCGCGCCTTGTTATATCCCGAAAATTCAGATTTTGTGCTCCCAAAACTAGTGCCTTCACAACCGCGCCTTGCTATCCCGAAATTACAACGCGCGCGAAAACTCCCTCCATCTACCAAATCCCGACACGTGAAATCCCCCTTCTAACCCTGAGCCGAAAGGGCCGCTAATTCAAATCGGTGGGGGGTACTTTTGTAACACACCCTACATTTTGGACAAGCACGTCCCTAAGTCATGGTTCACCCCTCCCATCGCCTCCTTTTTGCCATTCGAAATCCCAGGCCGCCATAACCTCTCTGCTCCAGCGGCGAAACCCCACCCTCCTCCGTCCGCCACCTCACCGCTGCCCAGCCGGAGCCTCTTCCCCGACGACGTCGTCCACCGCAATAGGTCGACGTCCCTCGTCCACCTCCCCGGATGAGGTTCCGTCGTCCATCTCGTCGTCCTGCCGGTTCAACCGCCACGTCCTCCACCTCCAAGGAGTTGCTCCGATGATCGCCTCGTCTATCGTGGCGGCTCCATCCCCACAGCGCCGCCTTAACCCGCTCCACCGGAACTGCATCATCCCCACCGACTCCTCGGACGAAGCCGAGGCCTACTCGGCACCACCAAAGAGGTTGTACACTCATCGCATCGCACCTTCTCCTTAGCTCGACCTCCCAGCGCCGATGGTGCTCCATCCCGCACCCCCATGGAGCGGCTACCTTGAAGCCGGCGCCGTGGGCGACATCTCCACGGCGGCTCTCCCCTAGTGCGAGGCCCCTTCGGCGGCGACGTCCATACCAGCCGGATCTGCTGCTGCTGCTCCGGCTCTCGCTCGATCGCTCGCTCGCCCAGCTGCTACTGCTCCGGCTCTCGCTCGCTCGCTCGCTCGCGCTGCTGCTGCTGCTCTACCCCTCGCTCGTGCTACTGCTCTGCTCTGATTTAGCTACACTTCAGTCGACTGAATCGACTTTTGGGTCAGTCGATTTTCAGGGGGTGGGGGGGGGGTCGCCGGAGTTAAGGAAGAACCACCCACAATGGGGACGGGGTCTCGCCGGAGAGGTACCCCACTATCTATCTTAGGGTTCAGGGTGGGGGGCTATAGGGCTGGCCGGGGCGGCGGTGGACCGGCGGCGGACCGGCGGCGGGGAGTTGTTTCGGGGCGGCGAGGCGGCGCTGGGGCCGGCGGTTCGGCCGATGGTGGCTGGCGGCTCAGGGGGTGCAGGTTGAAGATGAACTGCAGGCCCTCCCTAAACTACATGTCAAGTGCCTCTCTGCTACCATTGCATTCAGTTTTGACAGTAACATTCAGATCCCACAATAAATTTCAGTTTCGATAGATAAGTTCAGAGTCAACAGTTTTTACCTCATCTGTTGTAGTCAGGTGGTTTTTGGTGATGTAAATTTTACATCTATTTTACATCATCTATTGGAGATACTATTAGAATCCCACTTGAGATTGACGATGTCTGTCTTGTGCTGCTTCAGCCTTGACGTCTTACAGCTCACCGGGGCTGCTCCAATGACAGAACGATCCATCACAACAGAGCAGTGCCCTGGACGCCATCTACAGATTCCTCAGATCTTCCTCCACACCTCCGACAGCCACCTCTGCCTCAATTGCTTCAGTGACCAACCCAATGATGCTGAGGTCGACACGGCTACGGCAAAGAGGTTGTACACTTGTTGCATCACTTATTACTATACATTCATGTCGATCCATTAGGGCTATTTTGGTTCGACGGAAAAATATAGCAATAGGGAATTTTTCAATGGCACTCTACTATTCAATTATTCATGCATTTTGTTGAAAGGAATGAAGCAAAAGATCCACCTGGACCTACTTTTCAAAATCCTATGCATGAAAACAAGACCAAGTGCATTAGTGGCAGAATAACATTCTAGCTGTACACGCTTTCATATGGTTTCACTTTATTTTGGCCATGTTTCTTTGCATTCCTCTGCTCTTCCAATTCCTGTAAACCAAACACTCAAGTTGACAGAAATCATGTGTTTACAAATGCTCTGTTTACCATGTGTATTCCTATCCTATTCCGGTGTGTTTTCCTATCCCTGCATTTTAGAATCATGCAAGTCAAATGAGCCCTTACAGAATTACTTCAGTTATAGCTAGGTGTCGAAGGGGACTTTGTGTGGTCTGTCCTACTCCTGCCGCGATGTCGTCCACCTGAACTGAGCTGCTCCATCGACAGAAACATCCACCAAACCAGACATCACGACTCCTGACCGTCTTTCGCCGCCTCAGATCTCCTTCCCTGCCACCGACACCCACCGCAAGGGCATCACCATCATCGTCTCAACAGATGAACCTGAGGAGTACACGGGTCCACAACAGAGGTCGCAGTCTTTTGTTTCTGCTTATGTTATGCATTGCTTAAAATTACCTGCTACTTTATCGTCCTGTTCACCTCTTGGACTCCAAGTCAGGTCCAAATTAATGTTCAAACTTGAGTTCTAAATTAGTTGTGGGGCACATATCGAGGAGGCAATGAATAGTATCGCTGTCTAATATCTGGTTCACCTAGGGTATGCCTATGTCGTTCATCTTGGGTGGCAAACAAATAGTAAAGCAATCATCATCTGTCTTTTTATTAAATTAAAGCAATCATTAGCCTGCTATCATTATTTTTGGATCCATCCACTGGTTGTTACCATCACTCTAAATTTCTGCATGCTCTCCTTACATAATCTCACCATATTTTTTTCGTATGCATGTCAGATATTGTACACAGTCATGATGAACATGTAGAGAAAAAGAGAAGAGTTTTGTGCGGCAATACAATGTCATGCAGACATCGCTCCATGGTGGGTTCAATGGCAAACCCTCCCCACCCCTCTCCAGATTGTAATCCATAGGAAGATATCTGTACTGAGGCGGATACAGGTGCCGCTGACCACTCCTATTTACCCCCAAGGTGTTTGCTCTACCTTGGCATGATGATGTTAGTCATATCATGCATATGTTGCCTTGCAGTGCCTACTTTTGACATCATATATGTCATCTGCTTAGTTTAGACATGTTCTATAATGCCACCTGTTTAGTTTCTATATCATATATGGGAATTATGCCGTCTCATGTCTTTTAGCCAGCCATAATATACGTGAAATGTGCAATGCCATCCTGTTTAACTATGCATCATATATTTGAATGATATCTTGCCCATCCTTTTCTTCATTACATTTCCATTTGTCGACAATGTTTGTACATTAAACTACTCTTCCTGTGAATCAACCATCTGGGTGGGAGATTGAAAAATCTGGAGTGAAAACAAGGCCTTGAGAGCAGACAGTGCTACCTGTCGAAGCAGATCTCTTGTTGGGTCCCGATAGCTCCTCAGAGATGGATTCAGATACAGATGACCAGTCCTATTCCCCCACCGAGGTGTATGCTCTAACTTGGCACAGTTATACTGCTCATATCATGCATATGGTGTCTTGCATTGCATAGTTTAGACATCATATACACAATATTCAACACCATGTTCTTAATTCAGACATCATATCTAATGCCCTCTGTTTAGCATATAAATCACATATGTGAATTAAATTATGCGATCCTAATTACTTAGATAACATGTAGGTGAATTATGTCATGCGATCCTGTTTAGTTATTCATCATATCTTTGAATTATGTTATGCTATGCTATCCAGTTTAGATAGACATCATATATGTAAAATTATGTCATGCTATCTGTTTTAGTTAAACAATATACATGTCAACTATTTCATGCCGTCTTTTTTCCACACTATCTATTGCATCTGTCTCTCATACAATGCCTGTACATTCAACTATGTTTCATGTTTATCAGCCATTTGAATTGGAGCGGGTGATGCCAGCATCTAGCAGACTAAAAACACGGTCTTCAAATAAAACAGTGCTACCTCTTGGTGGATATAGCACCCCAGTTGTACATGCACGAGAACCAGCCCTACCATACATAACCCAAACTCTCAAAGATTGTAACCCTACTGCGGTGGGCAAAGAACCAGCTTCACCCAATCTAACCCCAACCCCAGCAGATAGTAACCCAGTTCCTGTTGACACAACACCATCTCCACCATAGAGCTCCCAAACAAGAGCAGTTAGTAAGGCAGCTCCAGTGCCCAAAGGGCCAGTACTACCACGGCGAACCCCAACTCCACCAGTTAGTACGCCTATTCCTGTGGAGAAGCACAACCAGCCAGTCGTAGTTTAGCATCTATTGCATTTGATGTTGTTAAATCGTATGTGTGTATCTTCCCATCTTGGAAATATTATACTGAAGATGAAGGAAAATGCCAGTTGCAGGTGTTTGTCTAGGAGTTATGTGTAAGTAATGTTATTCATGGCAATTACTTTGCTTTGTCCCATACATCCTACCTCCATGATGGTTATAATACAGCAAAATTTCCCATTTTTCTCTATAGAGAAGGACCGATTTGGAAACTCAGGATGAGGTAACATGTGCTAATACCTCAGCTATATTCAAGAATGCTTGGTGGCAGTATCAGAATTACCTAAAGAAAACGTACTTCACCAGCAAAGAAACTCATCAAATTCCCTTACATTCTCATGAGACACATTTACTGGACGATGACTGGAAATGCCTTGTTCTGTACTGGTCCCGAACCAAGAATGTGGTAAGGTCTATGAGCTCATTTTCTATTTTTAAGTACTATATTCTTGAGTCTTATCGTACTCTGTTCATGTAGAACAAGTGCCTAAACCTGAAAAACAACTGTTCTAATTTAAGATTCCATTGCTATCATAGTTCAAAAAAGCGCTAGGCGTTAATTGTTCATTTTGCCACCGCCTTGCGCTTTACTGACCAAAGCGCATGCTTATGCGCAGTTATGCACAAATTAAGCGTAGTTATGCGCTATGCGTTTCGCCAAGGCCTAGAGCCTAGGCGTGCTTAAGCGCTCGCTTAGGCGCGCCTTTTTAACTACGATTGCTATCGTGCATACTGCTTTGCTCTTGTATCACTGTATTTACTCATACAAAGTTATTTTTAAATTGAAGGAGCCAATTGAAACTCCAATGGTACAGCAGGTATGTTCACACATGTTTCTTTAACAGGCTTTGTAGCGACCCGACCTCAGATGGTCAAGTCTGTGTGCTTCCGTGTCATCCCTGGATCGGTAATGCTGACACACACAGTACTCGAAGGATTTATAACAGAGTAGCAATGACACACTTATTACATCGAATGTCTCAAGAGAGAACTTATTACAATAATATGGCTTAAGGCCATCTAATACGATAACAGTGAAAGGCTTGGAAGATAAAGTGAGTCCATCAACTCCAACGGCATAGCTGAGCTGAGCTGCACGGCAACGACCTAACGAACCTTACCCCTCGTCTGAAAAGTCTGCAACATAATACGTTGCAGCCCGAAAATGAGTCAGCACATGGAATATGCTAGCAATATAACACAGTAGAGCAAGAATAGAATGATGCTATCACTACATGCATAAATGGCTGGTGGAAAGCTCTATGGTTATAGTTTTTGCGAAAAGCCAATTTTTCCCTACAACAAAGGAATAGATTTTATTTAACTATCACGGTAGTTGAAACATCATTGAGAAGGTTCCTCCAACTCAATCCCAATTAAAGTGATTAACAACCCAACAATATTAATTAAACATGATGAGATACATGTGATAACCTAAGTACTAGATACTCAAGAATTGTCCATAACCGAGGACACGGCTAACCATGATTAGATTATACACTCTGCAGAGGTTTGCACACTTTTCCCCACAAGACTCGATCGCCTCAGTTGGATTTCTCGCACTACAGGGTGTTTGAGAAACGGATGACCAAGACGCAGTCTTTCAGAAACATTAACTCTCTACTCCGGACAGACCATACCAAACCTACATCCCACTACCTGCTGATCTGCCTCTTCAAGAGCTTCACGTAACTTACTCAACTATGCTAGAGCCCATAATAGCTTGTGGCTGCACACGGAAGTTTCTAGCATGAATCATCTCAGTTCCCTTTGAGCCTGGGTGGCGGTCCATAGGAAGATCACACGGGTACTCCGGGATTTCCAAAAAAAAATACAGGCAACACTGGGTACTCCAGGTGCCTCAATCCACCCAGATGTTAATTTAAGTTGCCACCTTAAGTTGAACCATTAATTAACAAGCTCACATTTGTCATGGATTTCACTCAAACCCAAACCACGTCTACGAGCATAGGTTAGCATAGTAATATAAGCAAGTGTAGAAGTAACTCCCAAGGTTTGAATATAACAGGGCAATAGGTTCTACCTCATCAACTACTTCCCAACCCACAAGTTAATGACATCCTAATCATGCAATGTTTGAGGATTGGAACTAATGCATAAAAACTGGGTGATAAAGGGGTATGATCAAAGTGTTACTTGCCTTGCTGACGATCTGCGAAACCTAGGGACTCGTAGTAGCACGCTTCGCACTCCGGGTGTTCTACCACAAGCAAACAATAGCATACATAAGTAACAAGCAACGATGCACAAGAAAAACTCAAATAAAATAGGTTGACTAGAAAGTTCAAATTAAGAATTCCGGTTCTCAAAAAGAATCAAATCAAACGGAGCAACGAAACTCAAACGGCGAAAGAAAGAAGCTTCGTTTACTAGTCTGAAACTAGGTCAATTTTTACAGTAGAGAAAACTTGTTTGAGTTGGTTAAACGGAAAGAGGGTTTCGAGACGAAACTCCAGGCACTTGAATCACCTGATTCTGACTAACGAGCGAAAAGAAAAACAGAAACTAAGATCGGATCAGAAATCACGATCAGAGAAAATCACAGAATAAATCTGATAAAAGAAAACTGACGAACAAACTAACGTACGAGTGTTCGTTAGCTGTATCTACCGGGCAAAGAACCGTTCGTTAAAACGAACATTCAGACGAACGTCCGCTAACTAGAAGAACCGAGAAAAAACCGGCGAAACCAAAAAAATGGATCTAGGGTTTCTAAAAAAACGGACGGTTTTTATAAAAAAAACCGGCGGCGGAGTGCAGCGGCTACCTCCGGCGCGAGGTCCGGCGAGGCGAGGGGAGGGCGGCGGCGCGGCGGCTCGTGGGGCGGCGGCGGCGCTCGGCTGCGGCGGCGTCGGCGGCTAGGCGACGTGGGTGGAGGGGCTAGGCGGCGCGGGCGGCGGTGGCTGCGGTGGGGTGTTGGGGTGGCGGGGCGGCGGTATATAAGGGCGGGGGCGGCGGTGGCTTGGAGTAGGGGCCAAGGCGGGGCGGTGCGGAGTCCAACTCGGACTCCGGTCCGAGTGGCGGCGACGGCGGCGCGCGCGCGCAGGAGGCGGCGATGGCGGCTGGGCCTTAGGCCCAGTCGGGCGCGGGAACTCCTTTTTTTTAAATAATTCCGCCGACAGAAAATAAATCCTAGAAAAATAAATAAAAATCTAAAAAATGCCAAAACAAATTTTCACCATCTAAATAAAATATTTAGAACAAGATGAACATTTTCTTGGCCCTAAAGTGCAATTTTGAAAACATGTAATTTTTTAATGCAAACAAATCCGAATAAAAACAACAAAAACAATTTAATGATTTTAATACTTTCCTCCAATATTTCATTTATTTTGGAGAAGTCATATTATCTCCTCTCTTTAATTTTTTATGTGAAATATTTTTCGGAGAGAAAATAATTAAAATCAAATCCTCGTTTGAAAATTTGATAAAAATAAAATTTAAAAACCAGGAAATCCCCAACCCTCTCCGAAGGTCCTTGAGTTGCTTAGGATTTTGAGGATCGCGAGACGAAATGAGAATAAAATATGATATGGATGGATGACTATGTATAACATTCCAAATTGAAAATTTGGGATGTTACAAACCTACCCCCCTTAAGATGAATCTCGCCCTCGAGATTCGGGTTGGCTAGAAAATAGGTGCGGGTGGTCTTTGCGGAGATCATCCTCTCGTTCCCATGTGGCTTCATCCTCGGTATGGTGGCTCCACTGAACTTTGCAAAACTTGATAACCTTACTGCGGGTGACTCTGCTGGCAAACTCAAGAATCTTAACTGGTTCCTCCTCATAATTCAAATCACTGTCTAACTGAATCGCCTCCAGGGGTACTGTATCTCTTAGCGGTATATCTGCCATCTCAGCATGACATTTCTTCAGCTGTGAAACGTGGAACACGTCATGAACTCCTGACAATTCCTCGGGTAACTCCAACTTGTAGGCAACTTCTCCCATCCGTTCCAAAATATGATACGGTCCTACAAATCTCGGGGCTAACTTTCCCTTAACTCCAAAACGTTTCACTCCTCGTAAGGGTGATACTCGCAGATATGCTCGGTCTCCAATTTCATAGGTTACCTCCTTGTGTTTTGAGTCTGCATAATTCTTCTGCCCGGACTAAGCAATCTTCAGTCTGCCATGAATCAATTTAACCTTCTCCTCAGACTCCTTGATCAAGTCTGGTCCAAACAACTGTCGGTCTCCTACCTCGTCCCACATCAATGGTGTTATGCACCTTCGTCCATACAGGGCTTCAAACGGTGCCATCGTCAAACTGGCTTGATAGCTATTGTTGTATGAAAACTCTGTGTATGGCAAATTGTCATCCCAACTAGATCCATAATCTAGCGCACAGGCTCTCAACATGTTCTCCAAAATTTGGTTGACTCTCTCTGTTTGTCCATCCGTCTGCGGGTGAAATGCTGTACTAAACTCCAATCTCATTCCCAAAGTTTGAGGTAAACTGTGTTCCTCGATCTGATACGATGGTCCTCGGAACTCCATGAAGACATACTATCCTGGACATATATATCTTGGCCAACTTTGCACTTGTATAGGTGGTTTTCACTGGGATGAAGTGAGCTACTTTGGTCAAGCGATCAACTATTACCCATATGGAATCATACCCCGCTGTGGTCCTGGGCAATCCAGTGATAAAGTCCATGTCCAGTTTATCCCACTTCCATTCGGGTATCGGCATAGGCTATGACAATCCTGCTGGCTTCTGATGCTCTGCCTTCACGCGCTGACATACATCACATATGGCTACATACTCGGCAATATCCTTCTTCATACCGGTCCACCAGAAACGTTCCTTCAAATCCAAATACATCTTGGTGTTTCCCGGGTGTATCGAGTATGGTGAGTCATGGGCCTCTTGAAGTATTAACTTCCTGTTCTCCTGGTTATTGGGCACATAGATTCGGTCCTCAAACCATAGGGTATCGTGCTCATCTTCACGAAAACCTTTGGCCTTTCCTTTGCTCATCTTCTCCTTTATCTCGGCAATCTCCTTGTCCTCCTTGTGAGCTTCCCGAATCTTGTCCAGCAATGTCGACTGGACCTCCATTGTTGCAACGGATCCTCTAGGAACAATCTCCAATCGAAGTTCCATGATATTCTCTGCTAACTCCTTCGGCAATCCCTTACTTTCAAGGATATTAGCATAACTCTTCCGGCTCAAAGCGTCTCCTACGACATTGGCCTTTCCTAATTAATAGTGTAGCTTCATGTCATAATCCTTTATAAGCTCCAACCATCTCCTCTATCTAAGGTTCAGTTCCTTCTGGGTGAAAATGTACTTCAAACTCTTATGGTCCGTGTACACATCACAACGGTTTCCAATAAGGTAATGTCTCCAGGTCTTCAATGCATGCACTACGGCTGCTAACTCCAAATCATGCGTGGCATAGTTCAACTCATGAGGTTTTAGTTGTCGTGAGGCATACGAAACAACTCTCTCATCCTGCATAAGCACACATCCAAGTCCTAAGCGTGAGGCATCGCAGTACACTTGGAACTCCTTATGTATATCTGGCAGTGTTAGTACTGGCGCTGTAGTCAAACATTTCTTCAACTCCTGGAAACTTGCCTCGCAATCTTCTGTCCATTTAAACTTAGTATCCTTCTTCAACAGTTCAGTCATTGGCTTTGCAATCTTGGAAAAATTCTCGATGAATCTCCGGTAGTATCCTGCGAGTCCAAGAAAACTGCGGATCTCGCTAACTGAAGTGGGTGCCAACCATTCGGTGACTGACTGAATTTTGCTGGGGTCTACTGCTATATGTTCTCCCGATATAACATGTCCAAGGAACCCAACTTCCTTCAACCAAAATTCGCATTTGCTAAACTTAGCATACAACTGGTGTTCCTTGAGTTTCTCGAGAACTAAGCGCAAATGCTCCTTGTGCTCCTCCTCGTTCTTCGAGTCTACCATAATATCATCAATAAACACCACAACAAACTTGTCCAAGTACTCCATGAACACCTTGTTCATCATGCTCATGAAATAGGCAAGGGCGTTAGTCAGTCCAAATGACATGACCGTATACTCGTATAATCCATATCGTGTTGTGAACGTTGTCTTCGGTATATCCTTCTCTCGTATCTTCAACTGATGATACCCCGATCGCAAATCGATCTTCGAAAACACTTTAGCTCCTTGCAACTGATCAAACAGATCGTTGATCATCGCCAGTGGGTACTTGTTCCTAATCGTCACTTCATTTAATGCTCGATAATCAACAACCATCCTCAGGGATTTATCCTTCTTCTCAACCAAAAGTACTGGGGCTCCCCAAGGTGATGAACTTCTTCGGATGTATCCTTTCTCCAATAACTCCTTGATCTGTTTCTTAATTTCTTCCTGATCATTTGCGCGTTGGGGAACGTAGCAGAATTTTAAAATTTTCTACGCATCACCAAGATCAATGTATGGAGTCATCTAGCAACGAGGGAGAGAGGAGTGCATCTACATACCCATGTAGATCGCGTGCGGAAGCGTTCAAGAGAACGGGGATGATGGAGTTGTACTCGTCGTGATCCAAATCACCGATGACCAAGTGCTGAACGGACAGCACCTCCATGTTCAACACACGTATGGTTGGAAGACGTCTCCTCCTTCTTGATCCAGCAAGGGGGAAGGAAAGGTTGACGAAGATCCAGTGGCACGACGGCGTGGTGGTGGATGCAGCAGTATCCCGGCAGGGCTTCGCCAAGCGCAAGTGGGGAGGAGTGGTGTCACGGAGGGAGAGGGAGGCGCCAAGAGCAAGGGTAAGGCTGCCCTCCCTCCCCCCTCTTTATATAGGGGACTTGGGGGGGGGCGCCGGCCCTAGGAGATGGATCTCCAAGGGGGCGGCGGCCAAGGGGTGGCTTCCCCCCCAAGCCAAGTGGGGGGGCGCCCCCACCCCTAGGGTTTCCCAACCCTAGGCGCATGGGAGGCCCAAGGGGGGTGCACCATCCCACTAGGGGCTGGTTCCACTCCTAATTCAGCCCATGGGGCCCTCCGGGATGGGTGGCCCCACCCGGTGGACCCCCTAGACCCTTCCGGTGGTCCCGGTACAATACCGGTGACCCCGAAACCTTCCCGATGGCCGAAACTGTACTTCCTATATATAAATCTTTACCTCCGGACCATTCCGGAACTCCTTGTGATGTCCGGGATCTCATCCGGGACTCCAAACAACTTTCGGGTTACTGCATACTAATATCTCTACAACCCTAGCGTCACCAAACCTTAAGTGTGTAGACCCTACGGGTTCGGGAGACATGCAGACATGACCGAGACGCCTCTCCGGTCAATAACCAACAACGGGATCTGGATACCCATGTTGGCTCCCACATGCTCTACGATGATCTCATCGGATGAACCACGATGTCGAGGATTCAATCAATCCGTATACAATTCCCTCTGTCAATCGGTACGTTACTTGCCCGAGACTCGATCGTCGGTATCCCAATACCTCGTTCAATCTCGTTACTGGCAAGTCACTTTACTCGTACCGTAATGCATGATCCCGTGATCAACCACTTGGTCGCATTGAGCTCATTATGATGATGCATTACCGAGTGGGCCCAGAGATACCTCTCTGTCATACGGAGTGACAAATCCCAGTCTCGATTCGTGCCAACCCAACAGACACTTTCGGAGATACCTGTAGTGTACCTTTATAGTCACCCAGTTACGTTGTGATGTTTGGCATACCCAAGGCACTCCTACGGTATCCGGGAGTTGCACAATCTCATGGTCTAAGGAAATGATACTTGACATTCGGAAAAGCTACAACAAACGAACTACACGATCTTTGAGCTATGCTTAGGATTGGGTCTTGTCCATCACATCATTCTCCTAATGATGTGATCCCGTTATCGATGACATGCAATGTCCATAGTCAGGAAACCATGACTATCTTTTGATCAACGAGTAGTCAACTAGAGGCTCACTAGGGACATGTTGTGGTCTATGTATTCACACAAGTATTACGATTTCCGGATAACACAATTATAGCATGAACAATAGACAATTATCATGAACAATGAAATATAATAATAACCATTTTATTATTGCCTCTAGGGCATATATCCAACATTGCGGGCATCCGATAGGGTCTCTTGGATATTGGTCCTGTACCTGGCAACAGCTCTATCAAAAACTCAATGTCTCTATCTGGTGGCATGC
Organism: Triticum urartu; assembly: GCF_056163025.1. Taxonomy (NCBI): domain Eukaryota; kingdom Viridiplantae; phylum Streptophyta; class Magnoliopsida; order Poales; family Poaceae; genus Triticum; species Triticum urartu. The sequence continues at coordinate 219,025,346 of NC_141874.1, read as the reverse complement.
CTAGTAACTCCTTTGGAAAAACATCTGGTAATCTTTCACTATAGGCACTTCCTCCTGAACAACTCCCGTTAGGGCATTCACTTGACTCCTCCTAGGCACATGCCTAGATACATACTTAATACCTTTTCCTTCCGGGGTGGTGAGATAAATCGACTTACTAGCACAGTCAATGCTTCCTCCAAGCTTTGACATCTAGTCCATACCCAATATCACATCCAATCCTTGTGACTCCAAGATAATTAGGTCGGACGGAAAAGCATGTGTACCAATGGTTAAGGGTATTTGGTCACACCATCGGCTGGCCATATACTCTGCTCCAGGTGAACTCACTAAAAGAGGGGTCCTAAGGGTCTGGGTTGGTAGCTTAAACTTATCCATGAATCCCCTTGATATGTATGAATGCGATGCACCAGTATCGGAAAGAACAAGAGCAGTAAATGACTTAACCAAAAACTTACTATTATCGTGTCTGGCTGCTCTTCAACCTCCTCCACGTTAACGTGGTTCACTTGTCCTTTGTTGAATGGATTTGGCTTCTTCCCAGCGCTCCCATTTCCATTTCCATTCTTTCCTTCAGGGCACTCCGTGGCGTAGTGTCCAGTTTCCCGCACTTGAAACAAGTAACATGACTTAAGTCCCTATTGGCGGGTGTGGCTGGGTTGGGGCGGTTATGATTATTGTTGGTTCCGTTCCCATTCCCATTCTTAGATCCATTGTGGTTATGCGATCCTCCTCCAATGTGGTTGTGACCTCCATGGTTATGAACAAGTCGTCCCGAGTTCGGGGTTAGGCGAGGCTTCTGCTGAGCTCCTGAGTTATACTTCCCTTGTCCATACTTTCTCTTGCGGCTCTCAATCTGCTGCTGCTTCCCTTCAATCATAAGAGCCTTATCTACCAACTCCTGGTAGTTGTTGAAGGTTGCTACCATCAACTGCATACTCATCTCATCATTCAGCCCTTCCATAAACTTCTCCTGCTTCACGGCATCTGTGGCCACATCATCAGGGGCGTAGCGAGATAACTTGCTAAACTCATCCACGTACTGAGCCACAGTACGGTTCCCCTGGCGTAAGTTGCGGAACTCCCGCTTCTTCATTTGCATAGCTCCAGTGGAGACATGGGCTGTGCGGAAAGCTTGCTGAAACTGGTCCCAAGTGACATTGGCTATAGGAAAAGTGGCTGTGTAATTCTCCCACCATGAGGCTGTTGGTCCATCCAATTGATGTGCGGCAAAGCGCACTCTCTCAGCATCTGTGCAACCTACGGTGGTCAACTCCCTTCCAATACGGCGTAGCCAATCGTCCGCAACTAGGGGCTCGGTGCTACTGGAAAACACCGGTGGCTGTAACCTTAGAAAATGGGCTAGGTTGTCCACGGGCGGCGGGTTGTTGTTGTTGTTGTTGTTGTTGCCCTGATTCTGAACTAGCAATTGCATCAACGTATTCTGCTGTTGGATCAACTGGGTGAGCTCCAGTGGGAAAGCAAAACCAGTGTCACGTCTCGGAGGCATCTGAGGGGTTTAGATGGAAGAGATTTAGAATAGAAAAGAGGTCTAATGAGAAAACACTACCCATATGCACATGAGACAAACACAATCATTTCACTCAATCAATCAAGCAAGGGTGTACAAACGATCTAGAACTATCGCACAAGTGCTCAACTACTACTAGATACATGGGGGAATACTAGTGATATATGGTAGTCATCTAGAAATTTTGATCGGTGGAAGACTCTATGATGTCTGCTCCAGCTTCGCCTTCAAAGTCATCATCACTAGGATCGGAATCGGTGTCGTCGATGATGATGTAGTTGTCCGGGCAAGTGGGATCTTCGTCTTCGTCTACCGGTGCTGGTCCTCCCATGAATACTCCGATCTTCTTGACTAGGTCGTCATTCTTCTCCAGTAGTGTCTTGATTTCCTCCTCATATCCATCGCGTGTAAACTTGAGTTCTTCCTCTAGTTCGATGATCCTAGTCTTCGCCTTCTTCAAGTCCATCATGTCTGCGCACATCTGGTTTTCCTGACGTCGGATGTGCTGGTTTAACTCCTGGATGAAAGCTGCAATGGATCTATCCTTCCTGGTGCTGATTACTTCCCATTGCTCGTCTCGGCGCCCACATATTTGGTAAATAGTGTCCTTAAGCTCCCTGTTGTAAACTTCTCCAATGCGTCCCATGGTAATGTGGGCTGCCATGATCTTGCCTAGACTCCGGGTGGGTGCTTCGAAAGAAAACTCTATGGGTTTAGAAGTTGGCGAGAACGTCCTTCCTGGAACTTGTACTTGAATTATCCAGCGCTCCTCTTCAGGTAAAGTGGCATTGTATGTCCCGGTGAAGCTTGGTATTCCAATGTTTAAGTACCTAGTGACTTCCTTCAAGTGGCGTCCAAAAGGGGTGTCTTCATCCGGTTGTGCAAACTTGTTCTTCATCTCCGTCATCCAAAAGAGTAGAAAATGGAGAGGAGTCAGAAATGAGAAGAGAAGTGTGACCTAGGGTTTATCTTAGTGGTCGTATCCTACACTCAGCGTGTGCTCTGATAACATCTTGTAGCGACCCGACCTCAGATGGTCAAGTCTCTATGCTTCCGTGTCATCCCTGGATCGGTAATGCTGACACACACAGTACTCGAATGATTTATAACAGAGTAGCAATCACACACTTATTACGTCGAATGTCTCAAGAGAGAACTTATTACAATAATATGGCTTAAGGCCATCTAATACGATAACAGCGGAAGGCTTGGAAGATAAAGTGAGTCCATCAACTCCAACGACATAGCTGAGCTGCACGACAACGACCTAACGAACCTTACTCCTCATCTGAAAAGTCTGCAACATAATACGTTGCAGCCCGAAAATGGGCCAGCACATGGAATATGCTGGCAATATAACACAGTAGAGCAAGAACAGAATGATGCTATCACTACATGCATAAATGGCTGGTGGAAAGCTCTATGGTTATAGTTTTTGCGAAAAGCCAATTTTTCCATACAACAAAGGAATAGATTTATTTAACTATCATGGTAGTTGAAACATCATTGAGAAGGTTCCTCCAACTCAATCCCAATTAAAGTGATTAACAACCCAAAAATATTAATTAAACATGATGAGATACATGTGATAACCCAAGTACTAGGTACTCAAGAATTGTCCATAACCGGGGACACGGCTAACCATGATTAGATTATACACTCTGCAGAGGTTTACGCACTTTTCCCCACAAGACTCGATCGCCTCCGTTGGATTTCTCGCACTACAAGGTGTTTGAGAAACGGATGACCGAGACACAGTCTTTCAGAAACATTAACTCTCTACTCCGGACAGACCACACCAAAACCTACATCCCACTACCTGCTGATCTGCCTCTTCAAGAGCTTCACATAACTTACTAAACTATGCTAGAGCCCATAATAGCTTGTGGCTGCACACATGAGTTTCTAGCATGAATCATCTCAGTTCCCTTTGAGCCTGGGTGGCGGTCCATAGGAAGATCACACGGGTACTCCGGGATCTCCAAAAAAAAATACAGGCAACACTGGGTACTCCAGGTGCCTCAATCCACCCAGATGTTAATTTAAGTTGCCACGTTAAGTTGAACCATTAATTAACAAGCTCACATCTGTCATGGATTTCACTCAAACCCAAACCATGTCTACGAGCATAGCTTAGCATAGTAATATAAGCAAGCGTAGAAGTAACTCCCAAGGTTTGAATATAACAGGGCAATAGGTTCTACCTCATCAACTACTTCCCAACCCACAAGTTAATGACATCCTAATCATGCAATGTTTGAGGATTGGAACTAATGCATAAAAACTGGGTGATAAAGGGGTATGATCAAAGTGTTACTTGCCTTGCTGACGATCTGCGAAACCTAGGGACTCGTAGTAGCACGCTTCGCACTCCGGGTGTTCTACCGCAAGCAAACAATAGCATACATAAGTAACAAGCAACGATGCACAAGCAAAACTCAAATAAAAGAGGTTGACTAGAAAGTTCAAATTAAGAACTCCGGTTCGCAAAAAGAATCAAATCAAACGGAGCAACGAAACTCAAACGGCGAAAGAAAGAAGCTTCGTTTACTAATCTGAAACTAGGTCAATTTTTACAGTAGAGAAAACTTGTTTGAGTTGGTTAAACGGAAAGAGGGTTTCGAGACGAAACTCCAGGCACTTGAATCGCCTGATTCCGACTAACGAGCGAAAAGAAAAACAGAAACTAAGATCGGATCAGAAATCGCGATCACAGAAAATCACGGAATAAATCCGATAAAAGAAAACTGATGAACAGACTAACGTACGAGCGTTTGTTAGCAGTATCTAACGGGCGAAGAACTGTTCGTTAAAACGAACGTTCGGAAGAACGTCCTCTAACTAGAAGAACCGAGAAAAAAACCGGCGAAACAAAAAAAACGGATCTAGGGTTTCTAAAAAACTGGACGGTTTTTATAAAAAAACCGGCGGCGGAGTGCAACGGCTACCTCCGGCGAGAGGTCCGGCTAGGCGAGGGGTGGGCGGCGGGGCGGCGGCGGCGCTCGGCTGCGGCGGCGGCGACGGCTAGGCGACGCGGGCGGCGGGGCTAGGCGGCGCGGGCGGCGGTGGCTGCGGTGGAGTGTTGGGGTGGCGGGGCGGCGGTATATAAGGGCGGGGCAGTGGCGGCTTGGAGTAGGGGCCAAGGCGGGGCGGCGCGGAGTCCAACTCGGACTCCGGTCCGAGTGGCGGCGGCGGCGGCGCGCGCGCGGAGGAGGCGGCGGCGGCTGGGCCTTAGGCCCAGTCGGGCGCGGGAACTCTTTTTTTTAAATAATTCCGCCGACAGAAAACATATCGTAGAAAAATAAATAAAAATCTAAAAAATGCCAAAACAAATTTTCACCGTCTAAATAAAATATTTAGAACAAGATGAACATTTTCTTGGCCCTAAAGTGAAATTTTGAAAACATACAATTTTTCTAATGCAAACAAATCCGAATAAAAACAACAAAAACAATTTAATGATTTTAATACTTTTCCTCCAATATTTCATTTATTTTGGAGAAGTCATATTATCTCCTCTCTTTAATTTTTTATGTGAAATATTTTTCAGAGAGAAAATAATTAAAATCAAATCCTCGTTTCAAAATTTGATAAAAATCAAATTTGAAAACCAGGAAATCCCCAACTCTCTCTGAAGGTCCTTGAGTTGCTTAGGATTTTGAGGATCGCGAGACAAAATGCGAATAAAATATGATATGCATGGATGACTATGTATAACATTCCAAATTGAAAATTTGGGATGTTACAGGCTTGCTCTTATCAATAGCTCTGTTGATTTCAATTTCAATTGTGTATACAGTTGACTTCTCATATCATGCACATTACTAGCATCACAACAGGGCCAATAGTGTTGTTGTACATGTAGACCCGTGGTACCCATCTGAAGTCTTCTTGTGCCGTGTAGTTTCCCACGCTTTGTATTCTTTCACTGCTGCTTTGTCTTGAACTGATATGATTTGAACCGTGTCTCTATTTTTATTTGGCAAGACAATGCAGTGACCATAAGACATAGATATATGTTTGTTTGATGCTTTTATTAGGTACTAGTACTTGGCAATAGAAGACTTGGTAGTTTAATCATGTCCACCTTACTAATGAACTGGTTCACTGAAGTGAGTTTCATATACTAGTACATGCTAAACCTGTTATGTGTCTGCTTGTTTCTTCTTTTAGAATGCTGACAGAGTATTGGGGAAGAGTGCCTTATTAAGCAATGGTAAAGGAAGTAATGCAGATAAGGTTCAGGATAGTGACACATCCTTGGTGGTCTCCAACAAAGCTGATAAAACAGCTAAGGAAGACTATCTCGAAGACAGTGAGACAACCCCAAAGTCCTATCTTGGTTTAGTGTTAGAGTTACTGGCCACTACCGCTTGCACAACCTATTCAAAGCTCTTTTGAAGTTGTTTCATTTATGCTCTTGTTTTTCTGCCACGTTTATTTGCACCAGTGGCCAATTTTGACGGCCATTGTATGTAATATGCTGCTTTGTTCCCTATATTTGCACTGGTGGCGAACTGTGATGCCCAGTGGATGTAATATGTGTAATAGCGGTAATAGGCTAGCATTAATTGCTTGCTTATTTATTTCCTTATTGTCTTGTTTAGTTGTTTGCTTGTAGTCACTGCAGTTCGTTTTCTGTGTTTTTCTAGTGGCCTCAATAACCTATTTTTGGAAACTAGGCTAAAATAATCATGACAACACATGGACTGTTGTAACCATGGGCCTCCTACGGGCCGTATGATCCATGGGCCTTCTACGGGCCGTAGGATCCATTGGCCTTCTACGGGCCGTACGATCCATGGGCCTTTTACGGGCCGTAGGATCCATGGGCCTTCTACGGGGCGTATCATCATTTCGCCAATCATGGGCCGTACTATTCATGGACAATAACGGGCCGTTAATAGTCCGTATTTGATAACTCTATGAAAACAACCCAACGGGTTTTTTTTGACATGAAAACAGCCCAACGTATTAACGGGCCACAAACGTGCCGATTGTGACCACGGGCTGAATTTGGCCCACAAGCAGAAAATGACAGTAACGGGTTGTAAGTAACCGAATGCTGGAAATGATCCCAAGAATAAATGGGCCCTGACAAGGCCGAAAGATAACATGGGCTGGAAACGGCCCAATAGAATAATGGGCCGTTAATGGGTATAAAGTGATTCACTGTTCATTACGGGCCAGTTTTACCATGGGCCGTTAAGGGGCCGAGGGTTACTAAGGCCCTCATATGGGCCGAAAGACGTCATGGGCCATACATGGGCCGGAAGTTAAAACGGGCTGGAATTATATTGGACAGCCCATATGACGCTACTGGGCCTAATTAGGATAGGCCGTAAATGGGTCCTGGGATAGCGGGTTGTAAATGGGCTATATGCGAACATGTCGTTAACAGGCTTGCCGTGGGCCAGCCTGCCACCTTTTGAGCAAGTTAAACGGGCCAGACTTTTCACAGGAATGGGCCTCTGTTGGGCCATGCCACGTGTCGACGTATCTTAGGCACTTTGGGTCCAATGAGTGGATGAAATCTGTCCCAACGGTGAGCCGACACGTGTTTCCTCCAGCCAATGATGATTTTACACGTGGAAAATCTCCATTGGTCGGGGCTGTTAACGGGTTATCGGATCCAAAACCGGACCCGATAGCTTAACAGTGTTCCCTTATGGTGGATGGCATGTGTCGGTCACCCTTGACGAAAGCACTTCTGTGACACGCGATTTATCGTCATGGAAGTGGACACTTCCGTGATGATAATTTTGGTAATGTCATGGAACAGTTCTACGACAGCACGGGTATGACTATCTTGATTCTGTCATAAATTTGTCATGGATGTACATGCATGACAGAAAACGTGACCTATGTGACAAACATGTATCATCACGGAAGTGTATTTTTTTGTAGTGAAGCAAGTTGGATGCACACTCACGTAGTTTCTTTTGTTGAGCTTTCATACACTTATAGCTCTAGTGCATCCGTTGCATGGCAATCCCTACTCATTCACATTGATATCTATTGATGGGCATCTCCATAGCTCGCTGATATGCCTAGTTGATGTGAGACTATCTTCTCCTTTTTGTCTTCTCCACAACCACCATTCTATTCCACCTATAGTGCTATATCCATGACTCAGGCTCATGTATTGCGTGAAGATTGAAAAAGTTTGAGAACATCAAAAGTATGAAACAATTGCTTGGCTTGTCATGGGGGTTGTGCATGATTTAAATATTTTGTGTGATGAAGATAGAGCATAGCCAGACTATATGATTTTGTAGGGATAACTTTCTTTGGCTAGGTTATTTTGAGAAGAAACGATTGCTTTGTTAGTATGCTTGAAGTGTTATTATTTTTATGTCAATATTAAACTTTTGTCTTGAATCTTTCGGATCTGAATATTCATGCCACAATAAAGAAAATTACATTGTAAATTATGTTAGGTAGCATTCCGCATCAAAAATTCTATTTTTATCATTTACCTACTCGAGGACGAGCAGGAATTAAGCTTGGGGATGCTGATACGTCTCCAACGTATCTATAATTTTTTATTGTCCCATGCTATTATATTATCTGTTTTGGATGTTTAATGGGCTTTAATATGCACTTTTATATTATTTTTGGGACTAACCTATTAAATGGAGGCCCAGTGCCAGTTGGTGTTTTTTTTGCCTATTTTAGTGTTTCGCAGAAAAGGAATATCAAACGGAATCCAAACGGAATGAAACCTTCGCGAGGATCTTTTTTCGAACAAACGCAATACAGGATACTTGGAGTGGACGTCAAGGAAGCAACGAGGCGGCCACAAGGTAGGGCGTCGCGCCTAGGGGGGCCAAGCGTGCCCCCGTCCTCGTGGCCCCTCGTAGATCCACCGACCTACTTCTTTCGCCTATATATACTCTTATACCCTGAAAACATCCAGGGGAGCCACGAAACCACTTTTCCACCGCCGCAACCTTCTGTACCCGTGAGATCCCATCTGGGGACCTTTTCCAGCAATCTGCCGGAGGGTTATTCGATCACAGAGGGCTTCTACATCAACACCATAGCCTCTCCGATGAAGTGTGAGTAGTTTACCACAAACCTTCAGGTCCATAGTTATTAGCTAGATCGCTTCTTCTCTCTCTTTGGATCTCAATACAAAGTTCTCCTCGATGTTCTTGGAGATCTATTCGATGTAATTCTTTTTGAAGTGTGTTTGCCGCGATCGTTGTGGGTTTATGATTAAGATTATCTATGAACAATATTTGATTCTTCTCTGAATCCTTATATCCATGATTTGATATCTATGCAAGTCTCTTCGAATTATCAGTTTGGTTTGGCCTACTAGATTGATCTATCTTGCAATGCGAGAAGTGCTTAGCTTTGGGTTCAATCTTGCGGTATCCTTTCCCAGTGACAGCAGGGACAGCAAAGCACGTATTGTATTGTTGCCATCGAGGATAAAAAGATGGGGTTTATATCATATTGCTTGAGTTTATACCTCTACATCATGTCATCTTGCCTAATGTGTTACTCTATTCTTATGAACTTGATACTCTAGATGCATGCTGGATAGCGTTCGATGTGTGGAGTAATAGTAGTAGATGCAGAATCGTTTCGGTCTACATGACACGGATGTGATGCCTATGTTTATGATCATGCCTAGATATCATCCTAACTATGCGCTTTTCTGTCAATTGCTCGGCAGTAATTTGTTCACTCACCGTAATATATACTATCTTGAGATAAGCCACTAGTGAAACCTATGGCCCGCGGTTCTACTTTACATCATATAAGTTTCCGATCTACAATTCTAGTTTACTATTTATTTTGCAATCTTTATTTTCCAATCTGTACAACAAAAATACCAAGAATATTTATCTTATTATCTTTATCAGATCTCACTTTTGCAAGTGGCCGCGAAGGGATTGATAACCCCTTTATCGTGTTGGTTGCAAGGTTCTTATTTGTTTGTGCAGGTACTAGGCGACTTGCGTGTAGTCTCCTACTGGATTGATACCTTGGTTCTCAAAAACTGAGGGAAATACTCACGCTACTTTGCTGCATCACCCTTTCCTCTTCAAGGGAAAACCAACGCATGCTCAAGAGGTAGTAGGCCACTGATGATAAACTAGCATCCTATACTAAGCATTTAGGATTGCAGGTAAATGTAACAATAGTAGTAGCAAAGACAGGCTATGCAGCAGAATAGGATTAACCGAAAGCAGTAACAAGCTACACTACTCTAATGCAAGTAGTAGAGAGAAGGAAGGCGATATCGGGATGATCAAAGGGGGGGCTTGCCTGGTTTCTTTGGCAAGGAGGGGTCATCGTCGATGTAGTCGATCATGGGGGTATCGGCGGCGGTCTCAAGGTCTACCGGAAAGAAGTAACAGAGGGGGAACACAAATAGATAATAGAGCAATCAAAGCAACACAAAGCATAACTTGGCAATACGCTATGCTAGGGGTGAGCTAACGCAGTAGCAGGCGATACCGACGAAGGGGGGAAACATGCGGGAAAGTATTCCCGGTATGTCGCATTTTCGGACAGACGGACCGGAGGGGGAAGGTTGCAGGTTCTCTATGCTAGGGACGCGTGGTGAACGAACAGACTGCATATTCGGATTTGTCTCGTCGCTCTGAGCAACTTTCATGTACAAAGTATTTTCATCCGAGTTACGGATTATATTATATTATTTCTGAAAGTTTATTTGAATTTCTAGAATTACTGGATTTAATCTTGAACCAAAATTATATTAATTATTAAAAGCTACGGGTACAGAGAGAGTGTACACAGGGATGTGTAAGTGTGGCCGACAGTGGGGCCCCACTGCTGAGTCAGCACCTGACCCAGTCAACCTTATCCAGAAGAATAGTGCACTAGGTCCGCATGTAATTGACTAACCACTTAATTAGAGTTAGTTTTAAATCCGGAGGGTTAATTAGGTGCAGGACCCCCTGTCAGTGTCATATATGTTTTAACATAGTTTTATTAACTTAAATAAGTAATTAATTAATTAACTAACTAATTGCTTAATTCCTAATTAATTCTTAAATTTATTTTTGTATTCTTATTTTTATTTCTTTTCTCATTTGTTTTTTAGATGGGGGAGGTCCTGGACAGAGGCAGCGCTACAGCCGCAGCAGTCAGGGCGAGTAGCAGCATCAGCTGGCGGGGTCGCCGACGGATGCGGGCACGAGCGTGTGCCGGTGAGCGGCAGCCGGCGGCGAGTAGCGGTCGGACGCGGGGCAGAGGCAAGGAACGCGGGCGTAGGCGGCAGAAGGCAAAGCAGGAGGCGCAGCGACAAAAGTGCAGCGGCGTGAGCAGAAGCGGGCCACAGTGGCTAGCCAAAGCGCGAGCAGACGCAGGGCAGCTGGCGCAGCCATGGGCACGGGAGCGGAGCTTCGGGCGAGGGGACGACAGTAGCGACGCTGCCGCCAGCAGGCCATGGGCGGGCGAGTGCACGTGTGAGCGTTACAGGGAAACAGGTGGGCGAGCGCGGAGGTGTGTGGGCGCGTCGAGTGCATGCCCGAAAGGTGCGGAGCACGGCCAGGGGAAGGCCGGCAGGGCGACGCACGCAGGGCCGCGGGTGGCGCGGTGTTTGGAGGGGGGAGATAGACGGGGGCCGACGGGGAGCTTACCCCTGTTGATGAGAGGAGGGCAACGAGGCTCGGTGTAGCCGAGTCGGGGAGGAGACGTGGACAACAGCTCCGGCGAAGTCGAGGTGGAGGGGCTCTGGGAGGTGGCGGGAAGCGACGGCGGGGTCGTCCTCAGGCGATGGGGATGGCGGTAGGCGACGGTTCGGTGGGGCTCCAGCAGGGCAAGGGATCGGGCGAAGGGTGCTCGACGACGATGGAGAACGAGAGGGAGTGGGGGGACATGCGGGGGAGTGCGAGGATCGTGCGGGGCGACGGGGATGGGCGCCGTCCAGATCCAAGGGGTGAGGGGGAGTGAGAGGAGATCGTGGTAGTGGGGGTAGTGGGCTAGGGTTTGCGGGGTGGGGCAGGGGATAAGAGCATCTCCAGCCGTTGGCCCCCCCAGGGGGCGCCTAAAATCGCTGCGTGGGGGTGAGCCGGCGCAAAAAATGGGCCTGGGGGCGAGTTGGTCCCCAGCCGCCGGCCCCAGGGCCGCCCCCAGGCACGATTAAAAAAAGTATAGCAAATTTCGGCAAAGTTCGGCGAAGTTCGGCTAAACACGACTAAATTTCGGCAAACTTGGGCATATATTAGACATGTTCATGGATTTTCATTACATAGCAAAATAGATAACTAATCTAAAATAGAAACTGGCTGAACGCCAAGTAGTCGCCGTCATCGCCGCCATCGTCGCCGCCGTCGTCGGGCTTCTCCTCCTTGACGCGGCCGTCCCTGGTGGACCCCTGGCCGGCGTCGCCAACGCGGGCTGGAGGCGGTGGCGCGTCGTCGTTGTCGGTGTCCTCGATGACGATGACGCCTCCTTCGTCGCGGCCCCGGCGGCGCTGCGTGAAGCGCTGCAGGGCGGCGCACTGGCGCTCCCTCGCCATCTTCAGGGAGTCGGCGCGCGCCCATTCCAAGGCCGCCTCGTCGTCGAGCTCGACATCGCCGCCGTTCTCCGTCTTCACCGCTTGGAGGAGGCCCGGCTCCGTCTTCACCGGCGCGAGCCCCGGCTCTGTCTTGGGCTTGACAAAGCGCGGAGGAGGAGCCGACGAGGAGGTGCACTGACCGCCCTCGTTGATGACGATGCCGGCGCTGCGAGTGCATCGTCCGAGCGGTGTCTCCGCTGCGGGCTCGGCCTTGACGCCGAGCAACGCCGGAGAGCCGGAGGAGTGCGAAGAAGAGCATGATGAGGAGGAAGAAGAGGAGGCACCGAACCTCCTAGGCAACCATTGCCCATCGCGTCGGCGGTGAGCCGTGGGCGTGGCGGCCGCCCTCGCCGGGGGGTACGCCAACGGCGGGTTGTTGCCGCCCTCGAGGTGTGTCAGCACGCCCTCGAGTGTGCGGCCAGGGACGCCCCACCACAGGCGGCGCCCCTCGCTATCCTTTATGCCGCCGACGACCGCCGCGCCGTTGGTGGATGCCAGCCGCTGCTGCTGACGGCGCTCGAAGTACGCCGCCCAAGCTGCATGGTTGTCGGCGGCGTACTGGGGGAGGGAGAGTTGGGCGGCGGTGAGGGAGGCGCGCACGACGTCGACCTCCTCGGCGAAGTACTCGGGTTTGGCCACGGCGTTGGGCAACGGGGGAATGGGCACTCCCCCATTACTGAGCTTCCAGCCCGTCGGCCCGGTTGCATGTCCGGCGGCGCCGGGATGTTCGCCTGGAACAGGAGCCAAGACTCCTGTTCGCGAAGCGATCGGCGGCCGAAGCTGTTGGTCGCGGCCTCATCGCCGGGGAACCGCTCGGCCATCGGGAGAGGGACAGCTCGGCGGTGGCGCTCGAGAGAGGCAGGGCTCGGTGGCAGCGCTCGGGAGAGGTAGAGGGCGGGCTAGGGTTGGTGTGGCTGGTGTAGCCAGAGGCGAGGGAGGCCACCGGCTTATATAGCGGCGCCGCCCCATGTGTACGCATGCGAGGGAGGGGAGGCATCGGCGCGCCGCCCGTGAGGAATCATTGGTAGGGCTGACCGGCGGCCGGCGGCAGCCTTGCCATTGATTCCCCGCGAGAAACCGAGGCGTTCGGGGAAGATGACGCGCGGTGTCGCTGACGCGGCGGGCCCGTGGCTCTTTCACGCTAAAACCGCTCGCCCCGGCGCCCCCGAGCGCCCCCAGCGCACCGGGTTCGGCCTGGGTTCGCCGGCGCTAAATTCGGCCCAGGCCGGCGAAAATTGGGCTCCTGGGGGCGCGACTGGGCCGATTTTTCAGCGCCGGCGCGAAAAAACGGCTGGGGAGGCCTTTGTGGGGGCGCGGCTGGAGATGCTCTAAGTAGGCGAGGGTGGGCCGGCCATTCGGGCGGCTGAGGCCAGCTGGGCCACTTGGCGCAGCGGGGGGGAGGTGTCGGTGTCAAAACCGGCGGATCTCGGGTAGGGGGTCCTGAACTGTGCGTCTAGGCCTGATGGTAACAGGAGACTAGGGACACAATGTTTTACCCAGGTTCGGGCCCTCTTGATGGAGGTAAATCCCTACGTCCTGCTTGATTAATATTGATGATATGGGTAGTACAAGAGTAGATCTACCACGAGATCGGAGAGGCTAAACCCTAGAAGCTAGCCTATGGTATGATTGTATGTTGTGGTTGTTGTGTCCTACGGACTAAAACCCTCCGGTTTATATAGACACCGGAGAGGGTTAGGGTTACATAAGGTCGGTTACAATGGGAGGAGATCTACATATCCATATTGCCAAGCTTGCCTTCTATGCCAAGGAAAGTCCCATCCGGACACGGGACGAAGTCTTCAATCTTGTATCTTCATAGTCCGACAGTCTGGCCAAAGGTTATAGTCCGGCTATCCGGACACCCCCTAATCCAGGACTCCCTCAGTAGCCCCTGAACCAGGCTTCAATGACGACGAGTCCGACGCGCAGATTGTCTTCGGCATTGCAAGGCAGGTTCCTCCTCCGAATACTTCATAGAAGATTTTGAACACAAGGATAGTGTCCGGCTCTGCAAAATAAGTTCCACATACCACCGTAGAGAGAATAATATTTACACAAATGTTAATCTGCTGACACGTTTTGGCAACATGACATTATGCCATGGCCCGGTGCTTATTCGAACCATTTTTCTTCAACCAGCTCCACACATAACGCGAGGCGGTTTCTTGACACGTCTTGTCAAAGCATAGATCGTGTTCCCCCAATTACGGGATTCTCATTAATATGATCGTGGGTAACCCAACCGTGTCTAGGACTCCTAGATTATAGGCAAGTCCCAAACGGCTACGAAGAGGACGCTTGATATTCACCCTCTTTATAAAGGGACAAGGTTTTCGCTTTTTCCCTCTCAAACCCCTCCCCCGCCTCGAGTTCTAACACCCAAATCCCAGGTCAGGTGCTCCGGATCTTCAATCATGTCCGGATCCAGCCTTCAAGGCCAATGGATGCCCTCCTCCGTCACGGAAGAGGATATCAAGAAGTTGAGGGAGGCCAGATACCTGACCGCCGAGGTTTCGCATCGGCTGCCTGCTCAAGGGCAGGTCGTCCCTACTCCCGAACCCAACGAGAACGTCGTGTTCATCTCCCACTTCCTCCGAGGCCTAGGCCTCACTCTAGATCCCTTCGTCAGGGGTTTGATGTTCTATTACGGGCTAGATTTCCATGATCTAGCTCCGGACTCCCTTCTCCACATCTCGACATTTATTGTCGTGTGTGAGGCCTTCCTCCGCATTACCCCTCACTTCGGCCTGTAGCTCAAGACCTTTGAAGTGAAGCCGAGGATGATCGAGGGGCAACATGCAGCGTGCGGAGGCGCGTCAATAAGCAAGATGGCAGGAGCTCCGTGGCCGAAAGGTTCCTTTCCAGAGATGTCCGGATTATGGCAAGGGGAGTGGTTTTACATCACGGCTCCCAGAAGTGCCAAGTGGGCGGCTGCCCCCACTTTCCGCTCTGGCCCCCCACCACAACTGATGTCATGGATTAGCAGAGGACTGAGCTGGGGTCTAGCCAAGGACGCGCCTATACTGCAAAGCCGCATTCTAGATCTCTTCGAGGGAGATTTTAATTTGGTTGTGGTAGTGCAAGTTATGCTGGTTCGTCGAGTCCAACCCTGCAAACGCCGGCCCCTTCGCTTGTGGGAGTTCAACCCAGAAGGACCGCGTGCTATTCAAAGTTTCCTTGGCCTGACGCACGAGGAGATGTACAAGTCATTCTTCGGACCTCAAATAGAGTGTCCGGATACTACCGAGGACGTAGGCCTGAGCAGTAACCGCACCGCCGAACAAGTAAGAAATCCTCTAGCCGAACACACCATCTCTTATTCATCATGAAGTTATTTCTGAGAGATCGCTCTTTGACCAGGACTGGCTAACAAAGGCGAAGATGATTCGGTGTTCGGCCCCCTCCCCGAGGGTTTGGAAAATCCGGTATTGGAAAAGATGCTCGAGCTCGCACCTTGCCCGGAGCCCTCGAAGGAAGATACAGGGGGGAATAATATGGGCGGAAGCGGGCCCCCATCGCTGCCAGTTCCTACCGAGGGAATGAGCGCCTCCATAAAGGAGGATAACCGGGGGAGGAAGAGGACTGCTTCCGAGGATCCGGAAGCCGAGGCCTCCAAACGAGAGAAGAAGTCTCCAACAGAGGGTCCTGCCTCGGAGGGTGCTCTTGCCGCACAAAGTACGCGGGGGGATCAGCCCTCCAACGAGTCGTAAGTGATCCAAAAAATACTTTAATAGTGAAGGTATACTATCTTTCTTCTGAGAAAATAACCGCCACTTATATCTTGCAGTTCGGGTCTTAGCCCTTCTCAGCTAAGCTCGTCTTCGGGGGATCTTCTTCCGGAGATGATGGAGAGCGAAATGCCTCCCCCGGACTCCTCCGCTCAAGAAGCAGGCGACCCCGAAGTGTCGTCATGGAGGGCCTCTCCGGATCCGGTGAGGCCAGAAGATAATCCCATAGACCCCCGAAGTCCCAAGCGTCCGACTCTCGAAGAGAGCAAACAAAAGAGTCTGGCATCATCTGGTATGCGGTCGGACGTTCTGAGGGAGCTGTTGGGGCGAGCGGACATTTCAGAAAAACACCATACGCTGATGGGTACGGTGATGGAAAGAATTTCGTCCGCCAAAAGCGGATTACACGAAGCCTTTATGAGTCTACTGACAGGCTTTGAGGTACGTGAAATAATATGTGATAGTGCCGCACATGTTAGGTGTGCCCTGTGTAGATAGTAGCCCCTGAGACTCTGGTTGTCATCGAGAATGGCGGCGAACAGAGGATCATAGTCCCAGGCAATAACCAGACTGCCTTTATGTACAGGTGGTGGAAGCTCCGGTGGCTAGCTGGACTAGTGAGTTTGCCAAATTAAAACGGCAACTGGATGTGGCAGACGCCGACATCGAGCTTGTTACCAAGCGGCTTGACAAATCACAGGGTAAGTAATGTTTTCTGGTGAATGTCACACAATAAGAGCAGCATGATGCCAGTATCTTTAATATGTTGTGACTGCAGACGGAGCTGCCACCGTGGAGATCCTTCAGGCGGAACTCGCCCGAGCCAAGGAACAAGCGAGGGTTAGTAATGCGGCTGCTTTGAAGGCGTCCGAAGAGTTAAGAGCCGAGAAGGCCGCCCATTGCGAAAGCAAAGAAAAGATGGCCAAGATGGCCGTAGAATTAAAAGGCACTGCCGACCGTTGCCAGTTCCTTGAAGAAGAGAACCGAGTGAAGGTAGCGGACCTTGAGAAGGCCACTATGGAGACCAAAGACAGTCGCTCTGCTATGAGGGCGAAGGAGGAGCTACGCGAAGCCGGGGATATTGCGGCTGGGAAGCCCTTTCTGCTGCGGAGGAAGTTCGGAGATCTGCGGTATGCCCCTCTGGATCGGCTGTGGAGTTCGGCAGACGCATATATGGACTTGGCGGCGAGCGCTGTCGATGCGGTCGAATACTTCCAAGATCAATCAGATCATGAAGTGGACAAGCTATTCTAGTCGCAATTCAACGTTCCAGAGCATCCGCTTCCCTTGACTGACCAGTTAGCCGAATGGCCGAACTTAATAGGTTGTCCGGACTCGCCATGAGGTCCGTTGTGGATCATTTGTGGCCGGAGAAGCCGAAGCCGAACAGCTATTTCAGCTTAGTGCAGCAGTTCCTTGGTGCGGTGCCGCGCATCAACGCGATGAAGAGGTCGGCGTGCATAGAAGGCTCGTGGATGGCCTTTGCCCGTGTCAAGGCATACTGGGCGGAGATGGATGCTACCACTGTTGCGGCACAAGGTTCAGCAAAGGCCAAGTAGCTGCCGAGCACTATTTTGAAGAGGTCTTTGAGGGTGCTTGTTTGATAGAGTCCCAGTGCTCGAAGAATATTATGTTTGAATGACATGTATTCCCATTCTAAACACAATGTTTTTATGAAATATAGTAAGGTTGTGTTTATACTTTTGCCTGAAAGTAATATGATGCCTCCTGTGCGGCCGTTTATGTATACATGTGTATAACCTGAAAGATTGCAGTCCTCGGCTTCAGCCCCCACGCATATAATGCAGAGGTGTTCGCAGAAGACGCGTGTTCACACTTAACCCAACGTCTTGGTCCTATTAAGGAGGTGATAGCGCAGCGAACGAGACATCCGGACTATAATGCTTTAACACTTTCACTTAGCCATAGGAGTTTGACAGTGGGGCTACTAGATAGCCCCTGGTGGCTCCGCACTCTCCCGATCTCGGGGTGCGTACATGCCTGGCCGGAAAACGGCCCTTCATTAAGGCGGAGGAATTCTAACATTCCGATAGGTCATCAAGTGGTTAACCAGTCTCACGCTATATCATGACAGTTAGTTTTCAGCTTTCTCTACTGAGGTGCTCGTCCAGATGAACCAGGGCACAATCGCAGTAGTTCTCCTGGTGCTGCCTTAGCCGATAAAGCGGAACGTAAGGCACCAAAACACAGGAGCCGGGCAAACCCAACATTTGACCAAAGACAATGATTCAGAGTTGATGCATATAAGGCCAAACTCGTGACGCCGAACACTCCCTAAGGTATTCGGTCTTTATGGTATAAACCAGGCCTGAATAGTGCCCTTTGTAAGAAGCCCCTTGTGTCCAGGTACGTGCATTATTCTGACGTGGCCACATGCCAAGACGTCAGCATCCTTCTCAATTGTGCTGAGAATTCGAGGGATGTTTATCAACAAGAGACAGTAAAAAAGGTTTACGCAGGGTCTTAATCTAAAAAGAATCCTTGGAGCGGGTCCCTGCTGCACGTCTGCGCCTGTGTCTCCGTTGTGCCGTATCCTGGACGGGTGTAGCACGATGGTCATCTGTAAAAGAGAGGAACTTACGTGAAAAAGTTGTCATGCAAAAAGGTGGTTTTTTTTAAAGAAACCATGTATAAAAAATGAGTATAAAATTGCCACTTGTCTGTGCGCGTTGAGCCCCTTGTATTTGTAATAGGGGTGTGGTCCTCAATCCGGTATGAATTACATATAGCTGCGCCGGACTCGTCTAACCGTGTCCGTGGTCTTGACGACCTATCGAATGCTTTAGTTGGTGAGGCCGTTTTTAGTGTGCGGCTGCTAAGGCAGTCACATTCTTTTCGGCGCGCAAAGATCGCTCAATATTTCCATTCACTGTAATGATGCCACGTGGACCGGGCATCTTGAGCGTGAGGGAAGCGTAATGCGGTATTGCATTAAAGCGAGCAAAAGCTTTGCGTCCAAGTAGTGCTTGATAACCACTTTGGAACGGAGCAATGTGGAAGGTTAAATGTTCGCTACGGAAGTTATCGGGGAAGCCGAATATAACTTTTAGTAGCAGGGAGCCCGTGCAGTGAGCCCCTGGGCCTGGCGTTACTGCTTTAAAGGTAGTGTTGCTATGGAGGATTTTCGTTGGGTCTATCCCCATTTGGCGAATTGTGTCCTGGTATATCAGGTTTAAACTGCTGCCACCGTCCATCAGGACTTGTGTAAAGTGGTATCCGTTAATTATTGGGCCTAATACCAGGGCAGCTCATCCTGCACGCCGAATACTTGCTGAGTAATCACGATGGTCGAAAGTGACCGGTTGAGACGACCAGTGGCAGGATTTCGCGGTGATAGGCCCTTGGGCATATTTATCTGGGAGGGCCGCTTTGCTTCCCTTGATCACGTGTAATACATTGACTGTTTTGACTTCTAATGGAAACTTCTTTTGTTCCCCAGTGTCTTGATTGAGAGGCTCATCCTCATCTTCGCTTGGTGTATCCTCCCCCTTGTGTACGGCGTTGAGCTTGCCGGACTGCTTGAAGACCCAACATTCTCTGTGGGTATGATTAGCAGGTTTACCAGGGGTGCTATGGATCTGACATACTTGGTCCAGAATTTTGTTCAGGCTTGACAGTTCATCTCTGGCACCTTTAGAGGGCGGCTTTTGCTGACCTGGCCGAGAGCTTCGGAATCCGGCGTTTACCGCCGTGCTCTTCGGGTTGTCTTCTTTATTCCGACGCTTATTATTTTTGTTGCGTCGTGATTTCCCGTTTTCATCTCTAACTTCGGATGTGCTCGGGTCGCTGGTGCTGCATCTGGTTAGCCAGCTATCCTCACCCGCGCAAAAGCGGGTCATGAGGCTTGTTAATGCTGCCATTGTTCTCGGCTTTTCTTGGCCGAGGTGTCTGGCAAGCCATTCGTCGCGGACGCTATGCTTAAAAGCTGCCAAGGCTTCGGCGTCCGGGCAGTCAACTATTTGGTTCTTCTTAGTAAGAAAACTGTTCCAAAGCTTTCAGCTGACTCTCCGGGCTGTTGAGTTATATGGCTCAAATCATCCGCATCCGGGGGTCGGACATAAGTCCCTTGAAAATTTGCCCGAAAAGCGTCTTCAAGCTCTTCCCAGCTTCCAATGGAGTTTTCGGGGAGGCTTTTAAGCCAGTGCCGAGTTGGCCCCTTGAGTTTGAGGGGTAAGTATTTAATGGCGTGGAGATCGTCTCCTCGAGCCATATGGATGTGGAGGATATAGTCCTCAATCCAGACCCCAGGGTCTGTTGTTCTGTCGTATGCCTCTATGTTTACGGGTTTGAATCCCTCTGGAAATTCATGGTCCAGCACCTCATTGGTGAAACATAGGGGGTGTGCGGCACCCCTGTATCTGGGCGTGTCGTGGTGTTCGGATGTTTGGTGTGTTGCATCGTATGTTGGGGCGCGCTTGCAAGGTCCATAGATGGATCTGGTTGCACCATCCTTTTGATGCGAGCCCTCGCGTGGATCGCGTATTGGCTTATGTGCGGCATTGCTTGCCGCTCTATGTTGGCCGTGAGGTTGTCTATCCGGCCAGGTGGCCGTTTTAATTTTTGGTTGCGGGGGGTCTAAGGCCTCCTCATCGAATTCAGGTAGCAGCTTCCGCTTCGGGTAGCTCTTGGTGGGGCGATTACCGCCATACTTTGCTGCTGTGTTGAGTACTTTGCTTCATCTGATTTGGAATGTGTCCTGCGCAGCCTTGAGCCTTTGCTTTTGCTTTTTTAGACTCCTAGCGGTGTCAACAAGCCTTTGATGGGCATTTTGTTGCTCCAGGCGTCTGTCCGGTGTTATGTCCTCCGGACTATTATCCTTGACAGAATCGGTTTGTTCGGTTTGATTCTCCGTATTGTCGTGGTCCGGCAGTGGTTCACCCTGTTCCAACGCTGGGTCTGTATGATCGTTATTTCTGCCGAGGCGGGATTTGGGGCTGCGCTTACGCCGCCGCTTTAACTACTTCTCGAGGGGACAAGCCTTCGTTGCGTCCTTCCGTTCCTCGTCGTCGTCTTCTTTTGGTGTGTCCACCATGTATACGTCATGTGATGAGGTGGACGCCCAGTGCCCTGTGGTCGGTGGTTCCTCTTCGCCTCCCGCATCGTCGTCCATACCGTCGATGTCTTCGGAGTCGAAGTCGAGCAGGTCTATTGAATCATCGACAGTGGCTACTAAGTGGGTGGTGGGTGGGCCTCGAATTTCTTCGTCGTCCGCATCCCAGTCCTGCCGGACATAGTTCGCCCAGGATCCTCCCGACAAGGAGAGAGACCTTAATGAGTTTAGTATGTCGCCAAAGGGCGAGTGCTGAAAAATATTCATGGAGGTAAACTCCATGATCGGCGCCCAATCGGATTCGATAGGAATGGGCGCAGGCGGTTCGGAGTCCGTGGCCGGAGAAGGATCCAGCAGTTTAACAACACGGCTCTCGTGCAAGGCAAGGTCGATGTTCGGCTCGATCACTGCTGAGGGTAAGGCCTCCGTGGCGGGGTCCATCCACCCGTCCGCGGAAGGCGCAACTGGCTCCGAATTGAGGGTCGGAGCGGCTGCCGGTGCGATCTCCTTAACACTGTCCGATGGGAGAGCTAAGTCATGCTCATCGTGACCGTGTGGCGCACAAGGCAGATGCTCGAATCCGTCGAAGATCAAATCTCCACGGATATCGGCCGTGTAGTTTAAGCTTCCAAACCTGACCTGGTGACCAGGGGCGTAACTTTCAATCTGCTCCAGATGGCCAAGCGAATTGGCCCGCAGTACAAAGCCGCCGAACACGAAGATCTGTCCGGGGAGAAAAGTCTCACCCTGGACCGCATCGCTATCGATGATAGTAGGAGCCATCAAGCCTAACGGCGACGACACGGAGGAACTCTCAATGAAAGCACCAATGTCGATGTCAAAACCGGCGGATCTCGGGTAGGGGGTCCTGAACCGTGCGTCTAGGCCTGATGGTAACAGGAGCCAAGGGACACAATGTTTTACCCAGGTTCGGGCCCTCTTGATGGAGGTAAATCCCTACGTCCTGCTTGATTAATATTGATGATATGGGTAGTACAAGAGTAGATCTACCACGAGATCGGAGAGGCTAAACCCTAGAAGCTAGCCTATGGTATGATTGCATGTTGTGGTTGTTGTGTCCTACGGACTAAAACCCTCCGGTTTATATAGACACCGGAGAGGGTTAGGGTTACACAAGGTCGGTTGGGAGTAGATCTACATTCCATATTGCCAAGCTTGCCTTCTACGCCAAGGAAAGTCCCATCCGGACACGGAACGGAGTCTTCAATCTTGTATCTTCATAGTCCGAGAGTCCGGCCAAAGGTTATAGTCCGGCTATCCGGACACCCCCTAATCCAGGACTCCCTCAGGGGCCTTCTTATATTTTATTATTATTATTATTATATTTCTGTTTTATTTCTAGTTAACTTTTATTTTAGTTTTAGTACAAATACACTCAACATCTAAATTAGTATTTCAACTCAGTCCACACTCACAAAAAGTCTAGTCCCCAAATAACTTAGTTTAACATTTTAGTAATTATAAAAGGTATTTAAATAATCGTTTTGCTACTGTTTTTACTTAATATAGTGCACTTAATTACTTTACAAAAGTGTGGTCTCTTCACCAATATTTAGTATGGAATATTTGCCACAATCCGAACATTTTTGTCTTATTGTTTGAAAACTTTTGCTGCTTGTTTTTATTTTAAAATTTGAAATTTGAACTGGGTTTCGAATTGACGCGAGTTTATCAACAGTAACCGTGGTGACGTGGCATCATTAGCGAAGGTTCACTGTAGCTTAATTATCCGTGCGTCACAATTCTCCTCCACTATAAGAAATCTCATGCCGAGATTTAAGAGGTGGAGTGAGGGGGAAAGTTCTGGTTACGAAATTCTAATGAGTGTCGTCGGTCTTGGTTGCTCTTCCCGAAGAAGTTGATCCATTTTGTTGATGTCTTCCTTTCTCTGCTTTAG
Organism: Triticum urartu; assembly: GCF_056163025.1. Taxonomy (NCBI): domain Eukaryota; kingdom Viridiplantae; phylum Streptophyta; class Magnoliopsida; order Poales; family Poaceae; genus Triticum; species Triticum urartu. Next base: position 219,002,552 of record NC_141874.1, on the reverse strand, counting down.
GTCTTCATGATGAAGTCGGCATCCTTTCTTCGGGAACTCCATCGTACTTACGAAAGACTAAAGGGTGGGTATTCTGGGAGAACAAACCTCTGCAAGGTTGACTATCTGGTCGACAACATCGGGGAAGGTGGCAGAAAGTAACTCTCGAACTGAAACTTAAGAAAATATCGAGATCAAGGTAAGAAGGTGCAATAAGATGTTTCAAGCGGATAGGCAATTGTTCGTTTTTCGAAACAAAGTGTGAAAGGGGTTCAGAGCAATGGGCATAAGTATTGTTTCGGATACCAGAATTGGTGACCTCTCGAAAGGTGGCTCCTGAATTACATACAAGGACACACGCGAGGAATAACTTTTGGGAACAGAGGGTCTACAGGAGAGTCAGGTTTTGATCCTGTTGTACTGTGGGTTATGGGCCCACCATGTGAGTTAAAAGTAGAAAGAGCGATGACATCTTGCATGGTCATGATAGCAAGGCAGGCCAGAGCTTAGCCTGTCAGTTATGTTGGCAACAACGTTGGTACCAAGGGCGAGGGATGAAGAGAACCATTTTTCTGCTCGTTGAACGAGGCGGACCAATATGCAAAGTTCTCGTCCATTGATGGTTACCAGAATGTCATCAACAAAAGTAACAGGTCTTACTGACAGAGTTGTACACCAAGGTGTTTACATAAGCTGGGAATTATTACTGCTTATATCATATAGATCACAAGAAGGGTTAAACAAACCAATGGAAAGAAAAAATTATTATCAGGTTTAAACCGAACAATGGAAAGGAAAAAGGGGTATACACGAGTATTAGGTGTGTCTCTTTCCCAGGCGCAAGCAGAGCATGATATCCATGACATGAGACAAAGTAGAAAACCCTTTTAGGTAAGGGGAGAGAAGTTTCATGGCATTACCCACACAATGGTGTTAGGATAATTGATAAAGAAACTTTAGCATTGTGCTTTAATTGTTCTTATTGAAAATCAGAGTACCACAGACATGCTTCAAGATAGCATTGACATGGTCTTCAAGCAAAGGTCGGACTTTTGGATACACAAAGGATCCATCAGGAACAACTTATAAAATAAGTCTTACGATTTCCTCGTGGAAGAATGGGTAACCTTGCTAAAAAGGAAACTATAATAATAGGGCCTCCGGCCAGGTATGCTAGGCATGACACCACCTTACCGGGTCATACAGACCAATGTTAAAACTCTTGGAAATATGTTCCAACCATCATATCTGGCTAAATTCAGATCTGATTGCTGTCAAGATACCTCAGACTCAGGAAGCCTGAGAAGAAAAGATGCAACGCAAATTAAACGATATGACATTGTAAGATTCTCGGGAGATGGAATATGGAAGCGAGTACCGGAACAAGAGTTCATCATGAAACCAAGGAGAAGAAGAGGATGTGGCTGATGGACTCAGCGACAATACATCGAGATTTCCAAAGAGATGGATTTCCACAATCATGTGAACAAGTAGATAACATTAGTCAGATAAAATGATATAATGATGTATGCTCGATGAAAACGTACACAATTAAACATTGGTTGAAAAGGTGCACCCAAAATATGGGCCAAGTAGCACGATCAATGTTAGGATGGTGCATCAATAACCAAAAGTCTTAGAATGAAACTATCGACCATTCACTTCAAGGCAAGAGGGTTGCTGAAAGTTTTGAATTCACACATCATAGTTCAATTTTCGGTATTCCTGTTAGAAACAACACGGGGACCACGAAATGAATGGAGATGGCGAGAAGTATTAGTATATCAATAATTCTTAATAGGTGGAGCAATTCTCAAAACATTCTTGACCTAACAGATGGTAATACTCCAAGGTAGAACATAACACCAGCTGGATAGAAAGGAACTCAAGGTACTACACGAAACATGAACAAGTTTGTGTTGGAGGGAGGGCAATAAAGATGTCGATGGTAACACAAATCATCAAGGGGCAAGTATGGTATTTGTAATGCCCCGAGACCGATGTGCCAGGTGTCCTCCAGTTTTTCGCTGTTGTTGCCTTGTCATTGCTTGCGTGTCATGCATGTCATATCATGTCATCATGTGCATTTCATTTGCATACATGTTCATCTGATGCATCCGAGCATTTTCCCCGTTGTCCGTTTTGTAATCCGGCGCTCCTATGTCACCCGGTGTCCCTTTCTACCTCTTTTCGTGTGCGGGTGTTAAACACTTTCGGATTGGACCGAGACTTGTCATGCGGCCTTGGTTTACTACCGGTAGACCGCCTGTCAAGTTTCGTGCCATTTGGACTTCGTTTGATACTCCAACGGTTAACCGAGGGACCGAAAAGGCCTCGTGTGTGTTGCAGCCCAACACCCTTCCAAACTGGCCCAAAACCCACCTAAACCTCCTCCATCATCTCGGTTGTTCGATCATGATCGAGTGGCCGAAAACCGCACCTCATTTGGACTCTCGTAGCTCCCTCTACCTATATATATGTGTGTGCCTCCACGAATTTTTCACGGATGAACCCTAACCCCTCCTCCTCCACGCGCACCGAACATTTCTTCCACCGACGGACATGTCCAGGCTCCACCTCACTCCGGCGAATCCCGTCGCGCCACGTCACCCAGCCGCCGCCGCGAGCCAACCAGCTCGCGCCATGTGTCGCCGCCTCTCTCCTCCCCACCGCGCCGGCCTGCGGAGCCCAGATCGGGCCCACGCGAGCCCGGTCACCGCCACCGCACGCCCACGCGCGCGTGCCCGCACCGCGGCTCGTCGCCCTTCGCCGGAGTACGCGCCGGCCATCGCGCGCCTTTGCCGCCGGCAGCCAAGCGCCGCCGCCCGTCGTCGCTCGCCGCCGCCACTCCTCGCCGCCGGCCGCCTCGTTCGCTGGCGCTGCCATCCCCGCCGCCTCGCTCGCGCCGCCGCCGAGCTCCCTCGCCGCCGCCTCTCGCCGGCAACTGCACCGCCCGGCCGGCCCCGACCTCCTCGCGCCCTCCTCCGTCCTCCGGTCATTGCCGGAGTCGCGAGCTCGCCGGAGTGATCCGCCGCCCGGATCTGGTGAGGCTGGACCAGATCCACCAACGCATCGAACCAAACAGCCTCCCCGCGTCCCGATCCGCTCCTGTCCCGGATCCCTCTGTCCCGCAGTTTCACGGAGGTAAAATTTCACTAAGTTCCCGAAGTTTCAAGATTCATGTGCCCATTTTCATCATGTCATAACTCTGCACTCGTAGCTCCGATTCGTGCGAGTAGCATATCAAAATGTTCGTCTCGACAAGTATATCATTTCATCTCATTGCATCATTTTCATTTGAGCTCATCTTGATGCCCGAAATGCTGTTGGAAGAGGGCTATGTGAGGAAAGTTGCAGATCTGTTTCAGCAAATGGCCTTTTGTCATTTTTGCCATGATTAATGTGTGCAGGCTATGATCCTGAGCTCTACATGTGTTTTCTAGAATGCCATGCCATCTTTACAGGGGTGTATGCCATGTATTTTTTTTTGATCTTTGTGGTGACTAGCACAATCATGCAAAGTAGCTTACTCGGTGATGCTGATTTCAGGGACTTAGAATTTCACTAAGTCCTTGTCCTGTTTTTGCTGTTATGCCATATGTTCATGTTGTTTCCTAGTGATCCGTGCCTATTTTGAGGATGATCAGTAAGTATGTTTTGTTAATATTGTTGTGCTCTATCCATCCATGTCTTTTTTTCATTTATGGAGCACCCCAGCTTGAGTCAATCGAGCTCTACTTTTGCTATAAAATGATCCTGGAAGATTGTTGACATGTTTAGCGATTTTGCCGAGGATGTTGCTATTAATCCGTGCATGCTATGTTGTTGTTCTTGCCATGTATAGCTTCTATGCCATGTCTTCTTGATGAGTGTATGCTTAGTTTGTCATGCAATGCTCTGTAATGAGTGCATCGAGCTCGTAAACATGCCTACTCATTAACTGTTTTGCATTCTCTAGTTTTTCACTAAGTCTGAATCTGTTTATGTTTTTGCCATGTTCACATGCTTGCAATTGTATTTTCTGATCCCTTTTGGCTCATGGTCACTAAGGGACTTTTGTTATATGCTTAGATTAGCTTCTTGCCATGCCTTTCTTTGCCATGATATGTTCCTGTAGCATATAGTTACCTTGCTCTAAACATTGCTTCCAGATGATAAATTCCTGACATGCTGTTAATTTCACTAAGTCTGAAACCTGTTACCGTTTGCCCTTTTGCCTTGCTTGTTTGAACATGTGAATGAGTGAATTAGCCGTAACTCAGTGCTCATCTTTTGTCAAGCTTTATGAGTGGATCCCTGCCGTGTATTTTGTTGCCATGTTTGAGTGTTGTAGCATATTCATCTTGATGCATTTAGAAGGCTACTTGCTGTTTATCGCAGACCGGTGCCATATTTGTTTTGCCTGCCATTTCCAAACCGTGCATCCGATTCCGGTGATCTTTATATCGATTTCAACCGAAATCACCTCTCCTTTCCAGTGGCACTCTTGGATTTCCAAGTTGAGGCAAGGTTCAATCATTCCTTTGCAAATCATGCATGTGCATCGCATACCGCATCCCGCATATCATGCCATGTTCATGTGTTGGTTGTTTACTATGTTGTGTGCTTCTTTCCGGTGTTGCTTCTTCGGGTTGGTTCCATTAACGTCGCGTTTGTGAGGACCCGTTCGACTACGTCCGCTTGTCTTCTTCATGGACTCGTTCTTCTTCCTTGCGGGATCTCAGGCAAGATGGCGATACCCTCGAAATTACTTCTATCTTTGCTTGCTAGTTGCTCGCTCTTTTGCTATGCCTATGCCGCGATACCTACCATTTGCTTATCATGCCTCTCATATTGTTGAACCAAGCCTCTAACCTACCTTGTCCTAGCAAACCGTTGTTTGGCTATGTTACCGCTTTGCTCAGCCCCTCTTATAGCGTTGTTAGTTGCAGGTGAAGATGAAGTTTGTTCCTTGTTGGAACATGGAGATGTTGTTCCTTGTTGGAACATGTTTAATTGTTGGGATATCACAATATCTCTTATTTAATTAATGCATCTATATACTTGGTAAAGGGTGGAAGGCTCGGCCTTATGCCTGGTGTTTTGTTCCACTCTTGCCGCCCTAGTTTCCGTCATATCGGTGTTATGTTCCTGGATTTTGCGTTCCTTACGCGGTTGGGTTATAATGGGAACCCCTTGACAGTTCGCCTTGAATAAAACTCCTCCAGCAATGCCCAACCTTGGTTTTACCATTTGCCACCTAGCCTTTTCTTTCCCTTGGGTTCTGCAGACTCAAGGGTCATCATTATTTTAACCCCCCGGGCCAGTGCTCCTCTGAGTGTTGGTCCAACCTGTCAGCCGCCGGTGGCCACCAGGGGAAACTCTGGGCTGGCCTACCGGAAGTTTGGACAATCTGAGTGTGCCATGAGAACGAGATATGTGCAGCTCCTATCGGGATTTGTCGGCACATTCGGGCGGTGTTGCTGGACTTGTTTTACCATTGTCGAGGATGTCTTGTAACCTGGATGCCGAGCCTGATCGGATTGTCTTGGGAGAAGGAATATCCTTCGTTGACCATGAGAGCTTGTGATGGGCTAAGTTGGGACACCCCTGCAGGGATTTGAACTTTCAAAAGCCGTGCCCACGGTTATGGGCAGATGGGAATTTGTTAATGTCCGATTGTAGAAAACCTGAAGTTGATCTTAATTAAAATACATCCACCGCGTGTGTAACCGTGATGGTCTCTTCTCGGCGAAGTCCGGGAAGTGAACACGGTGTTGGAGTAATGCTTGACGTAGGTTGTTCTAGGATCACTTCTTGATCATAGTTGTTCGAACGTGCTTTGGCTTCTCTTCTCGCTCTCTTTTGCGTATGTTAGCCACCATATATGCTAGTCGCTTGCTGCAGCTCCACCTCATACCTCTTACCTTACCTATGAGCTTAAATAGTCTTGATCGCGAGGGTGTGAGATTGCTGAGTCCCCGTGACTCACAGATACTTCCAAAACCAGTTTGCAGGTGCCGTTGAACCATGCAGGTGACGCAACCAAGCTCAAGGAGGAGCTCGATGAACATCTTGTCCTTTGTGTTGCTTCGTTCTAGTTGATCAGTAGTGGAGCCCAGTTGGGGTCGATCGGGAATCTGTGTAGCATTTGGGGTAGTCTTCTTTTATTTTGGTTCCGTAGTCGGACCTTGAGTGTATATGGATGATGTAATGCTTTAGTCATGTAATTGTGTGAAGTGGCGATTGTAAGCCAACTATGTATCTCTTTCCCTTATGTATTACATGGGTTGTGTGAAGATTACCTCACTTGTGACATTGCTTTCAATGCGATTATGCCTCTAAGTCGTGCTTCGACACGTGGGAGATATAGCCGCATCGAGGGCGTTACAAGTTGGTAATCAGAGCCTTCCCCGACCTTAGGAGCCCCCTGCTTGATCGAATCGTTGGCGTTGTTGAGTCTAGAAAAATGTTTTGAGTCATTTAGGAATTATTTATCGGAGAGTTAGGAATTCTTTTTACTCCTCAGTCCCTTCGTCGCTCTGGTGAGGCATCCTGACGTAGAGTTTTGACTCTTCTCTTCTCAAATTTGACTAATTTTTTTAGGATCACGCGGGTATCTTGGAATCGTTCCGATGGTTTTGTGACGAGAACATTGTTCTTGGTGCCTCCTGTCATTTAGGGGTTGTGGAAGTGTCCCGGGGAGTTGAGCTCCGAGGTGTTATCGTCACAATTTTATCGTTGCAGTTCTGGAATACCTGAGTTTAGTTTTGCCGACATCGAAAATCTCTTTTATGCAGTTGTTGGTGAGATAACCTCGACGCCTCCCAGTACTGGGGCGGGAGTTCGGGAGTATTGCCATAACTTGTATAACGGATGCTTTTCAAAGGTTGAGGTAAACGATTTCTGACGGTTTCTTGGTTATGTGTTGAAGGATGGATACAGCTGGATGTAGGATTTGCTAGTTTTGGGTGAGATATTATGCTTCCCCTGTATCCCCAACACCTGATTGCATAACCGGAAAATTTCGGGAGTTTATAAGTGGGAATTCAAGTAGATCTTAGGATATCTTTCCGACAGATGTATGATATAAAATTGGGGTTCGACGTCTAGTGGTCCGCCTATCCATGGTTGGTTTTACAGTGGTCTCATTGTGTCTTAAAGAGTACTTGGCTATGCCGACTCAGGGACACTTCGTATGTCAAGTGCACTGCCTTGTACATGATGGTGATGTACGATCGAGCCCGTGTAGGCCCCACCATGAAAACTTCAGACAAAATCTCTATCATATGTTTGTTCCGGCTTATTCTGCAAGCCAATCCTTTGTTTTGTTTTGAGTTGTGGTATTCGAGTTGCTTCAAAGTCAAATGTTGATTCCATCCCTTGTCTAAGTGGTGTTCTCATATTCCTATGTGAATACTAATCCTTCTTGACCATCGAGATTGTCTTACCAATCCTTTTTCAACCCGTGTGCTTCTCTTCAAGTGGATCCGTCCATTTTCAACATCCGCAAGATTCAATCTAAGCTCTCAACATTGTCTGTTTCATCCATCCCAAGTTGTCTTTGTTTTCCCACCCTCCCACCCTTGTTTCTTCAAGGACTCAGATTTTTTTAATCAAGCATCCTTTTATTCTTGTGAAGTCTCTTCATTCTTTTCTTTCAATGTTCTACCCGGTGGTTCACATGAAGATGCTCTTCTAGTTTGTCATTCCTCACTCATTTTCCTTCTCCGGTGGATTCAATTCAAACTTTGGTATTGAGCATTGTCTTTTCTTTTTGTCTAATGCTTTTCTTATGCCGGTGCACCTCGTAATCATCCACTTCTCGCTATTCAATTGTTCCGGAGTGCTGAAGATATCTCGAAGATTCGTGTTTCCACTCTGCATTCGTTCAAGCTCTTTCGAGATTGGTATCTCATTCAAGCCATTTTAATTCTACCGGCGCAATCTCTCTTTTAAATCATTTCAACGGTGTTTCTTTTGAGTGGGCCCTAATCCACAGGTCTTTTTCCAGGATCTTACCTGACTCTTCTAGTTTTCCCGGAGTTTTTCAAATACATTTCAAAGTTTGACGTAAGAATGAGTTATCATCAGTCAAATGTCTTCTCGAAGATCTGTCAAAATGTTTTCATTGTTGGCTCAACCTCTTCGTTTTTGATTCTTTCAGAGTGTCTCAACGATTCTTGGTGGATCTTCTCATCGTCATTATCAACATTGGAAGACCGAAGAAGATTTTCTCTGCAATCTTATCCGTTTCCATCAAAGATTCGTGGTTCTAGCTTAATGCCTTCCTCTCATAATTGTTTTCGATTGTGAGAATTCTTTTCACCCTTCCGGAGTAATTCAGGAGTCTTTTCAGTTTGTTTATCTGAAGGCCATAATTTCGGGTTTATTCTTTCCAGCTCTCAACTCTCATTATACAAATCTTACCGGTGCATCATTCAAATATTCTCTATGAAGTTCGTGAATTATTCGTCCTCTTGTATCTAAATTCTCTCAAGTATCTTCGTTCATTTCATAATTCTTCCTGTTGTTCCTTTATTTTTTGTTCGGCCATCTTAATTCTAACGGTGTTTCTTCCAAGATTCTTCTTCTTTCGTTTATCATATCAATGCATTGTGCTTTCCAAATTCTACCGGTGCTTCGTTGAAGACCTTTCCAAGTTGACGCTATATCTATCTTAATCCTTTCTACGAAAATAAGTAATATGTCAAATCCGTTGATTGTCATCAATTTAATTGGTGAAGGGTAAGCATAATGTAATTCTTATTCTTGCTTCACCCAAATGAAGGATTCGTTCCTCCGGAGTTTGTTCACAATAACTAATTCTCGTTGTCAATTGTTCATCTTATCTTTTTTCTCGGAGTTCCAACCTCTTTCGATTATATCGCCACGGAGATCCATCTAATCATTGCAAGGATTCACCTTGTGTTTTCAACTTCTCATTCTTTTCGTTATCCTTTTGTTACCGGAGTTCTTCATCAAGGTTCTACATGATGGTTCATCAAGGATTTAATTCCTTCTCGTAGTGTTCATCAAGATTCTTTTCAGGCTAGCTCAAGCATTCTTCTTCTTGCAATCTGGAGTGCAATTCTTTCTTCTGTATCATTGGAGTTGGTATTATGTCATTCTTGATAACTGGAGTTCATGTTTCATGATTCACTTGTTGTTAAGAATGAAATATTTTAGATCCACCAATCTATTCGTTGGAGTTATCTTGCGTCATGTTTCACCTAAAGCCTTCCCTAATGATTGTTGCTATTTGTGGTGCTTATAAATGATCCAAGTTCTTCATTTATCCTCCCGGTGAAATAATCTTCTCGCCTCCTTGTTCATATCAATCCAATTTATCGTTTTCGTTAGTGGCAGAATTTCACCTCGTAGTTTTGAGATGTTCTTCATAAGCCCACTACAAGCTTACTCTTTTCGTTGTTGTTTTTCCAATAACTCCGTTTGACCCTTCTCCTAAGAATGCCTTTTCAAGATCTTTTGTGGCAGAAGTTGGCATCTTCTTCTCCATTCTTTTATTTCAATTATCTATATTCTATTCTTTCTCCCGGAGGTCTATTGATGTTGCTCTTTTCACTCCTCATCTTGGTTTGTCAAGACCATATTCTTTCATTTGCTAATCCTTTTCCAACCGGAGTGTCGTGTTTTCATTCAAGTATCTTCTCATCTTATCAAGTTCTTATTCAATTCCTTTTCTTGTCAATTGGAGTGCTGCTCGAATTAGTTCTTCATTGATCCTTTTCCTAACTGAGCACTCTTAACTTCGCTCTTTCTCGTTGCATTCTTTCTTTCAATTTGTTCAACCTCTCAAGGCTTGTGGTTTCACTCGTTTGTCAAAGAAGCAACTTAGCTTTACCTCTCCTCTTTCTCTTCTGTTGTCCCTCTGGTGCCCTTCTAGATCTCGGGACGAGATCCTCTCGTAGTACGAGATCCTCTCGTAGTGGTGGACTGTTGTAACGCCCCGAGACCGATGTGCCAGGTGTCCTCCAGTTTTTCGCTGTTGTTGCCTTGTCATTGCTTGCGTGTCATGCATGTCATATCATGTCATCATGTGCATTTCATTTGCATACATGTTCATCTGATGCATCCGAGCATTTTCCCCGTTGTCCGTTTTGCAATCCGGCGCTCCTATGTCACCCGGTGTCCCTTTCTACCTCTTTTCGTGTGCGGGTGTTAAACGTTTTCGGATTGGACTGAGACTTGTCATGCGGCCTTGGTTAACTACCGGTAGACCGCCTGTCAAGTTTCGTGCCATTTGGACTTCGTTTGATACTCCAACGGTTAACCGAGGGACCGAAAAGGCATCGTGTGTGTTGCAGCCCAACACCCTTCCAAACTGGCCCAAAACCCACCTAAACCTCCTCCATCATCTCGGTCATTCGATCACGATCGCGTGGCCAAAAACCGCACCTCATTTGGACTCTCCTAGCTCCCTCTACCTATATATATGTGTGCCTCCCCGAATTTTTCGCGAATGAACCCTAACCCCTCCTCCGTGCGCACCGGACATTTCTTCCACCAACGGACATGTCCAGGCTCCACCTCACTCCGGCGAATCCCGTCGCGCCACGTCACCCCGCCGCCGCCGCGAGCCAACCAGCTCGCGCCATGTGTCGTCGCCTCTCTCCTCCCCACCGCGCCGGCCCGCGGAGCCCAGATCGGGCCCACGCGAGCCCGGTCACCTCCACCGCACGCCCACGGCTGCGTGCCCGCACCGCGGCTCGTCGCCCTTCGCCGGAGTACGCGCCGGCCACCGCGCGCCTTTGCCGCCGCCCGTCGTCGCTTGCCGCCGCCACTCCTCGCCGCCGCCAAGCTCCCTCGCTGCCGCCTCTCACCGGCAACCGCGCCGCCCGGCCGGCCCCAACCTCCTCGCGCCGCCTCGCTCCCTCCTCCGTCCTCTCCGGTCATCGCCGGAGTCGCGAGCTCGCCGGAGAGATCCGCCGCCCGGATCTGGTGAGGCTGGACCAGATCCACAAACGCATCAAACCAAACAGCCTCCCCGCATCCCGATCCGCTCCGTCCCGGATCCCTCCGTCCCGCGTTGACTTTCGCAGAGGTAAAATTTCACTAACTCCCCGAAGTTTCCAGATTCATGTGCCCATTTTCATCATGCCATAACTCTGCACTCGTAGCTTCGATTCGTGCGAGTAGCATATCGAAATGTTAATCTCGACGAGTATATCATTTCATCTCATTGCATCATTTTCATTTGAGCTCATCTTGATGCCCGAAATGCTGTTGGAAGAGGGCTATGTGAGGAAAGTTGCAGATCTGTTTCAGCAAATGGCCTTGTCATTTTTGCCATGATTAATGTGTGCATGCTATGATCCTAAGCTCTACATTTGTTTTGTAGAATGCCATGCCATCTTTACAGGGGTGTATGCCATGTATTTTTGTGATCTTTGTGGTGACTAGCACAATCATGCAAAGTAGCTTACTCGGTGATGCTGATTTCAGGGACTTAGAATTTCACTAAGTCCTTGTCTTGTTTTCGCTGTTATGCCATATGTTCATGTTGTTTCCTAGTGATCCGTGCCTCTTTTGAGTATGATCAGTAAGGATGTTTTGTTAATATTGTTGTGCTCTATCCATCCATGTCTTTTTTTGCATTTATGGAGCACCCTAGCTTGAGTCAATCGAGCTCTACTTTTGCTATAAAATGATCCTGGCAGATTGTTGACATGTTTAGCGATTTTGCCGAGGATGTTGCTATTGATCCGTGCATGCTATGTTGTTGTTCTTGCCATGTATAGCTTCTATGCCATGTCTTCTTGATGGGTGTATACTTAGTTTGTCATGCAATGCTCTGTAGTGAGTTCATCGAGCTCGTAAACATGCCTACTCGTTAACTGTTTTGCATGCTCCAGTTTTTCACAAAGTCTGAATCTGTTTATGTTTTTGCCATGTTCACATGCTTGCAATTGTATTTTCTGATCCCTTTTGGCTCATGGTCACTAAGGGACTTTTGTTATATGCTTAGAGTAGCTTCGTGCAATGCTTTTCTTTGCCATCATATGTTCCTGTAGCATATAGTTACCATGCTCTAAACATTGCTTCCTGATGATAAATTCCTGACATGTTGTTAATTTCACTAAGTCTGAAACCTGTTACCGTTTGCCCTTTTGCCTTGCTTGTTTGAACCTGTGAATGAGTGAATTAGCCGTAGCTCAGTGTTCATCTTTTGTCAAGATTCATGAGTGGATCCCTGCCATGTATTTTGTTGCCATGTTTGAGTGCTGTAGCATATTCATCTTGATGCATTTAGAAGGCTACTTGCTGTTTATCGCAGACCGGTGCCATATTTGTTTTGCCTGCCATTTCCAAACCGTGCATCCGATTCCGGTGATCTTTATATCGATTTCAACCGAAATCACCTCCCCTTTCTAGTGGCACTCTTGGATTTCCAAGTTGAGGCCAGGTTTAATCATTTCTTTGCAAATCATGCATGTGCATCGCATACCGCATCCCGCATATCATGCCACGTTCATGTGTTGGTTGTTTACTATGTTGTGTGCTTCTTTCCGGTGTTGCTTCTTCGGGTTGGTTCCGTTAACGTCGCGTTTGTGAGGACCCGTTCGACTACGTCCGTTTGTCTTCTTCATGGACTCGTTCTTCTTCCTTGCGGGATCTCAGGCAAGATGACCATACCCTCGAAATCACTTCTATCTTTGCTTGCTAGTTGCTCGCTCTTTTGTTATGCCTATGCCGCGATACCTACCATTTGCTTATCATGCCTCCCATATTGTTGAACCAAGCCTCTAACCCACCTTGTCCTAGCAAACCGTTGTTTGGCTATTTTATCGCTTTGCTCAGCCCCTCTTATAGCGTTGTTAGTTGCAGGTGAAGATGAAGTTTGTTCCTCGTTGGAACATGGAGATGTTGTTCCTTGTTGGAACATGTTTACTTGTTGGGATATCACAATATCTCTTATTTAATTAATGCATCTATATACTTGGTAAAGGATGGAAGGCTCAGCCTTATGCCTGGTGTTTTGTTCCACTCTTGCCGCCCTAGTTTCCGTCATATCGGTGTTATGTTCCTGGATTTTGCGTTCCTTACGCGGTTGGGTTATAATGGGAACCCCTTGACAGTTCGCCTTGAATAAAACTCCTCCAGCAATGCCCAACCTTGGTTTTACCATTTGCCACCTAGCCTTTTCTTTCCCTTGGGTTCTGCAGACTCAAGGGTCATCATTATTTTAACCCCCCGGGCCAGTGCTCCTCTGAGTGTTGGTCCAACCTGTCAGCCGCCGGTGGCCACCAGGGGCAACTCTGGGCTGGCCTACCGGAAGTTTAGACAATCTGAGTGTGCCCTGAGAACGAGATATGTGCAGCTCCTATCGGGATTTGTCGGCACATTCGGGCGATGTTGCTGGAATTGTTTTACCATTGTCGAGGATGTCTTGTAACCTGGATGCCGAGCCTGATCGGATTGTCTTGGGAGAAGGAATATCCTTCGTTGACCGTGAGAGCTTGTGATGGGCTAAGTTGGGACACCCCTGCAGGGATTTGAACTTTCGAAAGTCGTGCCCGCGGTTATGGGCAGATGGGAATTTGTTAATGTCCGGTTGTAGAAAACCTGAAGTTGATCTTAATTAAAATACATCCACCGCGTGTGTAACCGTGATGGTCTCTTCTCGGCGGAGTCCAGGAAGTGAACACGGTGTTGGAGTAATGCTTGACGTAGGTTGTTCTAGGATCACTTCTTGATCATAGTTGTTTGACCGTGCTTTGCCTTCTCTTCTCGCTCTCTTTTGCATATGTTAGCCACCATATATGCTAGTCGCTTGTTGCAGCTCCACCTCATACCTTTTACCTTACCTATGAGCTTAAATAGTCTTGATCTCGAGGGTGTGAGATTGCTGAGTCCCCGTGACTCACAGATACTTCCAAAACCAGTTTGCAGGTGCCGTTGAACCGTGCAGGTGACGCAACCAAGCTCAAGGAGGAGCTCAATGAACATCTTGTCCTTTGTGTTGCTTTGTTCTAGTTGATCAGTAGTGGAGCCCAGTTGGGGTCGATCGGGGATCTGTGTAGCATTTGGGGTAGTCTTCTTTTATTTTGGTTCCGTAGTCAGACCTTGAGTGTATCTGGATGATGTAATGCTTTATTCATGTAATTGTGTGAAGTGGCGATTGTAAGCCAACTATGTATCTCTTTCCCTTATGTATGACATGGGTTGTGTGAAGATTACCTCACTTGCAACATTGCTTTCAATGCGGTTATGCCTCTAAGTCGTGCTTAGACACGTGGGAGATATAGCCGCATCGAGGGCGTTACAGTATTTCTCATCAAGAATTTGATAGATATCTCGGAAGAACCCAGAATGTTGATGATCACCACGACACATTTATCGAGAGATTTCATGAAGATGTAATCAGTCGGTGATGACATCAAGTGAAAGGAATGATGTAGCGAAAGGTTATTGGAACCAGGGGTATGACACAAACTAGAAATCAAGCTTGCTGTTCAAGGCGGATATTATATGACTAGGAAGATCGGCGTAAGGTTAGCTCATCGTCAAAAATTATGCTCCGAGAAGAAGGACCAAGTAGCACAATTAAAATCTAGCACAATAATGATATAGCTGGTCAGGCTAGGAATGACTTGAAGGATTATTAAACTCGTAAGCAATGAAAATTACTAAGAGTTATTGAATCGGAGTGCGAAATCGATTCACTTATCGGTGTTCTCGAGTGATTGATAACTCAATACCTGGGGGAAATCTGAAATCGGTGAGAAGCAATACTAAATGAAGACTCATGGGAAGCAACACGATTTTTTGTATAAATTCTCGAGATACCGGAGGGTAATACTCGAAGGAAGATCAAAATAGAGGTTGAAGAGATGTATTGATCTGCAGAAGACAAGTACTTTAACTTGCGTGAGAAAAGGAATCAAAGAATATCAATATGGCCGAAACCACGATCGCAAAAGACCAGATCCTAGATATAAGATGAACTTATTAATTTAAGAGAAGCTCCCATGATAAGATCTACATCGTGTCCATGGGCATGAACAAAAAGTTCAAGGTCGACTCCCACTTCTCCATTGCTTGACCATTCATTCACTGCTCTATTCAAAATGATTTGAGTATGAAAACCTACCTGGTGAATTACCAGAGAAGTATGACCTGTGAAAACTTTCGGGTTCACACAAACTAAGGAAGGCATAGGTACAACACATCGGGGCATCTTAGAAACATATACTACAAGCTTCGAGAGTAATTATCACCAGCTCAAAAGCAGAGCATGGTTGGCCAATCAGAGGATAGGATTTACCAATAGCATTATATATCAGGAAAGAGCTTCCAAAGTGATTGAATATGAAGGATGATGTCGAATAAAATCTGACAAAGGATCCGGTGGTCCACAAGGGATCTGATGTGAGCATCGGTACTCAACCAGAGGAAGAAAGAATGCAAGGAGATCAAATTATAGAAACAACTGACTAACTCAAAGCTCAAATGCAAAAGAATTATGATTTCTAGATCAAGGGATCAAAAGCAACACTCAGATTAAGGATGGATAAGTTGAGTAGACTCAGGGGTACAATTGACGATAATTTGACTGGTCGAGAACCAGCTCATGTTCAAACTAACACTCAGCCGGAAGGATGAATTCTAGGATTCGACTGAGGAATGCGAGCATCCTCAACATATTGAATCAAGGGACTTAAAATGATAAAGACAAGGGATGCCAATAAAATTATGAGACTTATCGGATTAACCATAATGCAAGCAAGCAAGAATTTCAAGAGCAATAGGTAGTTGAGGATTTTCGGAAGGTTGAATAGTATTTCGAATTCTTTTGCTGAACACATGAACAACTTGGAATAAACAAATCCTCGATATGTGTGAGGAATAATTTGTAGGGGTATTCACGTGCAAAGAACTGGAAGGCGGTAGGCACAAAGTATTCTCAGAACAATAGAGAGTATTCCGGGGTATCTGGTTATAATAAGATCAACGGGTAATGATTGTATGAATGGCAAGTGTATGTCGTTATCCATATGGATATATCGGTAGTATGGAATTCTAACAGCAAAAGGCACAAGGCTCTCGGGAAGCATCGGGGAGTATTAGAAGAATCTTTTGATGAAGCAGGCGATCATCTGGAACGAAGGGCTCTTCGGAGAAAGTATTTATGAGAACCTAATGTTAGAGTTTGCAAAATCATTTAACCCGAATAGAAGAGAGATCAGAGTCCCAGAGTATAGACGAGGAATAAAAGATCCTAATACCACCCAATGGTGACATGGGCCCGTAAGCCGCACAACCATGTTAGTAAAAGTTTTGTAATAACTAGACTCAACTTTAGCCAAGGAGTTTCGAAGGGGGAATCCTACAGGCAGTTGGCTCTGATACCAACTTGTGATGCCCTCGATTCAATCGTACACTAATCATACACGCAAACATGTATGATCAAGATCAGGGACTCACAGGAAGATATCACAACACAACTCTAAAAATAAAATAAGTCATACATACATCATATTACAAGACAGGGGCCTCGAGGGCTCGAATACAAAAGCTCGATCATAGACAAGTCAGTGGAAACAACATTATCTGAGTACAGACATAAGTTAAACAAGTTGCCATTAGATGGCTAGCACAAACTGGAATACAGATCGAAAGAGGCGCAGGCTTCCTGCCTGGGATCCTCCTAAACTACTCCTAGTCATCACCGGCAACCTACACGTAGTAGGAGGCACCTCCGGTGTAGTAGGGGTCGTCGTCGACGATGGTGTCTGGCTCCTGGGCTCCAGCATCTGGTTGCGACAACCGAGAGGAAGGGAAAGGGGGAGAAGAGGGAGGAAAGCAA
Organism: Triticum urartu; assembly: GCF_056163025.1. Classification (NCBI taxonomy): domain Eukaryota; kingdom Viridiplantae; phylum Streptophyta; class Magnoliopsida; order Poales; family Poaceae; genus Triticum; species Triticum urartu. The sequence continues at coordinate 218,985,763 of NC_141874.1, read as the reverse complement.
CCGTAAGTACTCATCCAAAGTACTCGCAAGCAAGGATCTACATTACATATGCATTGGTATCAATGAAAGGGGTAGTATATGTGGACTGAACTACATAATGCTCGAATAAGAGGGGGATAGCTAGTCCTAAAGAAGACTACGCTTCTGGCAGCGTCCATCTTGAAGCAGTAGAAGAGAGTAGATGGTAAGTTAACCAAGTATCATTGCATAGTATAATCCTACCTGGCGATCCACTCCTCGTCGCCCTGTTGGAGAGTGATCACTGGGTTGTATCTGGCACTTGAAAGGGTGTGTTTTATTAAGTATCCGGTTCTAGTTGTCATAAGGTCGAGGTACAACTTCTGGTCGTCCTTTTACCGAAGGACACGGCTATTCGAATAGATAAACTTCCCTACAGGGGTGCACCACATTACCCAACATGCTCGATCCCTCTGGTCAGGCACACTTTTTTGGGTCGTGTCCGGCCTCGGAAGATCAACACGTCGCAGCCCCACCTAGGCACACCAGAGAGGTCAGCACGCCGGTCTAAATCCTAAGCGTGCAGGGGTCTGGGCCCATCGCCCGTTGCACAACATCACGTTGCGTGGGCGGTCGGAAGCAGACCTAGCCTCCCTAATACAAGAGCAGGCGTTCCAGTCCAATCCGGCACGCGCTGCTCAGTCGCTAACGTCAAGAAGGCTTCAACTGATACCACGACGTTGAGTGCCCATATCTGTTCCCGCGTAGTTGGTTAGTGCGTATAGGCCAGTGGCTAGACTCAGATCAGATACCAAGATCTCGTTAAGCGTGTTAATTGATGTAACCGCGGACACCGACCAGGGCTAGGCCCACCTCTCACCTAGGTGGTCACAACCTGCCATGTCGCTCCGCCACAAAGATCCACCCAGAGGGCCGCGGGGACAAATGTCCTTTCAGCCCCCAATCCGTGAATCACTCGCGGGTACTCAACGAGCCAACCCGACTTTAGTCACCACATGTATCATATATTATGTATATAAGTAATATACCCGCGATCACCTCCCGAGTGATCACCGCCCGATAATATAGCATGGCAGATGGACAAGAATGTAGGGCCACTTATGATAAACTAGAATCCTATACTAAGCATTTAGGATTGCAGGTAAAGGTAACAACAATAGTAGCAAAGACATGTTATGGAGCAAAATAGGATTAACCGAAAGAAGTAACGAGCTACACTACTCTAACGCAAGCAGTAGAGAGAAGGAATAGGCGATATCGGGTTGATCAGAGAGGGGGGGCTTGCCTGGTTGCTTTGGCAAGGAGGGGTCGTCGTTGATGTAGTCGATCATGAGGGTATTAGCGGCTGTCTCAAGGTCTACCGGAAAGAAGTAATGGAGGGGGGAACACAAATAAATAATAGAGCAATCAAAGCAGCACAAAGCATAACATGGCAATACGCGACGCTAGGGGTGACCTAACGTAGTAGTAGGCGATACCGACGAAGGGGGGAAACATCCGTGAAAGTATTCCTAGTGTTTTGCGTTTTCAGACAGACGGACCAGAGGGGGAAGGTTGCAGGTTCGCTATGCTAGGGACACGTGGCGAATGAATAGACTGCATATTCAGATTTGTCTCATCGTTCTGAGCAACTTTCATGTACAAAGTATTTTCATCCGAGTTACAGATTATATTATATTATTTCTGAAAGTTTATTTGAATTTCTATAGTTACTGGAATTAATCTCAAATCAAAATTATATTAATTATTAAAAGCTACGGGTATAGAGAGAGTGTACACAGGGATGTGTAAGTTTGGCTGACAGTGAGGCCCCACTACTAAGTCAGCAGCTGACCCAGTCAACCTTATCCAAAAGAATAGTGCACTAGGTCCACGTGTAATTACTAACCAGTTAATTAGAGTTAGTTTTAAATCCAGGGGGTTAATTACATGCGGGACTCCCTGTCAGTGTCATATCTGTTTTAACATAGTTTTATTAACTTAAATAAGTAATTAATTAATTAACTAACTAATTACTTAATTCCCAATTAATTCTTTAATTTTTTGTATTCTTGTTTTTATTTCTTTTCTCATTTGTTTTTTTAGATGGGGGAGGTCCTGGACAGAGACATCGCTACAACCGCAGCAGTCAGGGCGAGCAGCAGCATCAGCTGGCGGGGTCGCCGGCAGATGCGGGCACGAGCGCGTGCCGGTGAGCGACAGCCGGCGGCGAGTGGCGGTCGGACGCGGGGCAGAGGCAAGGAACACGGGCGTGGGCGGCGGAAGACAAAGCAGGAGGCGCGGCGGCAAAAGTACAGCGGCGCGAGCGGGTGGGGGCGCAGTGGCTAGGCAAAGCGCGAGCAGACGCATGGCAGCGGGCGCAGCCATGGGCACGGGAGCGGAGCTCCAGGCAAGGGGACGGCAGCACTGACGTTGTCGCCGACGGGCCAGGGGCACGCGAGCGCGCGTGTGAGCGGCACAGGGTATCAGGTGGGCGAGCGCGGAGGTGTGTGGGCGCGTCGAGTGCACGCCCGAATGGCGCGGAGCGCGGCCAGGGAAAGGCCGGCGCTGCGGCGCACGTAGGGGCGCAGGTGGCGCAGCGTTCGAAGGGGGGAGACGGGAGGTGGCCGACGGGGAGCTCACCCGTGTTGACGAGAAGAGGGCGACGAGGCTCGGTGTAGCCGAGTCGGGGAGGAGACGTGGACGGCGGCTCCGGCGAAGTCGAGGCGGAGGGGCTCTGGGCGGCGGCGGGAAGCGACGACGGGGTCGTCCTCGGGCGCTGGGGACGACAGTAGGCGGCGGTTCCTTGGGCACGATCGCGCCGGCGAGGTGGGGCTCCGACGCGGCAAGGGATTGGGCGCGGGGTGCTCGGCGACGATGGAGAACGAGAGGGAGTGGGGGGTCGTGCGGGAGGAGTGCGAGGATCGTGCGGGGCGACGGGGATGGGCGCCGTCCGGATCCAGGGGGCAAGGGGGAGTGAGAGGGGATCAGGGGTAGTGGGCTAGGGTTTGCGGGGTGTGGCAGGGGATAAGTAGGTGAGGGTGGGCCGGCCCATTCGGGCAGGTGAGGCCAGCTGGGCCACTTGGCCCAGCATGGGGGGGCCTTCTTCTGTTATTATTATTATTATTATTATTATTATTATTATTATTATTATTATTATTATTATTATTATATTTCTGTTTTATTTCTAGTTACCTTTTATTTTAGTTTTAGTAAAATATACACTCAACATCTAAATTAGTATTTCAACTCAGTCCACAGTCACAAAAAGTATAATCCCCAAATAAGTTAGTTTCACATTTTAGTAATTATAAAAGGTATTTAAATAATCATTATTGCTACTGTTTTACTTAAGATAGTGCACTTAATTACTTTAGAAAAGTGTGGTTTCTTCACCAATATTTAGTATGGAATATTTGCCACAATCCAAATATTTGTGTCTTATTGTTTGAAAACTTTTGCAATTTGTTTTTATTTTAAAATTTGAACTGGGTTTCGAACTGACGCGAGTTTATCAACAGTAACCGAGGTGACGTGGCATCATTAGTGGAGGTTCACTGTAGCTTAATTATCCAGGCGTCACACTCTAGGGCTGTTTGTGACACTTGTAGGAATAGCCCAATAGATCGATCAGAAAGAATAACTTTGAGGTGGTTTTGTACCCTACAACAATCTCTTCTTTTGGTCTCCGCTATTAGTGACTTTGAAGTTACTCTTTGTTGCATTTTGAGGAATTGTTATATGATTTAATTATGTTATCATTGTTGAGAGAACTTGCACTAGTGAAAGTATGAACCCTAGGCCTTGTTTCTAAGCATTGCAATACCATTTTCGCTCACTTTTATCACTAGCTACCTTGCTGTTTATATATTTTCAGATTACAAAAACCTATATCTACCTTCCATATTACAGTTGTATCACCATCTCTTCGCCGAACTAGTGCACCTATACAATTTACCATTGTATTGGGTGTGTTGGGGACACAAGAGACTCTTTGTTATTTGGTTGCAGGGTTGTTTGAGAGAGACCATCTTCATCCTATGCCTCCCATGGATTGATAAACCTTAGGTCATCCACTTGAGGGAAATTTGCTGATGTCCTACAAAACTCTGCACTTGGAGGCCCAACAACGTCTACAAGGATAAAGTTGCATAGTAGACATCAAGCTCTTTTCTGGCGCCGTTGCCTCGGAGGTTAGCGCTTGAAGGTATATCTTTAGATCTTGCAATTGAATCTTTTAGTTTGTTGTTTTCTCACTAGTTTAGTCTATAAAAGAAAACTACAAAAAAATGGAATTGAGGTTGCCTCGTATGCTTCATCTTTTTAATGTCTTTAGTGAAAATAAGGATTCCAATAATTGTGCCAAAGTGTTTGGCACTAAATCTTTGAATGATGAGCATGATTGCAATGTTGTTTGTGCTGAAAAATTTAATATTTTTAGCCATCCTTGTGAAATTTGCAATGAACGTGGTCATTTAAATCTCGAATGCAAATTGTTTCATGATCGAATTGTGTCCAAAAATTGTGATGACTTGATTTCCCATGCGCATCATAATGAACTTAGTTTGCTTCTGGGTTATGAAGAAATGAAACATATAACTAAGGGCATTCCAGAATATAAACTTGAGAGATTTCTTGCTTTTGATCTAAAGGAAATTTATATGTATTGTGCGGTAAATTGCATTGAGAATCCTTATATTGCCAATTACTTAAAGATAAGAAAACAAATAGAAGATGAAGAGAATACTAACGAAGGGGAAGAGGTTTCCCAATATCCTCCTATTTTTTCTTATGATGAATCAGGTAACGAGGAGGAGCTTTTTATTCAACCAATCTCATTAATAAGGAGATCAAAAAGGTTGATTAAACCCACACATGACATAAAGAGGAAAAAAGAAAAGACGGAAAAACAAAGATAAAAAGGTATCTCTCCCAAATGATGTTGCTCCTATTATTGTTATGCCTCATTATAGTGAATCAAAAATAGATGTGGATGACGATATACTTTATGATGATATTGATTCTTTACCATATGGTACTATGTCCTAAGAAATTATTGAGGATGATTTCATTATGCCTATTACTCATTGTGATTGATTGAGAAAGTAAGCATGTTGTTATAATCTTGAAAATCTTTTTGGCACCAACTTAGAAATTTGTGATGATAATAATTGCTATACTATTGGTGTTATTCATATTATTAAGGATGAGAGTGATTATGCTTATGATATGCAAAGGCCCAAGCTTGGGGATGCTATGTTTGATGAGAATGACATGTTTGAAAATTTATTTGCTACAATTAATGTTTGTCCCAAGCATGGGGATGCTATGTTTAATGAAGATGATATTTTTAGTCCTCCATGTTTTGATGAGCAAATTTATTATGATGATAGCACGCCTCCTATTTATGATAATTGCAATATTTATGAAAGTGGGTTTGGAAGAGTGTCAACTTTAGGAAGTAGTGATCTGTTGGGGAACGTTGCAGAAAACAAAAATTTTCCTACTCGTTTCACCAAGATCCATCTAGGAGTTCATCTAGCAACGAGTCATCGGATGCATCTACATACCTTTGTAGATCGCACACGGAAGCGTTCAAAGAACGGTGATGATGTAGTCGAAGACGACGTGATCCAAATCACCGATGACCAAGCGCCGAACGGACAGCACCTCCGCGTTCAACACACGTACGGGACGGGAGACATCTCCTCCTTCTTGATACAGCAAGGGGAGGAGGAGAGGTTGATGAAGATCCAGCAGCACGACGGCGTGGTGGTGGATGCAGGGCGTCACAGTAGCAGGGCTTCGCCTATACTACGAGAGAGAGACGTAACGGGGAGAGAGGGAGGCGCCAAGGCTCAGGTGTGAAGTCCTCCCCTCTACTCAACTATATATAGGGGTGCCAAGGGGGGGGCGCCGGCCCTAGTAGATGGATCTACTAGGGGGGGCGGCGGCCAAGGGGTGGGGGGCTTGCCCCCCAAGCAAGGGGGCGCCCCCCTTAGGGTTTCCCCCAACCATAGCCGCATGGGCCCTTGGGGGGTTGGCGCCCCAGCCCACTTTGGGCTGGGTCCCTTCCCACTTCAGCCCATGGGGCCCTCCGGGATAGGTGGCCCCACCCGGTGGACCCCCGGGACCCTTCCGGTGGTCCCGGTACAATACCGGCGACCCCGAAACTTGTCCCGATAGCCGAAACAGCACTTCCTATATATAATTCTTTACCTCCGGACCATTCCGGAACTCCTCGTGACGTCCGGGATCTCACCCGGGACTCCGAACAATATTCGGGTTACTGCATATTCATATCTTCATAACCCTAGCGTCACCGAACCTTAAGTGTGTAGACCGTACGGGTTCGGGAGACAAGCAGACATGACCGAGACGACTCTCCAGTCAATAACCAACAGCGGGATCTGGATACCCATGTTGGCTCCCACATGCTCCACGATGATCTCATTGGATGAACCACGATGTCAAGGATTCAGTCAACCCCGCATGCAATTCCCTTTGTCAATCGATATGTTACTTGCCCGAGATTCGATCGTCGGTATCCCAATACCTCGTTCAATCTCGTTACCGGCAAGTCACTTTACTCGTACCGTAATGCATGATCCCGTGACCAGACACTTGGTCACTTTGAGCTCATTATGATGATGCATTACCGAGTGGGCCCAGTGATACCTCTCCGTCATACGGAGTGACAAATCCCAGTCTTGATCCATGTCAACCCAACAGACACTTTCAGAGATACCCGTAGTCTACCTTTATAGTCACCCAGTTACGTTGTGACGTTTGGTAGACCCAAAGCACTCCTACGGTATCCGGGAGTTACACGATCTCATGGTCTAAGGAAAAGATACTTTGACATTGGAAAACTCTAGCAAACGAACTATACGATCTTGTGCTATGTTTAGGATTGGGTCTTGTCCATCACATCATTCTCCTAATGATGTGATCTCGTTATCAATGACATCCAATGTCCATAGTCAGGAAACCATGACTATCTGTTGATCAACGAGCTAGTCAACTAGAGGCTTACTAGGGACATGTTGGTGTCTGTTATTCACACATGTATTACGATTTCCGGATAACACAATTATAGCATGAATAAAGACAATTATCATGAACAAGGAAATATAATAATAATGCTTTTATTATTGCCTCTAGGGCATATTTCCAACATGATCCCACTATTTTGGAGGGTGTTGAATCTTGTTATAATGATAAAATTGGATTTGGAGAGGTCATGACTTTATTTAGTAACAATTCCACTATTTCGGAAAAGGCTTCAATTGACTATGATGAGAATGAAGTCGCTACTTCTGATGATTATTGCGATTATAATTATGTTATAAAAAGTAGTGATAATTATTTTCATAATTTTGAATATCCTTTTACTGAACATTACTCTTTTAATGTGGAAACAATTATAGTATTCGAGTTTCTTATGATACTCTCACTATTCCGAACGAGAATAATTTTGCTTATGTGGAGAGTAGTAAAATTTCTATGCTTGTAGATCATGAAAGTAATGCTTTATGTGATAGCTATATTGTTGAATTCATTCATGATGCTACTGAAAATTATTATGAGGGAGGAATATATGCTTGTAAGAGTTGCAATAATATCAAGTTTCCTCTTTATGTGTTGAAAATATTGAAGTTATGCCTGTTTTAGCTTCCTATGCTAGTTGATTCTTGCTCCCATAAGTCGTTTGCTCACAAAATCCCTATGCATAGGAAGTGGGTTAGACTTAAATGTGCTAGTCATATACTTCATGAGGCTCCAATTATGCTTCAATTCTTATCTTTTATGTGAGAGTCATTGAAAATCATCATGCCTAGCTAGAAAGGCATTAAAGAAAAGCGCTTGTTGGGAGACAACCCAATATTTACCCCTACTGTTTTTGTGTGTTCACATGATTATGTTACTATATTAATCATGTTTTATTGCTTTTGTTTCAATAAAGTGCCAAGTAAGACCTTTGGGATGATCTACGGTGATAGTTGATTTGATACTGCTGAAAAACAGAAACTTTTGCGCTCAGGAAAACAATTCTCATTTTTAACAGAAGCGTGATAAAGTACTGATTATTTTTTCAGAAGATTAATAAACAAATTTCTCTGGTTTTCCTAACTTTTCAGAATTTTTGGAGTTACAGAAGCATTCGAGAGTTACAGATTACTACAGACTATTATGTTTTTGACTGATTCTATTTCCGATGCATAGTTTGCTTATTTTCTAGTTTCAGTGGCTTATATTGCTTAATATAAATTGTAGAAATGATAGGGTACAGTATGCATCATTTGATAAAAATTATGAATCTTGTCTTGACAGTACCGAAGTGGTGATTTGCTTTATTATACTTATGGAGCTTATGAGTTTTGTGTTAAGTTTTGTGTTGTGAAGTTTTCAAGTTTCGGGTAAAGATTTGATGGACTAGGGAATAAGGAGTGGAAAGATCCTAAGCTTGGGTATGCCCAAGGCACCCCAAAGTAATATTCAAGGACAACCAAGAGCATAAGCTTGGGGATGCCCCGGATGGCATCCCCTCTTTCGTCTTTGTTCATCGGTAACTTTACTTGGGGCTATATTTTTATTGAGCACATGATATGAGTTTTGCTTGGAGCGTCATTTTGTTTTATTAGGATTTTCTTGCTGTTATTTATAGTAATTTTTTTCATCTTCTAGTTTAATAAAAAGGTCAAGTATAACCTTTACCATGCTTATTTTGCAAGTCTATATGTTGCTGTTTGAAAATAGAAAGTTTGTTGTTATGTTTTGAATATTGGTGAATAGTCAGTACATGATAAAATCTTGAAATTTTTACACAATGAGTAACAACAAATTATCTACAGTGTGGTAATTTTTCATAAATTTTGGAGTTAAATAAGTACGATTCCTCTTGCATTCTTTACAGACTATCCTGTTTAGACAGATTGTTGTTATGTTTGCATATGTTTGCTCGTTTAATGATTCTATTTGGATATAAAACTCTTAAATATGCAGAGGAATTTAGTATGAAATGTTAAATAATAATTTTAGTGATTTTCTACAGTATAGAACAATAAGGTTATGCATGGATTTGTACTAACTTTTCTCATGAGTTCTTGTTGAGTTTTGTGTGGACGAAGTTTTTAAGAATTAGGGAAACTATGATGTGAGAGGAATTAAGGAGACACAAACGCTCAAGCTTGGGGATGCCCAACGAATCCCTAATTAATATTTCAAGAAGTCTCAAGAATCTAAGCTTGGGGATGCCCCGGTTGGCATCCCACCTTTCTTCTTAAACAATGATCCGTCAGTTTTGGTTGAACCTAAGATTTTGCTTCTTCACATGATATGTGCTATCCTTGCAATGTCATTTTATTTTGTTTTGCGTGCTGTTTGAATAAAGTAATTAAGATTTGAAATTTTATTTATGAGAAGGAGTCTTCACATAGTTACATAATTATTCGACAACTCATTGATCTTCACTTATATCTTTTGGAGTAGTTTGTCATTTTCTCTAGTGCTTCACTTATATCTTTTTAGAGCACGGCGGTAGTTTTATTTTATGGAAATTGATGAACTCTCATGCTTCACTTATATTATTTTGAGAATCTTTAAACAGCATGGCAATTTGCTTTGGTTATAAATTTAGTCCTAATATGATAGGCATCCAAGAGGGATATAATAAAAACTTTCATATAAAGTGCATTGAATACTATGAGAAGTTTGATTCCTTATGATTGTTTTGAGATATAAAGATGGTGATATTAGAGTCATGCTGGTGAGTAATTGTCAATTTGAGAAAGACTTGTGTTAAAGTTTGTGATTCCCGTAGCATGCATGTATGGTGAACCGTTATGTGATGAAGTTGGGGCATGATTTATTTATTGATTGTCTTCCTTATGAGTGACGGTCGTGGACGAGCGATGGTCTTTTCCTACCAATCTATCCCCCTAGGAGCATCCGCGCAGTACTTCATTTCAATAACTAATAGATTTTTGCAATAAGTATGTGAGTTCTTTATGACTAATGTTGAGTCCATGGATTATACACACTCTCACCCTTCCACAGTTGCTAGCCTCTCTAGTACCACGCAACTTTCGCCGATACCATACACCCACCATATACCTTCCTCAAAACAGCCACCATACCTACCTATTATGGCATTTCCATAGCCATTCCGAGATATACTGCCATGCAACATTCCACCGTTCCGTTTTCTATGACACGTTGCATCATTGTCATATTGCTTTGCATGATCATGTAGTTGACATCGTATTTGTGGCAAAGCCACCGTTCATAATTCTTTCATACATGTCACTCTTGATTCATTGCACATCCCGGTACACCGCCGGCGGCATTCATATAGAGTCATATTTTGTCATAGTATCGAGTTGTAATTCTTGAGTTGTAAGTAAATAAAAGTGTGATGATCATCATTATTAGAGCATTGTCCCAGTGAGGAAAGGATGATGGAGACTATGGTTCCCCCACAAGTCGGGATGAGACTCCGGTCGAAAACTAAAAATAAATAAAAAAGAGGCCAAAAAAGAGAGAAAAGAGAGAAGGGGCAATGCTACTATCCTTTTTCCACACTTGTGCTTCAAAGTAACACCATGATCTTCATGATAGAGAGTCTCCTATGTTGTCACTTTCATATACTAGTGGGAATTTTCATTATAGAACTTGGCTTGTATACTCCAGTGATGGGCTTCTTCAAATTGCCCTAGGTCTTTGTGACCAAGCAAGTTGGATGCACCCCCACTTAGTTTCTTTTTGAGATTTCATAAACTTATAGCTCTAGTGCATCCGTTGCATGGCAATCCCTACTCACTCACATTGATATTTATTGATGGGCATCTCCATAGCCCGTTGATATGCCTAGTTGATGTGAGACTATCTCCTTCTTTTTGTCTTCTCCACAACCACCATATTCTATTCCACCTATAGTGCTATGTCCATGGCTCACGCTCATGTATTGCGTGAAAGTTGAAAAAGTTTGAGAACATCAAAAGTATGAAACAATTGCTTGCACTGGTACGCGTCCTTGCTATACAAATGGAGTTAACCCCTTTTCATGATGACATTTGGAACTGTCGCCAACTGAGTGTGGGCGATAGGAGGGTCCTTCCCACACGACTCAGAAATCGTTGGGGATAGGCCCTCCTGGGACACAGGCTGGGGCCAAATGAGCTCGTGTGCGATTGTGCGAGGCATCGAAACCCAATCATTTCTATTCGTATGTACATCCCACACGTTGAATGTGAGAAAAACATTTCCGTTCGTATGTATATCACACACTGTCAATCCAAGGTATATGTTTCCGTTATTATGTAGATCACACACAGTCAATCCAGGGAAAAGTTTTCGCTCGTATGTATATCACACATAGTCAATCCAAGGAATACGTTTCCGTTCTTATGTACATCCCACACAGTCAATCCAGGAAAAACTTTTCCGTTTGTATGTACATCCCACATAGTTTTATGTGTAGGCTCATGTGTGGAAGTTGTAACTATCACACACGCTCTGCCTTGGTTAACTGTTTGCTTTTATCAACTACATCACACACGATTCGATGAAGAAAACTGTGTGACATTGGGCTATCCATCACGAGCGCTTTTACGGCTAGAATCGTTTGCAAAGTTCCATGACACATTTAGCAGGTTTATTAGTTTACAATTAATAATTCCAGTATTACGCAAATTCGCATTTCATATCGAACAGCTGTTTGCCAATTTCATATTAGGCACATAAATATATTATAACATCACGATACGATAGATACATGAAAACATCATAGTACAACATAGGGTTAATTATCATTTTGCCCTCAGTGGTGTCCATGTGCTCAGTTTTGCCCTCAGATGCGAATTGTGCTCAGTTTTGCCCCTAGTCTGAGTGCACCGACTCGTTCCGTGAACTCAGACGTCTCCGTCAGGTCAACCTTTTGACCCGGCCCTTACTGGTGGGACCAGGCGGCAGGGATGGCCAATTTTATTCAGACCGTTGCACGCGTGGCTTGTGGGACCCAGCAGAGAGCCGTTGAGCAGAGAGCCGTTGCAGGTGTGCTATATAAGCGGGCGACAGCGGCGGTGACCATGGTGACAGAGAGCATGGTAGTGACCACAGCGAGAGAGAGAGAGCACGGTGGTGGGAAGATAGCTGTGGAGGGCGCGGCAGCGTTGAGATCCCCTTCGGCTCCGAGCTCCATATCTTCCTCAAGCTCTCGCGCCAACTCGCGGATGCAGAGCCAGGCGCGTGTGGACATGCCTGTCTTCGTCTGTCCGCGGTGTCGGGCGGGCGTTGATCGGAGGGTTTCTCACACACCGAGGAACCAGAATCGTCTGTTCTGCGTGTGCAGCGAGAATGGGGTGAGAATTGGGGCAATTGCACCATTTTCGTGGTCGGGATCTTTGAGCAATGGGTTGATCTATTTGGTGTTCATGCAGGTGACATGCTTCTTTCTTTGGGTCGATGCTCTAGCCAAGACTCTAATGAATGAACTACAAGAAGAGCATGAATAATGGTTGCGCATGCTGCCACGAACGGCAGTGGCCGTAGCCAGAGCTCCGGAAGAACAGATGGAGGCGAAGCACGCACTGATAGGGAGCTAGCTGTTGAGCTTAGGATGTTGAAGAAGAAGGTTAGGAAGCTTGAAGATCAAGCACTACCAATACCCATTTGCAAATACTTTTGGGCATTTGTAGGTATGGTAATCACACTGGTTGTAATGTTGAAAATATATGGAAAGGCATGAACTATGGAGGAATTTGTAATCTTGAAATTGTATGAGAAATTCACCTAGTTTAAATGTTGGTCAAAGTTGTTTAAATGTTGAAAAAAGAGAGAAGAAGTGACCAACATTTAAATATGTTGAAAAAAGGAGAAGAAATGAGGAATTCGGAAACTTTTGATCAATGAAATGCAGCTCTCTGCTCTGCCTTTCTGTCAAAAAAGGTTGCTCTTGGGCCAAATTCAGAGCGTAGTGCCAAGTGCAGGCTAGACTGGGCCCACTGCATCCAATTAGGCCCATTCGGGGGTTCTCATGCATATTTTTCTGTTTTCTGTTATGATTTAATTTAGGCAGTAAATCTTAATGCTGAAAATTTTTGTGGAAGCTAATTGAATTATTCCAGAGCCAAACAATTAAGGTTAGAATTTCTTTTGGAGCTGTTAATAAATCCAATTCAAATACACCGTGATTTAAATCAAAGACCAAAATGTCATGGAAAATGTGCCTCAGCTCTGGTAGAGGTTTACACCTGGTCCAAAATAAATGAATATTTTTTAAGGGCATTACATTGAGAAAAAAATAATTTTTCTAAAAAATGAAGGGTGGAAAATGCAAATAAAATTGGTGCGGCTGGGGACTCGAACCCAGGACCGCATGGGTTTGTGGTGTTTAGGGTTGCGCTGGTAACCGCTAGGACAGATAGCAAGGCTTTGACATGGGTAGGGAAGGAAGGTATACATAGTGAGACTATGAAATTTGTCAAAAAAAATAGTGAGACCGTGAATGTTTACACACGCGTGAGAGTGGTTTTCCTTTGTTTTGCACTCAAATTTTGGAGGGTTGGAAGGTTGAAAATGTATGTTTGCACTGCCACATGATTTTGGTTAGAGTGGCACTTGGTTTAGGGTTAGAGTGCCACTTGGTTTGGGATTAAAGGGAATAAATTAGCATGTTAGTTCATGACTTATTTTGTTTTGAATGAAACAGAGGGCTTCTCACCCCCTACGATTTTCATTAATGAAAACCACAAGTTCTTGAACTTCATGACTTGGTTTAGGGAAGAAATGATATGTTTGGGCACGGACATTTTATAACACACATAATAAACCCTAATAACTTAGATAAGATGCAACACACCGTACCATTACAATAATAAGTTCACGGACAGTTCACAAACACATGAAGAAACATGACACAACACAACACGACATAGAAAAGCAACAAAATAAAAAACGAAACATGACGAGCTTGACTCCGGGCTTGAACATCTTCATCTTGACCTCCTTCTTCCACCTTGGCCGCGTGCGCCCCTTCAACACCGTCTTCACCTTCACACCTCCTCCTCCTCGTCGTAGGGAAGGGAGTGCATCTGGCCTGGAGCAGGGAAGATGCGCTCGTAGTTGGTGTAGATGTTGTAGACGGTGAAGAAGATGGCCTCGCAGCCGCACCAAAAGACTTGGCCGAGGAGCTCGTGCGCGTCAAACGGGTTGGTGAAGGTGACCGTGAGCAGTAGGAGGATGCCACCGCGGTCACGAACCTCGTTGAGGGTGAACATCCTCGGCGAGCCCCGTGGGAGGTGGGCATAGCCGGCTCTGAGGAAGGCGCGAGTGAGTTCGATGGAACCCCTCCACCTTGAAATAGCCCACACACGGAGCTCCCTCTCCACGAGCACGCCCGGTGGGTAGCGCAGCTCTGACACGACAGGAGGACGGTTGAAGGTCGGCCCGCTGAACTGCATCTTCACTTGGTCTCGCTTAGGGAGGGCTCGGTCGCATTGGTGTTTGAAGTTGGAGAGAATGGATTGGATCTGGCTTGTGGGTGGGAGAGGAAGAGAGGCACCCCATTTATAGGCCTGTGGGTGGGAGAGGAAGAGAGAAATGATTGGAACGGTGCATGTGTGTATCCGGACACATGTGTGTATCCTTTATGTTTTGCACTCTTAAATTTTTGCATGGAAACAATGCATGGGGCGCGTACGCGCATCTGAATCACTGCATACCTCTTTGACCGGTCGGTGCATCTGAATCGCTGCCCTGAACCACTGCCCTGAATCACCTAGGTTGCCTCGCTAGCCTAGCGCGCCTCGCTCGCATGCATGCACGTCGCTGCCTCCCGCGCATGCAAACCCACGTTGCCGCCTCCCATGCATGCAAGGCCTAGAAAGGCTGAGACGGGCTATTTACTGCGGTCTTAGGCCCAGACAACGAGACGACCCAACGGTCCATCCAGCGCGCCCGGTATTTGTTTTAAAAAACAATCTCCCAGCCAATCAGATTGCATCTCGCGGATCACCCCCCTCCTCCCCGCAGATTCCTTCTAGAAGGGTTAGAATGACGGCCCTTGATCACCGCTAGGGTTAGATGAATGGTACTTGTTTAGCGCTAGGGTTAGCAGGGTTCGGGAGGGGTTTGGAGCAGTCAAAGCTATGTTTTACCAGATTTCAAATGAGCATAATAAATTAAATAAAAATCAGAAAAAGAAAAAAACCTACGCACATAGACTTCTTATGTCATATAATAACCATTTAAGTTGATAAACAAGGTTTACATACATTTAAACGATAAGTTCATGTGTATTGTGTGATATCTCGAGTTTCTCAAACTCTCTTGTATGAAGTGAAGAGAAGTGTTTTGGGGAAATGAACATGAAAATTTCAAAAAACTCACCACAGCTTCATTTTGGAGTGACTAAGAAGGATCCAGGCTTAGTTTTTCATTTTTGATGTTTTACACTTGTTTAAATCTTGGTCAAAGTTCAGTTTGACCAGAATTCAAATGAGCAAAACAAATTTAGAAAAAAAATAAAAAATGAAAAAACCAGCGCACATAGTCTGTATATATAGAATATATGTGTAGGAAAGTTATTTGGCTGATTTAGACAAGGTCAAAAAAACCTTGCTTACAAATGAGGCCGTTTACCCTACCTTTGGACCCCTCTTTTTAGCACATTTTTCATGAAAATTTCAAAAACCTCACCACAACTTTATTTTCGATTGACTAAGAAGGATCTAGGCTTAGTTTTTCATTTTGATGTTTTAGACTTGTTTAAATCTTGGTCAAAGTTAGGTTTGACCAGAATTCAAATGAGAAAAACAAAATTAAAAAAAATCAAAAAAAGGAGAAAACCATGTGCTCAATCAAACATCATCCAACAGATTTAAACATCATGTCAAACATACTTCTAACATAGGTTCAACATCATCCAACATAAATACAACATGTCAAGTGATAAATGTTTCATAATACAACATCATCCCTTATTCATAATGTTTCATAATTATTCATATATAGCGTTGGGGCTTTTGTCTGTTCCTTGAGCTTCTTACCATCACTTTGCTCCTCGTGCACCTTGTGCTCATTGCTTCTTCTCTTCTCCTCTTGGTTGTCAATACCTTGCGCGTCTTCTTCAAACCTATCATAGAGCTCTGCAAAACATAAAGGGTAATGAGATCATGTTCAGTAATAAATGTACAGTAGTATTTGACCCTTGCAAGATTTACATAACTAGCAGAACTCACAACAATAGAAGGTTGGTCACCATTTGGAGCCTCACATGGATCATCATTTGGAGCCTCACTTGGATCACCATGATCACCATTTGGAGCCTCCCTTGGATCACATTGATCACTATTTGGAGCCTCAATTGGATCACCATTTGGAGCCTCACTTGAATCATTATTTGGAGGATATTTTGGATCATCTTCAAAATCATGCGGCTGTTGACCATCATTATTTGGAACCTCGTCAAAATCCTCATCTGATGTAACCAACTGTTGACCATCATTTTCATCATCTGTTGAGGCAACCGGCTGCTGACCAACACTTTCATCGAAGCCTTCATCGAAACTCTCTCCGAACGCTGGATCTATTGTGTTATCACAATACTTACCGAAATGACCAGACCCACCACACCTCGTGCACTTACGCTTCCTCGCTCCAAGTCCAACTCCTTCGCTGCGAGGTTTGATTCGACTCTTCCTTGGTCTACCTGCTGCTCTCTTCAGAACTGGAGCACAAAGCTTGAATCCAGGGTCCACCATGTCCCATTGTTGTTTTCCCTCCATAGCAGGCAAAGCATAAGCATATGTGGCTTTGAACCTTGCAACAGAGTAGTGATCATGCACATACTGTTGTATGTTCCCTGCTGGACCTGGGAGAGAAGTGATGAAAAACAAGGCATGAATGCATGGCAACCCAGTTATCTGCCATTGCCTACAACTGCAAGTTCTAGCTTCTAAATCCACTAGATATCTCCATTCCCTGTTCCCTTTATCCAAATATGATATCTCTGCTATGGTACCCGAGCAAAGAGTCATGTTCATTTCCAAGCCTTTTGTCTTCTGCTTCAGTTCATTCATCACGACAGGGATGATAATGTGGCCCATGAATTTTGCCTCGGCTATTCCTGCACGATATTGAAATTTCTGCATGTATTCTATCCTTATCCTGTCAAGCAAATCCACCACATAATGACCCTTTAGTTTCTGGATCGTTGAGTAGAAAGACTCTGCTAGATTATTGTGCACATAGTCAACTTTGCTCACTTCACTGAATTGGCTTCTAGCCCATAACTTGGAGTGGTGTGTTTCCAAGTATTCTTTCACTTTGGGATTCATGTATGACTGCCTCAAGTGGTAGTTGTGCTTCTTCACACTGCAAGTCAAAGATGCTGGCCATAAATTGTCGGTATACACCTTTCCTTTGAATTTCTTCATGAAATTTGCAGCAAGGTGACGCATGCATTCCCTATGCTCTACTCCAGGGAACACATTGTCCACGGCCACTTCTAAACCTTTGCAGGCATCTGTATGAATGACCAACCCATTGGGATGTGCAATAGCTCGGTGCAGATTATGCAAAAACCAAGTCCAGCTCTCCTCAGACTCTATCTCTAGCACACCGTAGGCAACTGGAAATACAAAACTGTGTGCATCAACTGCACAAGCTGCTACTAACTGTCCTTTAAACCTCCCTGTGAGAAAAGTGGCATCAATAGCCAAATAAGGCCTGCAACCTGCCAAAAAACGCCGGCGACAAGCCTCAAAGCAGACAAAAACCCTCCTAAGGCATTCCTTGGTCTTTGTCACTCCCCTGAATGTGTATTCCACGGTGTGGTGATCAATATCTACAATACTACCTGGGCTTGTCCTCTCCACTTCACCTTTGAATGAATACAACAATTGAAAACTTTCCTACCAGTTACCATAAATAGAATACATAGCATGTTGTTTACCATTGAACAACCTCATGTATGGTAAATATATCTTGAACTTATCTTTGATGTTCTTACGAAATTCCTTTGGACCCACTTGCTGGTTTTCTTTCACCCACTTCTTTACTTCTTCTGCCACCCATCTTGACTTGGCTCTACTGATTGTATCCTTCCTAAGGGTTGATTCATGGCATGTGTGCTTAAAAGGGTTCACTTTGACCTGAACATTAGTGCTATTTCGCATTTTAGATGCGAGCAGCCTCCATGGACAACCCTCAGTCGGACAGTGCACTCTGTAACGTACTTGATCGCTCTTGTCAACTTTGAAAGTACGTTCTACCTTGATGCAGTATGTCACAAGTGCATTTCTACACTCATTCATGGATGCAATAACTATACCTTCTTCCATATGAGGGTTCAAAGGGTCCCATTCAACAGCTGCAAGGTCTTCGTCCTCACCCACCGCGTCATCGTCCACACGGACTGCATTGTGAGCCTCATCTTGGTTTTCAGTCCGAGGTGCCCGTCGTAAATTCCGAATAATATCAGAATATAGCTTCTCTTCATCAACCCCAGAATTGTAGTCATCAGGCTCCACTTCAAGGGGGACCCTACTGCTGTTGCCCACACTTGTCGAGCCACCACGTCGACGTGCACCAACTGAACTGTTCTGGCTAGAGATGCCATTACGACGACTTGGTTCTCCCCGAGATGTTGCACCCATCATCCTAGGTCCAAATGCCTGCTCAAGCACATCAACTTGCAGCCTCACATGAAAATTATGTTTCTCTTTATGCCTAACAAACATGGTAGCTAGCTCTTCATCATTACTAACTATCACCCAATTCTTTTCCCCATCATAGTATTTGTATACCACTTCATCAAGCAAACCCCAAGAATATTGGCTACAAATTACCTCCCCAAATTGTCTGAAACTCCAATTACTAGCCATTGGCAACCGATAATCAAAACCTCCTTGGTATTTCTTCTTATCCTTTGCATCGAACATGTACCGATCCCTTCTAATGTGCACCATGAAAGCAAACCGCAACTCCATCCTAAACGGCGAAAAACAGAGACGCAACCAGCACACTAATTGGGCAAACCTACTCGAATCGAGTGTTCAAATGCACAACTAAGCTCAATCTAAACAAGAGGCGAGACTTACCCCTCGGGAACCCAGTCGTGGACGCGGCGGATCTCCGGCCCGATGCCTGCCTCGCCAAATACTCCGGGGTCGCCGTTGCTTGCCATTTCTCCCTAGGGTTCTTCCTCCTAGTTCAAATAGCTCTAGCAGCCCCCCAGCTTTCACCGCTCCGGCCGGGCGCACGGAAGGAGGCCGCGCCATGGGTCGAGCAGGTGGCGGGCGCCCCACCCATGGCGTCGCAGGAAGGTGGCGGGCGTCGCAGGTAGCCGTGGAGCGTAGGCGCAGGATGGTAGCGGCGGAGCAGGCCATGTAGCTGGTGGCGGGGCAGGTGCTGGCCGCGACGCAGGTGGCAGCGGCGGTGGCGCAGGACAGCCGGCCGGCGGATGGGTAGAGTGAGCTAGAATGATTTGGGGATTTAGTTGCACGGGCCTACATGTCTGCTCCGGACCCACATCCACGTGATCCCACGTGTAAGCTCCGGACACACAACCACTAACGCCGGCGGACGGAATGGACTCAAATATGGCCGTTTGGCCTCGTCATAGTTGTTGTGCATGGACTAGGGGCAAAACTAAGCACAATTCGCATCTGAGGGCAAAACTAAGCACAATTCGCATTTGAGGGCAAAACTGAGTACATGGACACCACCAAGGGCAAAAGGATAATTAACCCTAAAACATATAGCTAGTTCAACTTCATAAGAACAATATTAGAACAATATATTCATTTCCCTAATCGAGATCATCCAGGCTCGTCTTATCCACCTCTGCTTTTAGTTCAGTAAGAACCTGCTTTGCACTGGCCAACTGGGAAAGTGCCTCCTCCTTCGCCAATACCATCTTAGCAAAGTCTGATTTAAAAAAATCTGAGCTCATTCTCCACCTTCCTTTTTTTATCCTCCATCTTCAAATATTCTTCAGCGTTGACAACACTTTCTCTAAGCCTACGTCTGTTCTCTTCCTCATACATGCTCTAGAGCTTCGCTAGGCACATCTTCAAAGACTGTGGCCACTCTTGATCAACCCACTCCAAGTAAGAACACTTCCGTTCATCCTATAATATTTAAAACTAGATCAGTAACAATTGTAGGGGAAATGGGTTTATAGCAACATAGAAAATCACCAATGCTTATTTTGAAAAACTGAAGAAACATGTTAATTATGACATATCTTCTCAAAAAGATCAATGTGCAAATGAATTAATTGCTACTAAGACAACAACCAAATTCTGGAACATTAGAAGCTATAATTAACTACAAC
Source organism: Triticum urartu (assembly GCF_056163025.1). Classification (NCBI taxonomy): domain Eukaryota; kingdom Viridiplantae; phylum Streptophyta; class Magnoliopsida; order Poales; family Poaceae; genus Triticum; species Triticum urartu. The sequence continues at coordinate 218,965,464 of NC_141874.1, read as the reverse complement.
AACGCTACAAGTTCTTACTCATGTACAATAAATAACAAATAGAACATTTTTTGAGGAAGGTAAATATAACTACAACAACATAGCGACAGTGTTTGGATGACAGCAAATTGATACTAACAGGTGTGTACATGTACAAATTTAGTAAAATAGAACTAGTAGCACTATGGCTGTCCACTATGTATGCCAACACTGGTGTAAAGACAACTATTCCTACATCTCGCACCGGTGCCCTACACCGGCGAGCCGATGCAGCGGAAAAAGATCAGGGACCCGGACTCTGGAGCACCTAGTTGCTCCGATGCCCAGTTCCTTCATGCCATAAAGATTTAGTATTTTACTGCTTGGCTGCTCGGATGTGTGGACCAAACTTGGCTGCACAAACTGCTGAAGTGGTGCCAAATAATTTTCTAATGGCATCGCTGATGAGATGGCAACAATTTTAGATACTAGGTACAAACTGTGACACTGTCTTAGGATGCGTTTGGTTGAAGGTGTGGTATGAATGGATTGGGACCATGACAGTGTCTGAATCACATCTAACAAATAATTTGTAACAACGAAAGAGGGTCTAATCTTCTCTGCACATGCCAGAAACTTCCTCCCACTGTCCACAGATTCAAACGCAACTAGCTTCACGCATGGAGATTGATGGTGACAACGAGTAGATAGATCTTCAGCCAACCCGCTCCATTCGTTGCCACTGATGGTCCTAGGGAGCTACAAGAGGAAGAAATGACTCAAATCGACCGCCGGGTAAATATCCTTCATTCAAAGTAATAGCCCGAGAGAGAGAAGAGAGGCATACCCGGGTGGTGAAGGAGTCATCGCCGGAGGAGGAACCGCTGGAGAGGTCTTTGAAGAAGACCATGGCAACCCCGGCGGTAGGATGCGAGACGACGAGAGTGATGAAGCGGCTATAGCTTAGGACGAAAGGAAGGAGGAAACAGGGGAAATGTGACTTCTGGTTGGGGAGAAAAGGCGCTGGGGAAGGGGGGAGGGGGCGGGGGTAGATATTTTGGTAGTAGGCCAAAATTTTGGAAATGTGGAGGGAAACTTTGCGCGCGGTGTCGCCGGACAATTCACTTTGAACTATTGTGTGCATCGCAAACGATTCTTCTGCTTTACGCGTGTGGGATGAGTTTCATAATTCAAATTTTGGTGGAAAGTTCCCCGGGTACGTCATTGCATAATTTAACGTTGCTTGCTAATTTGGGCACACAAAAGAGCGTACAACAGACATACCACACTTACTGAATCGAGCAAGTTTAGTAATTAAACAGAGCCAGTTGACCTAAACACTGCTCTAACAAAAGACCAGCATTAAAAACAAAGCCTAAGTATGCATAATTTTAACAAATCCACCATCGCGCCGGCCTATGCATCGCCGGTGTGAGATGCGACATCGATGGCTTGTCCTGGAGACATGCCGCCGTTCGTGGACTCCGCATCCCCCCTGCTGAAGTCGACCGTGTCCTCGTCCTCATCCTCGGCACTGCCCTCAAGGTTGTAGTACTCGTAGTAGTGGCTGCGCCAGAGCTCGCGTTGGTACCCCACCACCGATTCCTCGACGGACAGACTCTTCTCTACCTCGACCTCGACCACTCGCAACTCCTCCTCCAGGTGCTCCTCGATCTCCGCCGCCTCCTGGCCACCGCCACCTTTTCAGACGTGGGTTGCATGGTGGAGTCTAAGGTGGCCTGGAATATCTTGGCGTGTGCATCCTCGACCTTGGCGTGGATGGCCTCGACCCAGGCCAGGGCGACATCGGCGGCACGGACGGCAGCTCGAGTGCTCTTGGTGTTTGAAGCCGCCGTTGCAGCAGCAGCTGCAACCATCTCGGCTGGTGCAGCTGCCCTGTCGGCTGCTGAAGACGCCCTCTTGGCAGAAGCGTCCGCGCTCAATGCAGATGCGGCGACACTCTCGGGGTGGGCGGCCATGCTCTCGGCGCAGGCGGTGGCGCTCGGGGGGAGGGGGATGCAACCATCGCACGGACCTTCACGAAGCGTTTCCACGACATCATCTTTGCAAGAAGGGGGTGCGGGAATGGGGATCGGGACTTGTGGATTTGGGGGTTGCCGGCACTGGAGCAGACGAGCCGGCAAAGCTTAAGGAGGGAGACTTAAATAGACCCAGGTATTTTCATTGCAAACGGTTCCAAGAAAACAACTGTGTGTGATGTTGTAGATATTTTTTATTAGTTGTGAGAGACGAATTTGGAGTAAAGTGGCAATGGATGGTGTTTTATATGTACGGGAAATTTTGTAGTACTAATACAACTGTCATGTCAAATTTTGGAAAGTCATTTGACCTTTTAAGACATTTAAGTGATTTTCTAGGCATTTAATGACCGTAATTGAAATTTGGACTACATGTACATGCAACAGTTAACCATAACGGTGTGAAAAGTCATATTTTGTGTACTTGTGTGCGATTTAATTCCATGTGCAGTAAATTGGAAGGAATTTTCAAACATATTGGTCTAACGGCTATGACACAATTAAGTATGGAGTGCCATGGCATTTAAATTCCAGAAAATGTAAAAAATATCAGAAACACATGAAACCTTGGTTGATGTAATGTCATGCCACCAAGATGATGTGGTAAAAAAATTGGTAAGTGTGATGAATTTTGGACACACACCCCTCACAAACCGGAGCAACTCACTATAAGCCTCGTGGTTCCAAGAGGGAACAATGCATGTTTGATGACGAACGGGAGATAGCTTCCTCTTACAGCCTTCAAATTGTTCCTACGTGTAACGTGCACTAATACAACTCTCATGTGAAAATTTGGAAAATTTCAGAGGTCATTTGACCTTTTGAACACATTTAAGTGATTTTCTAGCCATTTAATGACCATAATTCAAATTTGAACTACATCTACATGCAACGGCTAACCATAACGGTTTGAAAAATCAGATTCGTGTACTTGTGTGCGAGTTAATTCCATGTGCAGTAAATAAGAAAGAATTTTCAAACATATTTGTGTCACGACATGGACACATATGCATATGTATGCATGGAGTGCCATGGCATTTTAATTCCAAAAAATTAAAAATTATATCAGAAACACATTAAACCTTGGTTGATGTAATCTCATGCCACCAAAATGATGTGGTAAAAAAATTGGCATGTTTGATGAAAGTTTGGACACACACCCCTCACAAACTGAAGAAACTCACTAGAAGGCTCGTGGTTCCGAAAGGGAACAATGCATGTTTGATGACGAATGGGAGATAGCTTCCTCTTACTGCCTTCAATTTTTTTACGTTTAATGTACACTACTACAACTATAATGTGAAAATTTGGAAAATTGTAAGGGCCATTTGACCTTTTAAAGACATTTAAGTGATTTTCTAGCCATTTAATGACCGTATTTGAAATTTGAACTACATCTACACGCAACGCCTAAGCATAACGGTTTGAAAAATCATATTTGTGTACTTGTGTGCGAGTTTATTCCATGTGCAGTAAATTAGAAGGAATTTTCAAACATATTTGTCTCACGACATGGACACATGCATATGTATGCATGGAGTGTCATGACATTTTAATTCCAAAAAATTTAAAAAAATCAGAAACACATGAAACCTTGGTTGATGTAATGTCAAGCCAGCAAGATGATGTGGTAAAAAAATTGGCATGTTTGACGAAAGTTTGGACACACACCCCTCACAAACCGAAGCAACTCACTAGAAGGCTCGTGGTTCTGAGAGGGAACAATGCATGTTTGATGACAAACGGGAGATGGCTTTCTCTTACGGCCTTCAATTTTTTTTCTACGTTTAACGTGCACTAATTCATCTGTCATGTGAAAATTTGGAAAATTTCAGGGGTCATTTGACCTTTTAAAAACATTTAATTGATTTTCTAGCCATTTAATGACCGTAATTCAAATTTGAACTACATCTACATGCAACGGCTAACCATAACAGGTTGAAAAATCATATTTTTGTGTACTTGTGTTCGAGTTAAAAAATCATCAGACGATGTAAATATCTGGTGTTTAAAAAAGAAAATATAAAGATCTGACAAGAAACTGTCCCCCACACGATTGGCACTCTATCTCACGGCTCAAGTTTTGGTAGGTGAATAGCTGATATCATTAATCAGACATGGTTCTGTATTGAAAACCGCCAGCTATCTTTCCCTAATAATAAAGCATGGATTGACTCCTTGGGTTCACCGCCTTAATACACTTTCTTCCTATGAATTTACACTTTCAGTTTGAATTTAAAACATATATGCAAGGTGGTACTAAAACTTTTTGCCGGTGGCACAATTGTTTGGGGGCCGTACGACGGTGGCCTTTTTGCAAAAAAGTCCCCCTGTTTTCAAGAAATTAACCCGTAGTGCTACTTAAAGTGTACATAACTTTCGTTGTTTGCAAAAAACACCCTGCCTCCACTGAACCGCCATGCACGCCCCGCCGCTTGTCGCCGGCGTCGACGCCGCAGAAGCCAAGGCAGGGGATCCGTCGCGGCGGACGTCAGCGCCGCCCGAGCCCAGGAATGGGGTGAGGTGTCGCGGCTGGCGTTGTAGAGCGCGGCGTACCGAGGCGTCGCGGCGGGCGTTGAAAGGCGCGGTGAACCGAGGCGTCGCGATGGAGGATGATAAGGCGGCCGGCGTGCTCTCTTGGAGCGAGGCGTCGCGGCGGGTTGTGGCGAGCATGGCCAGTAGTGGCGGCACGCGCGCGGTGCTACAGAGGAGGGGGGGGGGGGGGGGGGGGGGCAGAGGCGGGGCGCGGCAGTGGCGGCGTTGCAGGGTTGGCGGGCCCGGGCGGTCGCGTGCGGTTGGCTGCGAGTGAAGCGGCGACAGACGCTAGCTAGGCAACGAGCGGGAGCGAGCGGCAGCACTGGCTGGCGAGCGACAGGTGTGGACAGGTCGAGGCGGCAACAACAAAGCACCAGCACCAGCTAAACAACGAGCTTCAGTACGTCTGAATTTTCGGTTCAGCGACGTGATTTGGATGGACGCCTGAACACAACAGCGAGGAAAGCTTTAGTTCTCTGAATATTTAGTTCCGTGTCGTGATTTGGATGGAATTGGAGACCGTGTCCTTCTCCAACATAAATCAATTTCCAATGTAGTCGAGTTCGATTCTCTGTTCTTCTCCAACGCAAAAGCATGTAGTGCCCGACCCGGATTGGACTTGGCTGTAATAAGGAGGGATCCTAGACCGGAACGTCCATCAGGCCACGTCCCTGGACCAGAATCTCCATCAAATCCCATCACATTGGAACTTTCAGAGGAACATCCAATGTCGCTGGCGGAGGAAAATCATCCGTCCAGCCGTGCTATGCTGAGTTCGCCGGCGGAAGAAGAACACCTGTCGAGCCCTCCATCGCCTGAGGCGGCTACACCAGAGGTATTTCTCCCCTTGAATGTTACTACACCTCTGGCTAGCATGTTTGTGTCTCTGAAATTTTTTAGAGATTTGTTCAGGGTTTTTTGTTGTCTGAACAAGATAGATATCTGAAGATTCAGTATTGACTTACACCTTGGAGTTTACCTTTGTTGTGGTGTTCCTCTATTCTAAATTGAACCATGTTAATCCGACCAAGTTTATAAGATACAAAGTTTAAGTGATAGTTATGTTCCAGTTGCATTTATATTCAGATTTCAGAGAAGGAACAAAGTTCCATGAAAAACAACCTGTTAATGTGTTCCTTGACGTTATACACCTGAGCACCCCTACTGTTAGCACCAAAATTAGCATTATTCTTGGCATGTATATGACTGCTTTGTTTGCATGATTATTTGATTGAAGTAGGGCAGAATAACAGTAAGCTGAACCATGAAATTTTAGAATCAGAAAGTAGGCATATACATCGTCATTAGCTAATTTTTCTGAAGTTGCTCCATGTTTCTCCAGTTTTAGGACTCCAGAAGCTTAACCATTGCAATTTCACTAGACTGCTTCCAGCCAAATGATTAATATAATCATTCAACCATGTATTTATAAGCTACAAATCCACATTTGAGATTGGTCTGAATCTGAAATATTCTACCATCAAACTAACTGTTTGAGGCTTACCTTTTATTTGTGTTGTAACTGCAGAAAATAAATGACATCACTGAACTGAACAATAAAAGGATTTGGATAACCGACCTTCAAAAAAAGCAAAAAATGCGGAATCAGGTGTTCTGGAGCCATCACCAATGTCGCCAACTATATCAGCATCTACACCAATTTTCGAATGTTTTGAATCCATTGTGCTGGAATCAGATAATCAGATAGATCACGACCCATTGCCATCTCCTCCATCCACATCTAGTTCAACATTTTCTCCTGTTTTCTCATTATATGACGTTAAGGAACCAGATTCAAATAAAGAGATCAAAGTTGATGAGACATATGATTATCTCCCACAAGGTATTTGTTTGATTTACTATTTGTACTTTTGTATTCAATAATTCTTAAATTATTGTGTTTTTTTGCAGACTATGCATTGTCCGACCATGATCTATTACATAAATAATTAAATGAATAAACATACGTGAAAAAAGGAGAGCTAATTAAGGGGGATAATTAAAGAAGAAAGGATTGTGTCTAAATAAACGTGGCTAATTCAAAAAGGAAGTATTGTGTGGGCTCTGCAGAATATTTAAATGGATGGGATCATAAGGTAAGGAAGGATTATGTGAGGCTAATAATTAAAAGGAAAGATTGTGGTGGGCTCGGCAGAATATTTAAATGGATGGGATCTTTAATAAGGTAAGGAATGTGATCCTAATAATTAAAAGGAAGGAGGATTATGTACTCAAGGAATAAGGAAGGATTCAAACGGGTCAGATCCTTAAATAAAAAGGAAGTTGATTGTCATCTGAATATTTATATGAACCTTGCTTTGAAGGGAAAGAAAATAGAAATGCGGCGAAAATATTTGACATTTTATGCTGTATTTGTATATTAATTAGTGAGTTATTTCTTTAAGAGCTTAGATTTATGATTGCGCTTGGCCATTTGAAATACCAATTAATACTAGGAGAATTACACGCCCATGAATTATAAGTTGTGGGGAAGGGAGATTCACAAAGCGGTGTGGCCGAAATTTGACAAATATATATATTTTTTGACCGAAAGGTACTTTTCGCCCCAGGCCAAAATGGCCAAAATTTAGCCGAAATAATAATAGTTAAAAAGAAGGAGGATTGTGTGATCAAGAAATAAGGACGGATTCAAATGGGTCGGATCCTTAAAAAGGAAGGATTGTGTAAGGCTACTTAAATAAGAAGGAAATTTGATTGTCGTTTGAATATTTATACGAACGAGAAGGATTATGTAAGGCTACTTAAATAAGAAGGAAGTTTGATTGTCATTTGAATATTTATACGAACGTTGCTTTGGAGGGAAAGAAAATACAAATGCGGCTAAAATATTTGACATTTTTATGTTGTATTTGTATATTAATTAATGAATTATTTCTTTCAGAGCTTAGATTTATGATTGCGCTTGCCCGTTTGAAATATCAATTAATATTAGGAGCATTACATGTCCATGAATCATAAGTTGTAGGGAAGGGAGACTCGTGAAGCAGTCTGGCCGAAATTTGACATATATATTTCAGCCGAAAGGTACTTTCCGCTCCAGGCCAAAATGGCCAAAATTTGGCCGAAATAATAATAGTTAAAAGGAAGGAGGATTGTGTCATCAAGAAATAAGGAAGGATTCAAACGGGTCGGATCCTCAAAAAAGAAGGATTGTGTAAGGCTACTTAAATAAGAGAGAAGTTTGGTTGTCGTTTGAATATTTATACGAACGTTTGCTTTGGAGGGAAAGAAAATAGAAATGTGGCTAAAATATTTGACATTTTTATGTTGTATTTGTATATTAATTTTCTTTAAGAGCTTAGATTTATGATTGTGCTAAGTTGTGGGGAAGGGAGACTCACAAAGCGATGTGGCCGAAATTTGACCAAAATATATATTTTTCGGCCAAAAGGTTTCAGTACCTTTTGTCCCTGGCGAAAATGGCCAAAATTTAGCTGAAATACATTTTTTAACCAAAAATCAAAACACAGCTCCCCTTGCAACGCACGGGCATTTGTGCTAGTTAGGTTCACACATGGATTTTGCTGTGGGAATCGTGTGTAACTCAAACTACAGTACTCGTAAATTCCGGCGACCGGCGTGTGTACTGTTCCCGTCGATCTAGATTCCGACCGCCAATAAATACTACCTTTGTCATGTTGTCCCGCTTGCATTCTCATCTACATCCTCCCTTTGCTCGCCCTCTCCCTCTCTCTCAAATCTCTGCCATGGTGCGGCTGGTCTGCCCATGCGCCGACGAGGAGTCGTCGCCCCCCAAGGACGCTCACTCGAATAGCAGCAATGAGGACCCTTACACGCCGCCGGACCCCCTAACTTTGGATTGGTTTTGGGGCCAGTATAATCTTTGTCTGTGGAAGTCGCTGCCGCCGGCTGAGAAAGCCAGGCAAGTGGCGTTCAAGAAGGAGATGGCGGAGGAGTAAGCCAGTTACTAGGCGGCCTGTGAAGCTCGTGATGCCGCCTGGAAAAAGGAGGCGTCGGAGCTTTGGGGGCGGGCGCGTTGTCGTGCGGAGGAGGTGTACAAAGACGGGTACTTTGCAAGGAAGGTCAAAGGCGCTGGGCACCTCGTTGCTGTGTGGAGGTGGGCCGACAAGCTCCAGCGTGCCACTGATGAGGAGCTCCGGTGGGCGCCCGACGAAATGGCAAGATCGTTCGCGATTGTCCGTCAACAAGAGGCAGATCGGTACGTCAAGCGCTGCAAGGCGGAGGAGGCGGAGTACTGCCTCCGCACTGGGAAGATGTCGCGCACCAGGGAGTTGCTAGCGAGGGGCTGCCAGTATACTGGCCCCAGGAGGAATTATTAGTTTTAGTATTGTTCGCTTTTAATTTTATGCATTGTACCTAGTAGTTAAGTATCATCACGTATATGTGATGATATTATATATATATTCTGTGATGAACTAATGAACAATTAATATATATATATATATAATGAATTTTATTTTCTATCTGTTTTTGTATACTAATTTGAATCTAGCTATTATCATCCACATATATAGAATGGAAAGCATATATACACACATTGAAACAAAACATATAAGAACGGAAAATGGAGTACACATTGAAACAGAGGAATAAACAAAAAAATACTATGATTGCTGTGAATACAGAGCTATCCACGTCAAAACGACTCAAAAAATAAAACGCGTCCATGAGACCATGACCAGTAGTCCTTGCCTACAGTAGCTCTTGGCTCTGCCTGAACTCGTGCAGGCATTCGTCCAAGTGGTCGACCCGCTCGCGGTACATCTGGAGCGCGATCTCGAGTTCCAAGTTGGCTATTTCATCGGAGATCACCAGCTCGAGGATGCGACGGCCATATTGCTCTACTACGCCCAGGTCGACACCTGGGCCAAGGAGGCGGTCGAGCCTACCAACCATCGCGTTGGCATCGAGCTGGCCGCGGACAAGGCGAACGACGCGACCCATGCGAACGGCTCGGCGGGCGTCCGGTGCAAGTACGGCGCGGTCGGACTCTGGTGCAAGTATGGCGCAGAGGGCCTCTGCCCACTCCTGGCGAGGAATGGGGGTACTGACGGGACGTGTACCCAGCTGTGACGCCATGTCGACAGTAGGCAAGCACCGACGGATCCGCTCTTGCCGTGCGGCGCACTGCGCCTCTCGCTCTGCGGCGCTCCAACAGTCTCGCCGTGCGGCGAGCCGCAGCCTATCGGCACGGACGCGCCTAGCTTGCTCTGCAGCGCTATCAATCATGTTGTGCGGCGAGATGCAGCCTGTTGACGCTGACATGCCTATCTTGATCCGCGGTGCTCAAGCGCCATGAGCCAAAGGTCTGCTCAACCCTGGCGATGACGTGCATCACGACATCGTCCCTCTTGTTGCTGGGGAGCGCCTCGGCCTCGATGGGCCGTGGCGCTTGCCGTTTTCCTCGTCGACGAGGTTGATGGCAGAGGCGGCTCTTTGGTGGGTTGGCATGCTTGGAAAAGGTGGATGTGCTACATGTTGCGCTTGTCGCCTCCGTCCATCGCGTGTCGCCTAGGTTTATGCGTAATATCGTTGGGTGGCAGGAAACATGTGAGGAAATGGCGAAAAACGATGGTGTGTTCATAAAACGCCATTAATTAATGGAAACTTAGCATAGAAGGAACATCGAGCTAGCACAAGAAGTAGATGGTGATCAGATGGACACGGACCACACTAGGGAACCCGTTGATGATGAATTCATCAATCGCAAACCCTTGAATACTAGCAAGCGTTTGCCCACAACACACATGGCTTATTCCATCACAAACAAGTCGAATGGATCAACTATATGCCACCTATCGCACATTGTCAAAAAGTAATGCGGTAGACCTTCTTTAACATGTGTTAAAAAAACAAGGACCTCGAGGTTAAATTAACTCATGGGATGGGTCATATCAGTCATTTAATTTGAAAGATATGACCCATCTCCAGCCTGAGCACACTTAATTTGAGAGTTCTCTTACATGAGCTACTGGTGGAACAACTAGTCCTTGCTGATATAGGATGCCTCTTCGCATCTTTATAGCGTATCCGGATGACTGCCCGTCCCCCAATGGCCAATAGATGTTGTGTAGACAGAGCATATCACATACATCTTATTAGAAGCAATCGTCTGTGTTATTATCGGTCGTCGCACACATTTCTGATTACAGACTTGTTTGCCGCGTATCACACACATCTTGATATATTGAACCGTTTCTGTTCTCTTGTCTCAAGGCAAACAGTTCATCTGAGTGAACAACATGCCGTATATCGCACACACCTTGATCTGGCTGACCGTTTCTACTATGTTGCCTAATCACAAACAGTTCATCCGAGTGAACCGTATGCTGTATATCGCACACACCTTCATCTGGTTGTCCGTTTCTTTTGTTCCTCCTCATCGCAAATAGTTAATTTAACTAAACCGTATGCTCTGCAACACACACGCAACTAAAATCTGAACCGTGTTTGATGCATCCTCCATCGCAAACGTTTTGCACCTTTTTGACGGTTTTTACACCACCGTTTGCGATTATTGCATCGCACACGGTTTCATCATAGTGTCATGTTAGCAGCATCCTGCAGTAGTGTTAGCTTGTCATCGGGGTTGTGCATGATTTGAGTATTTTGTGTGATGAAGATGGAGCATAGCCAGACTATATGACTTTTTAGGGATAAGCTTTCTTTGGCCATGTTATTTTGAGAAGACATAATTGCCTTGTTAGTATGCTTGAAGTATTATTGTTTTTATCTCAATATTAAACTTTTGTTTTGAATCTTATGGATCTGAATATTCTTGCCACAATAAAGAAAATTACATGGATAAATATGTTAGGTAGCATTCCACATCAAAAATTCTGTTTTTATCATTTACCTACTCAAGGACGAGTAGGAATTATGCTTGGGGATGCTTGATACGTCTCCAATGTATCTATAATTTTTAATTGTTCCATGCTATTATATTATCTATCTTGGATGTTTTATATGTATTTATATGCTATTTTATTTGATTTTTGGGACTAACCTATTAACCTAGATCCCAGTGCCAGTTTCTGTTTTTCCTTATTTTTGAGTTCCGTAGAAAAGGAATATCAAACGGAGTCCAATTGACCTCAAAATTTACGGAGATTATTTTTGGACCAAAAGAAGCCCCCGGAGCAAAAGAGTTGGGCCAGAAGAGTCTTGATTCATCCACAAGGGTGGAGGGCGCTCCCACCCCCAGGGCGAGCCCTCCGACCTTGTGGTTGATTCGTGGACCCCCCCTGACTTGTTCTCGATGCCAACACCTCTTATATATCCCCAAACCTCCAGAACAGAACCAGGATCAGGAGTTCCGCCGCCGCAAGCCTCTGTAGCCACCAAAAACCAATCGAGACCCTGTTCCGGCACCCTGCCGGAGGGGGAAATCATCATCGGTGGCCATCTCCATCATCCCGTCGCTCTCCATGATGAGGAGGGAGTAGTTCACCCTCGGGGCTGAGGGTATGTACCAGTAGTTATGTGTTTGATCTCTCTCTCTCTCTCTCTCCCTCTCTCTCTCGTGTTCTTGATTTGTCATGATTTTGATGTACCGCGAGCTTTGCTATTATAGTTGGATCTTATGACGTTTCTCCCCCTCTACCTTCTTGCAATGGATTGAGTTTTCCCTTTGAAGTTATCTTATCAGATAGAGTCTTTAAGGATTTGAGAACACTTGATGTATGTCTTGCATGTGCTTATCCTCGGTGATAATGGGATATTCACGTGATCCACTTGATGTATGTTTTGGTGATCAACTTGCGGGTTCTGTGACCTTGTGAACTTATGCATAGGGGTTGGCACATGTTTTCCTCTTGACTCTTCGATAGAAACTTTGGGGCACTCTTTGAAGTTCTTTGTGTTGGTTCGAATAGATGAATCTGAGATTGTGTGATGCATATCATATAATCAAATCCGCGTATACTTGTGGTGACATTGGAGTATCTAAGTGACATTAGGGTTTTGGTTGATGTATGTCTTCAGGTTTTATTTTAGTACGAACTCTATGGATCTTTGTGACACTTAGAGGAATAGCCCAATAGATCGATCAAAAAGAATAACTTTGAGGTGGTTTCATACCCTACAATAATCTCTTCGTTTGCTCTCCGCTATTAGTGACTTTGGAGTGACTCTTTGTTGCACGTTGAGGGATTGTTGTATGATCTAATTATGTTATCATTGTTGAGAGAACTTGCACTAGTGAAAGTTTGAACCCTAGGCCTTGTTTCTAAGCATTGCAATACCATCTTCACTCACTTTTATCACTAGTTACCTTGCTGTTTTTATATTTTCAGATTACAAAAACCTATATCTACCATCCATATTACACTTGTATCACCATCTCTTTGCCAAAATAGTGCACCTATACAATTTACCATTGTATTGGGTGTGTTGGGGACACAAGAGACTCTTAGTTATTTGGTTGCAGGGTTGTTTGAGAGAGACCATCTTCATCCTACGCCTCCCATGAATTGATAAATCTTAGGTCATCCACTTGAGGGAAATTTGCTGCTGTCCTACAAAACTCTGCACTTGGAGGCCCAACAACGTCTACAAGGATAAACTTGCGTAGTAGACATCACCGGCCAGTGTCGCCCGGTCGTCTAAGACGGCGCCTTGCCTCGTCCCTTCCCGCGCCCGCGTCCTAACACGCGAGCCGTGCCTGCCGCTACCTCCTGCTTGCATGGCGACGCCCGCACGTGCTCGCCCGCGTGTGGCCGTGCCCGTCATCGCCAGCAGCCGTGCCACCGCGTCCTCCTCGCTCCTGGCCACAACCACGGCCGCCCCTGCCCCCTTGCGTCGGCCCGCTCTGCCCCCTGCTCCCCTCAGTACCGCGCTTCGCACCGCTCGCTGCTACGTCTTGAGCTTGCATTGGTTTTCCCCGAAGAGGAAGGTATGATGCAGCAGAGTAGCGTAAATATTTCCCTCAGTTTTTGAGAACCAAGGTATCAATCCAGTAGGAGGCCACGCTCAAGTCCCTCGTACCTGCACAAAGCGATAGCTACTCGCAACCAACGCGATTAGGGGTTGTCAATCCCTTCACGGTCACTTACGAGAGTGAGATCTGATGGATATAATATTTTTGGTATTTTTGGTATAAAGATGCAAAGTAAAAAGTTAAGGCAAAGTAAAAAGCAAATAAAGATTAAAGTGATGGAGATTGATATGATGAGAATAGACCCGGGGGCCATAGGTTTCACTAGTGGCTTCTCTCAAGAGCATAAGTATTCTACGGTGGGTGAACAAATTACTGTTGGGCAATTGACAGAATTGAGCATAGTTATGAGAATATCTAGGCATGATCATGTATATAGGCATCACGTCTGTGACAAGTAGATTGAAACGATTCTGCATCTACTACTATTACTCCACTCATCGACCGCTATCCAGCATGCATCTAGAGTATTAAGTTAAAAACAGAGTAACGCCTTAAGCACGATGGCATGATGTAGAGAGATAAATTCATGCAATATGAAATAACCCCATCTTGTTATCCTCGATGGCAACGATACAATACGTGCCTTGCTGCCCCTTCTGTCACCGGGTAAGGACACCCCAAGATCGAACCCAAAGCTAAGCACTTCTCCCATGGCAAGAACTACCAATCTAGTTGGCCAAACCAAACGGATAATTCAAAGAGACTTGCAAAGACAACCAATCATACATAAAAGAATTCAGAGAAGATTCAAATATTATTCATAGATAGACTTGATCATAAACCCACAATTCATCGGTCTCAACAAACACACCGCAAAAAGAAGATTACATCGAATAGATCTTCACAAGAGAGGGGGAGAACTTTGTATTGAGATTCAAAGAGAGAGAAGAAGCCATCTAGCTACTAACTATGGACCCGAAGGTCTGAGGTAAACTACTCACACTTCATCGGAGGGGCTGGGATGATGTAGAAGCCCTCCGTGATGACGGCCCTCTTCCGGCTGAGCTTCGGAACAGGCCCCAAGATGGGATCTCGTGGATACAGAAAGTTGCGGCGGTGGAATTAGGTTTTTGGCTCATGTTCTGATCGTTTGGGGGTACGTAAGTATATATAGGAGGAAGGAGTACGTCGGTGGAGCACCGAGGGGCCCACGAGGCAGGGGGCGCGCCCTAGGGGGGGCGCCCCCCACCCTCGTGACCTCCTCTTTGACCCCATGGAGTAGGGTCCAAGTCTCGTGGATCACGTTTGGTGAGAAAATCATGTTCCCGAAGATTTTATTCTGTTTGGACTCCGTTTGATATTCTGTTTCTCCGAAACACTGAAATAGGCAAAAAACAACAATTCTGGGCTGGGCCTCCGGTTAATAGGTTAGTCCCAAAAATAATATAAAAGTGGAAAATAAAGCCCAATATAGTCCAAAACAGTAGATAATATAGCATGGAGCAATCAAAAATTATAGATACGTTGGAGACGTATCAGGCATCCCCAAGCTTAATTCCTGCTCGTCCTCGAGTAGGTAAATGATAAAAGGAGAATTTTTGATGCGGAGTGCTACTTGGCATAATTTCAATGCAAATCTTCTTAATTGTGGTATGAATATCCAGATTAGAAAGATTCAAGACAGAAGTTTATATTGACATAAAAATAATAATACTTCAATCATACTAACAAAGCAATTATGTCTTCTCGAAATAACATGGCCAAAGAAAGTTATCCGTACAAAATCATATAGTCTGGCTATGCTCCATCTTCACCACACAAAGTATTTAAATCATGCACAACCCCGATGATTAGCCAAGCAATTGTTTCATACTCTATGTTTTTCAAAACTTTTTCAATCTTCACGCAATACATGAGCGTGAGCCATGGATATAGCACTATAGGTGGAATAGAATGGTGGTTGTGGAGAAGACAAAAAGGAGAAGATAGTCTCACATCAACTAGGTGTATCAACGGGCTATGGAGATGCCCATCAATAGATATCAATGTGAGTGAGTAGGGATTGCCATGCAACGGATGCACTAGAGCTATAAATGTATGAAAGCTCAAAAAGAAACTAAGTGGGTGTGCATCCAACTTGCTTGCTCACGAAGACCTAGGGCAATTTTGAGGAAGCCCATCATTGGAATATACAAGCCAAGTTCTATGATGTAAAATTCCCACTAGTATATGAAAGTGACAACATATGAGACTCTCTATATGAAAAACATGGTGCTACTTTGAAGCACAAGTGTGGAAAAAGGATAGTAGCATTGCCCCTTTTTTTGGGCCTTCTATTTTTTCTTTGCCCCCCTTTTTTTCCTTTCTTTTTTATGGCCTTTCTCTTTTTTTATTTGGGACAATGCTCTATTGAATGATGATCATCACACTTCTATTTATTTACAACTAGATGGCATTTCTATTTATTTTTATTTGGGACAATGCTCTATTGAACGATGGCTTTGCTAAGCAATATGACAATGATGAATGTGTCGTGATGAACTAGATGGTGGAAAGTTGCATGGCGATATATCTCGGAATGGCTATGGAAATGCCATAATAGGTAGGTATGGTGGCTGTTTTGAGGAAGGTATATGGTAGGTGTATGATACCGGCGAAAGGTGTGCGGTATTAGAGAGGCTAGCAAAGGTGGAAGGGTGAGAGTGAGTATAATCCATGGACTCAACATTAGTCATAAAGAACTCATATACTTATTGCAAAAATCTAGAAGTTATCAAAGCAAAGTATTACGTGCATGCTCCTAGGGGATAGATTGGTAGGAAAAAACCATCGCTCGTCCCCGACCGCCACTCATAAGGAAGACAATCAATAAATAAATCATGCTCCAACTTCATCACATAACGGTTCACCATACGTGCATGCTACGGGAATCGCAAACTTTAACACAAGTATTCTTTAAATTCACAACAACTCAAGTAGCACGACTTTAATATTATCACCTCCATATCTCAAAACAATTATCATGCTTCAATAATTTCTTAGTATTCAACACACTCAAAAGAAAGTTTCACAAATCTTGAATACCAAGCAAATTACCATGCTATTAAGAGACTCTCAAAAATAATTTAAGTGAAGCATGAGAGATCAATAGTTTCTTTAAAACAAATCCACCACCGTGCTCTAAAAGATCTAAGTGAAGCACATAGAGCAAAATTATAATGCTCAAAAGATATAAGTGAAGCACATAGAACAAAACTACTTAGCTCAAAATATATAAGTGAAGCACATAGAGCAAAACTACTTAGCTCAAAAGATATAAGTGAAGCACACAGAGCAAAACTACATAGCTCAAAAGATATAAATGAAGCACATAGAGTATTCTATCAAATTTTAATTCATGTATGGCTCTCTCAAAAGGTGTGTAAAGAAAGGATGTTTGTGGAATACTAAGACACAAATACACAAATAATACAAGACGCTCCAAGCAAAACACATATCATGTTGGTGAATAAAAATATAGCTCCAAGTAAATTACCAATGGAAGTGGACGAAAGAGGGGATGCCTTCCGGGGCATCCCCAAGCTTTGACCTTTTGGTGTCCTTGGATTATCTTGGGGGTGCCATGGGCATCCCCAAGCTTAGGCTCTTGACACTCCTTGTTCCATGATCCATCAAAATAATTCACCCAAAACTTGAAAACTTCACAACACAAAACTCAAAATAGAAAACTCGTAAGCTCCGTTAGCGAAAGAAAACAAAAGACCACTTCAAGGTACTGTAATGAACTCATTATTTATTTATATTGGTGTTAAACCTACTGTACTACAACTTCTCTATGGATTATAAACTATTTTACTAGCCATAGATTCATCAAATTAAGCAAACAACACACGAAAAACAGAATCTGTCAAAAACAGAACAGTTTGTAGTAATCTGTAGCTAGCGCAAGATCTGGAACCCCAAAAATTCTAAAATAAATTTCTGGACATGAGGAATTTATCTATTAATCATCTGAAAAATTAATTAACTAAATATCACTCTTCAAATAAAAATGACAGCAGTTCTCGTGAGCGCTAAAGTTTCTGTTTTTTACAGCAAGTTTAACAAGACTTTCCCCAAGTCTTCCCAACGGTTCTACTTGGCACAGACACTAATTAAACACAAAAAACACAACCAAAACAGAGGCTAATTAATTTATTTATTACTAAACAGGAGCAAAAATCAAGGAATAAAAATAAAATTGGGTTGCCTCCCAACAAGCGCTATCGTTTAACGCCCCTAGCTAGGCATAAAAGCGAGGATAGATCTAAGTATTGCCATAATAGTAAGATAGATTATTAAAACTCATTTCATATTCTCTACGTTCGGCAGAAAGCTTTCTTTGAGGCAAGAAAAAGTAATCAAAATGACTAAATTTAACGGGACAAAAGTCCCCAAGATCAACCTTGGGAGGTATAGGTTCCTCCTTTGGTCCTTCGTAATGCACAACCAATTCATCATTATAAACATTCTTTTGACAGAACTTTGTAAGCCTATATTCAAGAGAATATCCTAGCTCATTATTTCGAATAGCCAAATCATCATTAAGTTCAGAAATTCTATCAACTAAAACATTGGTAGGAACCCTTCTTCTAAGATTTTCATTGAAGGCAACATAATCTAGAGATTGAAAATGCATTATTTCTTCTTGATCAAAGAGGATAGCTTCTATGGGAGGACGACAAGCGTCCACCCTATAATGTGCAAAGATTTCTTTGGCTTCTCTTATTATGAATCTAAACTCATGAGCCAAAAAGATAGTAGCGGCACGCTTAACAGAAGAATGCTCAATATTAGAAAATTCTAGAAAAATCCTTTGTATGGAAGGATGCATGTGCATTAATTGTCTTTCAAGTTCAACTACAAGCATGGCAATAGCGTCCGCAAGACTACTAGGTCTGTGAAGGATAGAACTACCCATAGAAGGTAAAGCACTGGCACAAGTAAAGAAATCTTGAATAACTCCTTTTCCAATAATATTACCACTACCAACATGGATTTTTTTTGTATGAAAGATGGTAGGTTCTTTAGCACGAGCATCAGAATTTTCCATGATATTGTTATCGCCATATTGGCGATAACTTCCCAATTTCAAACATAACGAGAAGCGAGCAAACTATCACACGAGCAAACAAGAGCAAACGGGCAAAATAGGCAAATAGAGAGGGAGGATAGAGAGAGAGAGGGTGAATAAAACGTCAAGGGTGAAGTGGGGGAGAGGAAAAGGAGAGGCAAATGGCAAATAATGTAATGCGAGACATAGGGATTGTGATGGGTACTTGGTATGTTGACTTCTTGCGTAGACTCACCGGCAATGGCGCTAGAAATCCTTCTTGCTACGTCTTGAGATTGTGTTGGTTTTCCCTGAAGAGGAAGGGATGATGCAGCAGAGTAGCGTAAGTATTTCCCTCAGTTTTTGAGAACCAAGGTATCAATCCAGTAGGAGGCCACGCTCAAGTCCCTCGTACCTGCACAAAGCGATAGCTACTCGCAACCAACGTGATTAGGGGTTGTCAATCCCTTCATGGTCACTTACGAGAGTGAGATCTGATAGGTATAATATTTTTGGTATAAAGATGCAAAGTAAAAAGTAAAGGCAAAGTAAAAAGCAAAGCAAGATTAAAGTGATGGAGATTGATATGATGAGAATAGACCCGGGGGCCATAGGTTTCACTAGTGGCTTCTCTCAAGAGCATAAGTATTCTACGGTGGGTGAACAAATTACTGTTGAGCAATTGACAGAATTGAGCATAGTTATGAGAATATCTAGGCATGATCATGTATATAGGCATCACGTCCGTGACAAGTAGATCGAAACGATTCTGCATCTACTACTATTACTCCACTCATCGACCGCTATCCAGCATGCATCTAGAGTATTAAGTTAAAAAATAGAGTAACACCTTAATTAAGATGACATGTTGTAGAGAGATAAATTCATGCAATATGAAATAAACCCCATCTTGTTATCCTCGATGGCAAGGATACAATACGTGCCTTGCTGCCCCTTCTGTCACTGGGTAAGGACACCCCAAGATCGAATCCAAAGCTAAGCACTTCTCCCATGGCAAGAACTACCAATCTAGTTGGCCAAACCAAACGGATAATTCGAAGAGACTTGCAAAGATAACCAATCATACATAAAAGAATTCAGAGAAGATTCAAATATTATTCATAGATAGACTTGATCATAAACCCACAATTCATCGGTCTCAACAAACACACCGCAAAAAGAAGATTACATCGAATAGATCTCCACAAGAGAGGGGGAGAACTTTGTATTGAGATTCAAAGAGAGAGAAGAAGCCATCTGGATACTAACTATGGACCCGAAGGTCTGAGGTAAACTACTCACACTTCATCGGAGGGGCTAGGATGATGTAGAAGCCCTCCATGATGACGGCCCTCTTCCGGCGGAGCTCCAGAACAGGCCCCAAGATGGGATCTCGTGGATACAGAAAGTTGAGGCGGTGGAATTATGTTTTTGGCTCCTGTTCTGATCGTTTGGGGGTACGTAGGTATATATAGGAGGAAGGAGTACGTCGGTGGACCACCGAGGGGCCCACGAGGCAGGGGGCGCGCCCTAGGGGGCGCGCCCCCCACCCTCGTGACCTCCTCTTTGACCCCCTAGAGTAGGGTCCAAGTCTCCTGGATCACGTTCGGTGAGAAAATCACGTTCCCGAAGATTTTATTCCGTTTGGACTCCGTTTGATATTCTGTTTCTCCGAAACACTGAAATAGGCAAAAAACAACAATTCTGGGCTGGGCCTCCGGTTAATAGGTTAGTCCCAAAAATAATATAAAAGTGGAAAATAAAGCCCAATATAGTCCAAAACAGTAGATAATATAGCATGGAGCAATCAAAAAATTATAGATACGTTGGAGACGTATCACTCACCGGCCGCTCCACTCTGCTGCACCGCCGCTCGCCTGTGCCACCGTGTTCCCCGCACTGCCGCACGCCCCCGCGCCCACTGCCCCGCTTCGCCCGGCCGAGCCCGTGGCGACCCCTCCGTCGATGCCCCGTCTCCGGTCGCCGCAACCTGGGTCTCCTCTGACCAGCGTCGTGGCCGCTGGCACCCTGCCGCGCCAGGTCATTGCCTCCGCCTGTTAACGAGTGCCCGCGAACCCAGAGTCTCACATCAACTAGGCGCATCAACGGGCTATGGAGATGCCCATCAATAGATATCAATGTGAGTGAGTAGGTATTGCCATGCAACGGATGCACTAGAGCTATAAGTGTATGAAAGCTCAACAAAAGAACCTAAGTGGGTGTGCATCCAACTTCCTTGCTCACGAAGACCTAGGGTAATTTGAGGAAGCCCATCATTGGAATATACAAGCCAATTCTATAATGTAAAATTCCCACTAGTTCATGAAAGTGACAACA
Source organism: Triticum urartu (assembly GCF_056163025.1). Lineage (NCBI taxonomy): Eukaryota > Viridiplantae > Streptophyta > Magnoliopsida > Poales > Poaceae > Triticum > Triticum urartu. The sequence goes on along the minus strand of NC_141874.1, from coordinate 218,944,622 downwards.
TATGAGACTCTCTATCATGAAGATCATGGTGCTACTTTGAAGCACAAGTGTGAAAAAAGGATAGTAACATTGTCCCTTCTCTCTCTTTCTCTCTTTTTTGTTCTTTTTTGTATTTTTTTGGGCCTTCTCTTTTTATGGCCTCTTTTTTCTTTTTCTTTTATTTTTTCGTCTGGAGTCTCATCCTTTCCTCACATGGGACAATGCTCTAATAATGATGACCATCACACTTTTATTTACTTACAACTCAAGAATTACAACTCGATACTTAGAACAAAATATGACTCTATATGAATGCCTCCGGCGGTGTACCGGGATGTGCAATGACTCATGAGTGACATGTATGAAAGAATTATGAACGGTGGCTTTGCCACCAATACGATGTCAACTACATGATCATGCAAAGCAATATGACAATGATGGAGCGTGTCATAATAAACGGAACAGTGGAAATTTGCATGGCAATATATCTTGGAATGGCTATGGAAATGCCATAATAGGTAGGTATGGTGGATGTTTTGAGGAAGGTAAATGGTGGGTTTATGGTACCAGCGAAAGTTGCACAGCACAAGAGAGACTAGCAATGGTGGAAGGGTGAGAGTGCGTATAATCCATGGACTCAACATTAGTCATAAATAACTCACATACTTATTGCAAAAATCTATTAGTTATCGAAAAAAGTACTACGCGCATGCTCCTAGGGGGATAGATTGGTAGGAAAATACCATCGCTCGTCCCCGACTGCCACTCATAAGGAAGACAATCAATAAATAAATCATGCTCCGACTTCATCACATAACGGTTCACCATACGTGCATGCTACGGGAATCACAAACTTTAGAACAAGTATTTCTCAAATTCACAACTACTCAACTAGCATGACTCTAATATCACCATCTTCATATCTCAAAACAATCATCAAATATCAAACTTCTCATAGTATTCAATGCACTCTATATGAAAGTTTTTATTATATCCCTCTTGGATGCCTATCATAATAGGACTAAATTCATAACCAAAGCAAACTACCATGCTGTTTAGAGACTCTCAAAATGATATAAGTGAAGCATGAGAGTTCATCTATTTTGTCAAAATAATACCACCATCGTGCTCTAAAACGATATAAGTGAAGCACTAGAGCAAATGACAAACTACTCCGAAAAATATAAGTGAAGCTCAATGAGTAGTCGAATAATTATGCAACTATGTGAAGACTCTATAACATTTAAGAATTTTAGATCTTGGTATTTTCTTAAAACAGCAAGCAAAACAAAAGAAAATAAAATGACGCTCCAAGAAAAACACATATCATGTGGTGAATAAAAATATAGCTCCAAGTAAAGTTACCGATGAATGAAGACGAAAGAGGGGATGCCTTCCGGGGCATCCCCAAGCTTAGGCTCTTAGTTGTCCTTGAATATTACCTTTGGGTGCCTTGGGAATCCCGAAGCTTATGCTCTTGCCACTCCTTATTCCATAGTCCATCGAATCTTTACCCAAAATTTGAAAACTTCACAACACAAAACTTAACAGAAAACTTGTAAGTTCCGTTAGTATAAGAAAATAAATCACCACTTAGGTACTGTTGTGAACTCATTCTAAATTTATATTGGTGTAATATCTACTGTATTCCAACTCATCTATGGTTCATACCCTCCGATACTACTCATAGATTCATCAAAATATGCAAACAACACATAGAAAACAGAATCTGTCAAAAACAGAACAGTCTCTAGTAATCTGTATGAAACATATACTTCTGGAACCCCAACAATTCTGAAATAAATTGTCGGACCTGAGGAATTTGTCTATTAATTATCTGCAAAACGAATCAACCTAATCGCACTCTCCAGTAAAAAATGGCAGCAAATCTCGTGAGCGCTAAAGTTTCTGTTTTTTACAGCAAGATCGCAAAGACTTTCCCCAAGTCTTCCCAAAGGTTCTACTTGGCACAAACACTAATTAAAAGCATAAAACCCCACCTAACATAGGCTAGATGAATTATTTATTACCAAACAGGAACAAAAAGCAAGGAACAAAAATAAAAATTGGGTTGCCTCCCAACAAGCGCTATCGTTTAATGCCCCTAGCTAGGCATGATGATTTCAATGATTCTCACATAAAGGATAAGAATTGAAACATAAAGAGAGCATCATGAAGAATATGACTAGCACATTTAAGTATAACTCACTTCCTATGCATAGGGATTTTGTGAGCAAACTTCAAAACTTTAAGCACATAGAGAGTAAACTTGATATGATTGCAACTCCTACAAGCGTATATTCCTCCCTCATAAAAAATTTCAGTAGCATCATGAATAAATTCAACAATATAACCATCACATAAGGCATTCTTTTCATGATCTACAAGCATAGAAAATTTACTACTCTACACATAGGCAAAATTCTTCTCATTCGGAATAGTGGGAGTATCATAGGAACTCGAATACTATAAATTGTTTCCTCATTAAAAGAGTAATGTTCAGAAAAAGGGTGATCATAATCATGACAAGTTTTATAAATTTAATCATCACTACTTCTATAGCATACGTGTCATCACAATAATCATCATAGGTAGCAACTTTGTTCTCATCATAATCAATTGAAACCTCTTCCAAGATATCGGAATCATTACTAAATAAAGTCATGACCTCTCCAAATCCACTTACATAATTATCGAAATAAGATTCAACATCCTCCAAAATAGTGGGATCATTACTTCCTAAAGTTGACACTCTTCCAAACCCACTTTCATCAATATAATCATCATAAGTAGGAGGCATTCTATCATCATAACAAATTTGCATATCAAAACTTGGGAGAGAAAAAATATCATCTTCATTAAACATAGCATCCCCAAGCTTGGGACAAACATTAATTGCAGCAAATATATTTTCAAACTTTTCACTCTCATCAAACATAGCATCCCCAAGCTTGGGCCTTTTCATATCATAAGCATAATCACTCTCATCATTAATAGTATGGATAGCACCAATAGTATAGCAATTATCATCATCACAGTGAGTAATAGGAGCAACATCATTTGGGAGCTTTTCACCTTTGCTTCTCCGTCTTTTATTTTTCTTCTTCACATTATGTGTGGGTTTAATCCTATTTTTGGAGCTCCTTATTAATGAGATTGGTTGAATAGAAGGCTCCTCCTCGTTACCTGATTCATCATAAGAAATAATAGGAAGATATTGGGAAGTCTCTTCCCTTTCATTAGTATTCTCTTCATCTTCTATTTGTTTTCTTTTCTTTATGTAATTGGCAATATAAGGATTTTCATTGCAATTCACCGCATAATACATATAAATTTCCTCTAGATCTAAATCAAGAAATCTATCTGAGGGAGTCCTGGATTAGGGGGTCTCCGGACAGCCGGACTGTTGGACTATGAAGATACAAGATTGAAGACTTCGTCCCATGTCCGAATGGGACTCTCCTTGGCGTGGAAGGCAAGCTAGGCAGTACGGATATGTAGATCTCCTCCCTTGTAACCGACTCTGTGTAACCCTAGCCCCCTCCGGTGTCTATATAAACCGGAGGGTTTAGTCCATAGGACAACATACCATCATACCATAAGCTAGCTTCTAGGGTTTAGCCTCTACGATATCATGGTAGATCAACTCTTGTAATACTCATATCATCAAGAACAGTCAAGCATGACGTAGGGTATTACCTCCATCAAGAGGGCCCGGACCTGGGTAAACATCGTGTCCCCTGCCTCCTGTTACCATCCGCCTTAGGCGCATAGTTCGGGACCCCCTACCTGAGATCCGCTGGTTTTGACACCGACATTGGTGCTTTCATTGAGAGTTCCACTGTGTCGTCACCGTAAGGCTTGATGGTTCCTTCGATCATCGGTAGCGATGTGGTCCAGGGTGAGGTTTTCCTCCCCGGACAGATCTTCGTATTCGGTGGCTTCGCACTGCGGGCCAATTCACTTGGCCATCTAGAGCAGATTGAGAGCTACGCCCCTGGCCATCAGGTCAGATTCGGAAACTTAAACTACACTGCCGACATCCGCGGAGACTTGATCTTCAACGGATTTGAGCCCATGCCAGGTGCGCTGCATAGTCATAATGAGCATGACGTAACTCCGCCGTCGGACAGTATTCGGGAGATTGCATCTGCAACTACTCCGGCCGTCAATTCGGAGCAAATTGTGCCATCCGAGAGCGGAGGGATAGACCCCGCCATGGAGGCCGCACTCTCAGTGGCGATAGAGCCGGATACTGACTTCACCCCTTACGAGAGCCGTGTCGCTGAACCACTGGACTCGTCTCCGGCCACGGACTCCGAGCCGCCTGCATCCGTGCCCATCGAATCCGACTGGGCGCCGATCATGGAGTTCACCTCCATGGATATCTTTCGGCACTCGCCTTTCGGCGATGTGCTAAATTCGTTAAGGTCTCTCTCCTTATCGGGAGAGCCTTGGCCGAACTATGTCCGACTAGAATGGGATGCGGACGACGAAGAAATTCGCTACCCACTCACCACCCACTTAGTAGCCATTGTCGACGATTTAACCGACATGCTCGACTTCGACTCTGAAGACATCGACGGTATGGACAATGATGTAGGAGACGAACAGGAACCACTGTCCACTGGGCCCTGGACCTCCACCTCATCATATGATATATACTTGGTGGACACCCCCAAAGAAGATAATGGTGACGAGACATCGGAGGGACACCCCTCCAAGAAGCAACCCAAGCGCCGACGTCAGCGGCGCCGCTCTAAGTCCCGCCACAGCAAAAGTAGTGATACCGACACAGGAGATAATAACACTCCAGATAGTGCCGAAGACAACCACAATCCCCTCCAGCACGATGTAGAGCAGGATGATGAACAAGCTAACCCTCCAGAGCAGGCGGCAGATGGAGAACCGGAGGAGGACAATTATATGCCTCTCTCTGAAGACGAGGTGAGCCTCGGCAACGAAGAATTTATCGTGCCTGAGGATACCGTCGAGCAGGAGCGCTTCAAGCGTCGGCTTATGGCCACAGCAAATAGCTTGAAGAAAAAGCAACAACAACTTCAAGCTGATCAAGACTTGCTAGCAGACAGATGGACCGAAGTCCTTGCGGCCGAGGAATACGAACTCGAGCGCCCCTCCAAGAGTTACCCAAAACGCAGGTTGCTACCTCACCTAGAGGAGGAAGCATTGAAACCTCCATCACCAGTGTACGATGCGGCTGACCGGCCACCGCGTGGCCGAGCCAGAAAGGTGTTTCAGCCTGAAGTTTAGCATGCACCCTGCCGCCACTCAATCAAAAATACCAAGGCCCGGGACAACACACTGGACCTGCGAGACGTATTAGACAGTAGGGCAAAACTTGCAAGGTCAATATACGGGTCATGGGCGCACGCGCCAACACGAGACGATGATCGCCGTGCCGGATACACCAAATGTAAATTCGGCCGGGCCGAATACAGCAGACAAGACTCATATGAACTGCGTCGTGATATAGCCCGACACAGAGTCGCCGCACACCCCCTATGCTTCACTGATGAAGTTATGGATCACGAATTCCCGGAGGGTTTCAAACCTGTTAATATCGAATCGTATGATGGTACAACAGATCCCACTGTATGGATGAGGGATTTCCTCCTTCACATCCACATGGCTCGCGGTGACGATCTACATGCCATCAAGTACCTCCCACTAAAACTCAAAGGACCAACTCGGCATTGGCTCAATAGCTTTCCAGCAGACTCCGTCGGCAGTGGGGAGGATTTGGAAGACGCATTCCTTGACAACTTCCAGGGCACTTATGTGTGACCACTGGATGATGATGACTTGAGACATATAACTCAGCAGCCAGGGGAATCGTCCAGGCAATTCTGGACACGGTTCCTGACCAAGAAAAACCAAATCGTCGACTGTCCGGATGCAGAGGCCCTAGCGGCATTCAAGCATAAAATCCGCGACGAGTGGCTTGCCCGCCACCTTGGCCATGAGAAGCCGAAGTCTATGGAAGCCCTCACGACACTCATGACCCGCTTTTGTGTGGGCGAGGATAGCTGGCTGGCTCGCAGCAACAACACATCAAGGAATCCGGGCACTTCGGATACCAAAGATGCCAATGGCAGACCACGTCGTAACAGACCAAAGCACCGCAACAACGGCGATAACACCGATAATATGGCAGTCAATGCCGGATTCAGAGGCTCTAGATCCGGTCAGCGGAAAAAGTCATTTAAAAGAAGTACTCCGGCTCCGTCCAGTTTGGATCGCATACTGGATCGCTCGTTTCAAATCCACGACACCCCCGACAAGTAGCCAATCACACCAACAGAGAATGTTGGGTGTTCAAGCAGGCCGACAAGTTAAATACCGAAAGCAAGGACAAGGGGCTGCATAGTGATGACGAGGAGGAGCCCCGGCCGCCGAACACGGGAGGACAGAAGGGGTTCCCCCCACAAGTGAAGACGGTGAATATGATATATGCAACCCACATTCCCAAGAGGGAGCGGAAGCGTGCACTAAGGGACGTCTATGCGATGGAGCCCGTCGCCCCAAAGTTCAACCCATGGTCCGCTTGTCCGACCACCTTTGATCGCAGGGACCACCCCACTAGTATCCGTCATGGCGGATCCGCCGCACTGGTCCTAGACCCCATCATCGACAGATTTCACCTCACTCGAGTCCTTATGGACAGCGGCAGCAGCCTGAACATGCTCTATCAGGATACAGTGCGAAAAATGGGTATCGGTCCCTCGAGGATCAAACCCACCAAAACCACCTTTAAGGGCATCATCCCAGGTGTAGAGGCCCATTACATGGGCTCAATCACACTGGAAGTGGTCTTCGGATCACCGGACAACTTCCGAAGCGAGGAGTTAATCTTCGATATCGTCCCGTTTCAAAGTGGCTATCACGCACTTCTCGGGCGAACCGCATTTGCAAAATTCAATGTAGTACCGCATTACGCATACCTCAATCTCAAGATGCCAGGACCTAGGGGGGTCATAACAATGAACGGAAACACAGAACGCTCGCTCCGCACAGAGGAGCACACTACGGCCCTCGCAGCAGAAGCACAAAGCAGCCTTTTAAGGCAAACCACTAATTCAGCGGTACAGCCCCCGGACACCTTCAAACGAGTCCGGAGTAAGCTGCAACAGGATCGCCTGGCATGCACAGAGCTCGCCTAGCAATTCGGCCCCCGTCCTAGTCCTGTTCAAGCAACGAAATTCGTGCCACGCGTACATAATTACGCACTGAAAATACCATGGACATAGGCGGGGGCACGATCAGGGCACGTCCCGCAATGGGGCTTAACCGCCCTAGGGGCTGTATACCTTTATCATTTTTTCTCTTTCAGGACCTATCTCTCTAGAAGACCTTTCCGAAAGTACGATTGCCAGACACATTACGGGAAGGAACAACCAAGGCGGCAAGAAGCTAAGATGTACACGGGAACCCTCAGGTGGTCTCTAATATTAATCGATATACCCGCTTTCTACTATCCATACACAACTTGCCCTTGGATAGGACATGTCAAATAGTCCCACTTTCTGCTTATTGCACTACTTGTACCAATACGCTTCGACGTATTATTTAAATAACAATGCATAGCATTAGTCTATTATTGCATTATTCATCCCCTTTTTTCTTATACATCCATTCACGACAATCCGCACCCGTACATTCGGGTACGGTCAGTACGCCAGGGGCTTTCGTTTACCCCATAATATGGCGCAAGAAGTCCGAACACTTTCGACAGTGCGGCACCCCGAACTTAAAGCACTATATGCATCAGCTCCGAATCATGTCTTAGGTCAATAGTTGGGTTTGCCCGACTCCCATGCTTTGGTACCTTACGTTCCGGTATATCGGCTAAGGTAGCAGTGGGAGAACAGCTGCGATTGTGTCCCGGTTCTTCCGGACGAGCACCTCAATAGAGAAAGCCGAAAACTGACTGTCATGATAAGGCGAGATACTGGTCGCTGTTCGAGAGGTCTCAAGTCCTTAAAGACTTTTTCCGCTTCGGGCGAAGAGTCGGCCTTGCCCGGCTTAGGCGTGTATAGCGCCCCAAATTCGGCCTTCCGAATACTAGGGGCTTCGCCAAAGTTTAAAATTGTAGACTTCTATGGCTAAGTGAGAGTGATAAAGCCTTATAGTCTTATTGCCTGGTTCGTTGCGTTGAACACCTCCCTTGAAGGACCCAAAATTGGGGTAAAGAGTGCTCAAGTTTACCCCGAACACCCCAGTACTAGTTACATGGGGGCAGAAGCCGACGACTGGCCAACTCTCAGATGTTATAAACGGCCGCACAGAAGGTAATATTTTAAATTAAAAAAAGCGTTGCATAGCGCAGATGAACTTGTTTCACATTACAGGATCACATGAGCATGTTCATTCAAAAATTACATCCCTGGCACATTCATCCGCCACAAGGCGGGAACCCTTCAGGACACTCTCATAATACATCTCGGGGCAGCGATGCTCCTTGCCCTCCGGCGGCCCGTCCCTCACCAGCTTCACGGCGTCCAGCTTCGCCCAGTGCACCTTCGCCTGGGCAAAAGCCCTACGCGCACCCTCGATGCAGACGGACCGCTTTATGACTTCAAGCCGTGGTCAGGCCTCCACAAGCCGCCTCACCAGACCGAAGTAGCTGCCGGACAGGGGCTCGCCAGGCCACATCCGGATTATAAGCCCCTCATGGCCTGTTCGACGGCCTTGTGAAGCTCGACCAATTGCTTTAGCTGGTCGCTCGAGGGCATTGGGTGTTCAGTCCCAGTATACTGAGACCAGAACAACTTTTCCGTCGAGCTCCCCTCTTGAGCTCGATAAAACTCCGAGGCATCCAGTACACTGCGGGAAAGATCTGCGAATGCTCTTGGAGAGCTCCGAACTCGGGTAAGTAAAAGGAAAGTTTCCTCCACATGCTTGATTTGCATAATGAATGCCTTACCCGCTGCTATCTTCTTCACCGCATCAATCTCCTGGAGGGCCTTGTGGGCTTCAGCCTTGGCGCTTCGGGCGCTTTCAAGCGCCCGCGCGAGCTCGGACTCTCGCGTCTTAGAGTCAAGCTCCAAGGACTTGTGTTGTTTGGTGAGAGCCTCGAGCTCTTGCTACACCTCGCCCACTCAGGCTTCTTGCTTCTCCCGCTCGATGCGCTCCTTGGCCGCTTTGTCTTCGGCCTCGGACAACGCCTTCTTCAGGGTCGCCACTTCGGTCATGGCCCCTAGCAAATTCATGATGATCCTATTATTTTACAACCGAACTTATTTTTAAAAAGCGTAGACAAGGTATTGCTTACGTTTGTTCTCCTCGAGCTGCCTCTTGGTAAGGCCGAGCTCGTTCTCGGACCGCTCCAGGTCCTGCTTCAGTGCAGAGACCTCTTCAGTACATGCGGCAGCAGCCATCAGTGAAGCCTGGACATACACATAGATATATTTTGATTAGACTCCTGAGTCATCATTGGATCCTCTATTCGACCTTTCTTCTCGAACGCCGAACAAAGCATCAGGGGCTACTATCTATGCGGTAATATTTTCTTATATTTTGATTGCTTACCTCAAAGCCTGTAAGGAGGCTGGCGCAAGCTTCGGTCAGTCCATTTTTGGCGGACTGAACTTTCTCGATCATCGCACTCATGATAGTGCGGTGCTCTTCGTCGATGGAAGCGCCGCGAAGCGCTTCCAGCAAATTGTCCGGTGCCTCTGGATGGAAAGAGGACACCGGCACGGGTGGCTGGCCCCCCTTAACAGGGGATCGCCTGCCGGAGTCTGGAACCATCGAAGGTTCCGGCGCAGTGTTCGGCTGGGGGCCGAACTCGGAGCCCGTGGGAGTTTTGCTCCCTTTGTGACCAGGGTCCGGGAGGTCGCCTCGAGGCACCCCCAGGACCACCTCTCCTCGGCTTGGTGCCTTTCGAGACAACACCTCAATGTTGTCCATAGGGCGAGGGGTGGAGGCGGTCAGAAGAGAACCGTTGTTCATATCCGACGAGTCCAATGAACCGCTTGACGAAGATATGTCGACATGAGCTCGGGACGGACTACATAATCATGTTCAACATGAGGAGAACCGGTGCAATAAAACATATCATGAATTACTATGGTGTTCGGATACTTACGACTTTGTCAGGGGCTTGACCCTGGGTAGCCACTCGTCACCGCTGTAGGCTGCCGTCATGGAGCAGCCCGGAGGGAGGGTCCTTCCCTTCTTGGACCCTTCGGCCTCCCTAGTTGGGTCGGCCTTCCTTTTCTTGTCTCCCCCGGCTGGGGGGGGGAGAACTTTCCTCTTCCTCCTCCTCGTTTTCATGGGAGGAGGGCGCGTTGGAGTCATTGGACGTTGAGTCCGATACAACCTTGCGCCGGAGACCCTTTCGGGTCCCCGTGGCCTTCTTCTTGGTCTTCTTCGCCGGCACCTCGTAAGGTGCCGGAGCCAGCATCTCCATTAGGAGAGCATCTGCAGGATCTTTAGGCAGGGGCTGGGCAATCGAGATCCTCCATTGTCTTTATCCAGTGCTGTTAATGACATGGAAGCTTAGATCCAGCACATGATTTAACTGGGCAAATAAATACACTGTGAGATATCAAAACTTACAAGATTGGCATGGCGCTTTGCGCTGAGTCCGCGGTCCTCGATGAGGGAAGGAGGTACCTCGACGCCCTTGAACAGCACCCTCTAGACGTCCTTGTGCGTCGTGTCATAGAGCTCTCGCAATGTCTGGTGCTTGGCCGGGTCGAACTCCCACAAATTGAATGCCCGTCGTTGACACGGGAGAATCCGGTGGAAGAGCATGACCTGGACCATGTTGACAAGATTGATTTTCTTGCTCATCATGTTCCTGATGCAGGTCTGGAGTCCGGTCAGCTCTACCGAAGAACCCCAGGACAGGAAGTGAGCCGTGTGGGGATTCCGGATCGAAATTTGGGGGCCGCCACCCAGTTGGTGTCGCGCGGCTCGGTGATGTAGAACCACCCCGATTGCCACTCCTTTATGGTCTCCACGTAGGAGCCTTCGAGCCAGGTGACGTTAGGCATTTTGCCCACCATGGCGCCTCCGCACTCTGCTTGCTGGCCAACCACCACCTTCGGTTTGACATTGAAGGTCTTCAGCCACAGGCCGAAATGGGGCCTGATGCGGAAGAAGGCCTCGCACATGACGATAAACGCCGAGATGTTGAGGATGAAATTGGGGGCCAGATCATGAAAATCCAGCCCGTAGTAGAACATGAGCCGGCGGACAAACGGGTGGAGAGCAAATCCCAGTCCGCGGACGAAGTGGATAAGAAAAACTACCCTCTCATGGGGTTCGGGCGTAGGGATGATCTGCCTTGCATCTGGCAGCCGGTGCGCGATATCCGCGGCCAGATATCCGGCTTCCCGTAACTTTGTGATGTTCTCCTCCGTGACGGAGGAGACCATCCACTTGCCTCCCACTCTGGACATGCTTGGAGTGGTTTGAGAAGAAAGACGCGAACTTGGGCGCTGGAGCTCGAGTGTGCGAGAATGGGTAAGCAAGGAGGATGAAGGCGTGGGTGAAAAGAGTGAATCCTAATCCCTTTATAAGGGTGGAAGAGGCGATGCGCCTCCCCACTTTCCTGGTAAAATCGCTTATTCCCCAAGCGCCGTAATTGATGGCGCGGTTGGGTTACCCACGTTCGTATTGATGAGAATCCTGTAATAAGGGGAACACGATCTCTGCTTTGACAAGACGTGTCAAGAAAACCGCCTCGCGTTATGTGCGGTGCTGGTTGAGAAAAACGGTTCGAATAATGACCGGGCCATGACGTGATGTCATGCTGTCAAACGTGTCAGCAGATTGGATTTGTGGAAATATTATTCTCTCTACGGTGGTATGTGCAACTTGTTTTGCAGAGCCGGACACTATCCTTGTGTTCAAAATCTTCCATGAAGTATTCAGAGGAGGAACCCGCCTTGCAATGCCGAAGACAAAACTGCGCGCCGGACTCATCGTCATCGAAGCCTGGTTCAGGGGCTACTGAGGGAGTCCTGGATTAGGGGGTCTCCGGACAGCCGAACTATATCCTTTGGCCGGACTGTTGGACTATGAAGATACAAGATTGAAGACTTCGTCCCATGTCCGGATGGGACTCTCCTTGAAGTGGAAGGCAAGCTAGGCAATACGGATATGTAGATCTCCTCCCTTGTAACCGACTATGTGTAACCCTAGCCCCCTCCGGTGTCTATATAAACTAGAGGGTTTAGTCCATAGGACAACATACAATCATACCATAGGCTATCTTCTAGGGTTTAGCCTCTACGATCTCGTGGTAGATCAACTCTTGTAATACTCATATCATCAAGAACAATCAAGTAGGACGTAGGGTATTACCTCCATCAAGAGGGCCCGAACCTGGGTAAACATCGTGTCCCCTGCCTCCTGTTACCATCCGCCTTAGACGCACAGTTCGGGCCCCCCTACCCGAGATCCGCCGGTTTTGACACCGACACTATCAAGATTAAATTTTGGAATACCCTCAGTTATACGTTTCATTTCTTCATACCCCAATAGAAGACTAAGCTCTTTATGATGCTCAAGGGTAATCAATTTATCACAATTTTTGGACACGATTTGACCATGAAACAAATAGCATTGGAGCTTTAAATGACCATGTTCATTGCAAAGTTCACAAGGATGGCGATAAATATTTAATCTTTCAGCACAATCATCTAGCCTTTCTTGCAACCATTTAGTTTCCAAATACTTATGCTTCTTGCAAAATCTATCTTCCCTATTTGGTGTGTGCTTGCAAGCTCTATGTATTCCACAAAACTTGACATGCTTATAAGAGACATTTTCATCATAACTAGTGCAATCATCATTAGTACTATGGATATTCAAAGAGTTCATACTAATAACATCGCAATCATGCTCATCATTCAAAGATTTAGTGCCAAACATTCTAATGCATTCTTCTTCTAACACTTTGGTACAATTATCAGAATCCTTATTTTCATGAAAGATATTAAAAAGATGAAGCATATGAGGTACCCTCAATTCCATTTTTTTTGTAGTTTTCTATTATAAACTAAACTAGTGATAAAACAAGAAACTAAAAGATTCAATTGCAAGATCTAAAGATATACCTTCAAGCGCTAACCTCCTCGGCAATGTCACAAGAAAAGAGCTTGATGTCTACTACACAACCTTCTTCTTGTAGACGTTCTTGGGCCTCCAAGTGCAGAGGTTTGTAGGACAGTAGAAAATTTCCCTCAAGTGGATGACCTAATGTTTATCAATCTGTGGGAGGTGTAGGATGAAGATGGTCTCTCTCAAGCAACCCTGCAACCAAAAACAAAGAGTATCTTGTGTCCCCAACACACCCAATACAATGGTAAATTGTATAGGTGCACTAGTTCGGCGAAGAGATGGTGATACAAGTGCAATATGGATAGTAGATAATGGTTTTTGTAATCTGAAAATATAAAAACAGCAAGGTAGCAAGTGTAAAAGTGAGTGTAAACGGTATTCCAATGCTAGGAAACAAGGCCTAGGGTTCATACTTTCACTAGTGCAAGTTCTCTCAACAATAATAACATAATTGGATCATATAACTATCCCTCAACATGCAACAAAGAGTCACTCCAAAGTCACTAATAGCGGAGAACAAACGAAGAGATTATTGTAGGGTACGAAACCACCTCAAAGTAATCCTTTCTGATCGATCTATTCAAGAGTCCGTAGTAAAATAACATGAAGCTATTCTTTCCGTTCGATCTATCCTAGAGTTCGTACTAGAATAACACCTTAAGACACAAATCAACCAAAACCCTAATGTCACCTAGATACTCCAATGTCACCTCAAGTATCCGTGGGTATGATTATCCGATATGCATCACACAATCTGAGATTCATCTATTCAACCAACACAAAGAACTTCAAAGATTGCCCCAAAGTTTCTACCAGAGAGTCAAGAAGAAAAGTGTGCCAACCCCTATGCATAAGTTCACGGAACTCGCAAGTTGATCACCAAAACATACATCAAGTGGATCACGTGATAGCCCATTGTCACCACAGATAAGCACATGCAAGACATACATCAAGTGTTCTCAAATCCTTAAAGACTCAATCCGATAAGATAACTTCAAAGGGAAAGCTCAATCAATTACAAGAGAGTAGAGGGGGAGAAACATCATAAGATCCAAATATAATAGCAAAGCTCGCAATACATCAAGATCGTGTCAAATCAAGAACACGAGAGAGAGAGAGAGAGCGAGAGAGAGAGAGACCAAACACATAGGTACTGGTACATACCCTCAGCCCCGAGGGTGAACTACTCCCTCCTCTTCATGGAGAGCGTCGGGATGATGAAGATGGCCACCGGAGAGGGATTCCCCCCTCCGGCAGGGTGTCAGAACGGGTCTAGATTGGTTTTCGGTGGCTATGGAGGCTTCTAGCGGCGGAACTCCCAATCTATTCTGCTCCTTGATGTTTTTAGGGTATATGGATATATATAGGTGAATGAAGTTGGTCATGGGTGCCACGAGGGGCCCACGAGGGTGGGGGCGTGCCCAGGGGGGTAGGGTGCGCCTCCCTGCCTCGTGGCTTCCTCGAAGCTTCCCTGACGTCTACTCCATGTCTCCTGGGTTGCTTCCGTTCCAAAAATAACTCTCCCGAAGATTTCATTCCGTTTGGACTCCATTTGATATTCCTTTTCTTCGAAACACTGAAATAGGCAATAAAACAACATTTTGGGATGGGCCTCCGGTTACTAGGTTAGTCCCCAAAATAATATAAAAGTGTATAATAAAGCCCATAAACATCCAAAACGGGTAATATAATAGCATGGAACAATCAAAAATTATAGATACGTTGGAGACGTATCACTTGCCCGAAGGGACACCAAACACGCACTTCTCCTGGTTGAGCCGAAGTTCCACCTGGCGTAGGCTCGCGAAGGTCTCCTCCATGTCCTGAATCAGAGTTCTTGCCTCCCGAGACTTCACCACAATGTCGTCGACGTAGACCTTAGTGTTTCTTCCGAGCTGCTACCCCAAGGCGATGTGCATCAGTCGCTGGAATGTCGCTCATGCGTTGCACAATCCGAATGGCATGCAAGTGTAGCAGTACACCTTACATGGGGTCAGGAAAGCTGTTTTCTCCTCATATTCCACCGCCATCTTGACCTGGTGGTAGCCTGAGAACGCATCCAGGAAACATAGCAGATCGCACTCGGCGGTGGAGTCAACAATCTGGTCGATGCGCGGCAGCGGGAATGGGTCTTGAGGGCAAGCCTAGTTGAAGTTGGTGAAGTCGACACACATGTGGTCCTTCCCTCCTTTCTTCGGCACGACGACCAGATTCGCCAGCCAATCTGGGTACCGGACTTCCCGAATGACACCCGCTGCCTCCAGCTTGCCGGTTTCCTGAACAAGGAAGGACTGCTTCTCCGTGGATTGTCGCCTTGCCCTCTGCTTCACAGGGTGCATGTTGGGGCATACCCTCAGATGATGCTCGATCACTCTTCTCGGGACTCCAGCCAGCTGCTTGGGTTCCCAGGCGAATACTTCCCTGTTCGCCCGCAAGAAGTCCACCAACTCTTTTTCTTGATCCGGGGCGAGGCCGGCACCTATGGTAAAGGTGGCGCCGGAGGCCCTGTCCTTGTCGACCGGTATCTGCTTCGTCTTGGCTTGACCCTGAGTGAACAGCTGCTTCTTGGTCGGTGCAGCCCCCTTGGTTTTGGACACTGCCTTGTCGGTCAGGCAAGCTGCCGCCGTGACCCTGAAGGCGATCTTGAGGTCCGTCATGGCTTCCTTGGTGTCTCCGACCACGGTGAGGATGTCCTTGCTTCCTGGCATCTTCATGAGGTTGTAGGCAGGATGAGTGGCTGCCATGAACTGGGCCAGCGCCAAGTGTTGGAAATATGCCCTAGAGGCAATAATAAAAGCATTATTATTATATTTCCTTGTTCATGATAATTGTCTTTATTCATGCTATAATTGTGTTATCCGGAAATCGTAATACATGTGTGAATAACAGACACCAACATGTCCCTAGTAAGCCTCTAGTTGACTAGCTCGTTGATCAACAGATAGTCATGGTTTCCTGACTATGGACATTGGATGTCATTGATAACGAGATCACATCATTAGGAGAATGATGTGATGGACAAGACCCAATCCTAAACATAGCACAAGATCGTATAGTTCGTTTGCTAGAGTTTTCCAATGTCAAAGTATCTTTTCCTTAGACCATGAGATCGTGTAACTCCCGGATACCGTAGGAGTGCTTTGGGTATACCAAACGTCACAACGTAACTGGGTGACTATAAAGGTAGACTACGGGTATCTCCGAAAGTGTCTGTTGGGTTGACATGGATCAAGACTGGGATTTGTCACTCCGTATGACGGAGAGGTATCACTGGGCCCACTCGGTATTGCATCATCATAATGAGCTCAAAGTGACCAAGTGTCTGGTCACGGGATCATGCATTACGGTACGAGTAAAGTGACTTGCCGGTAACGAGATTGAACGAGGTATTGGGATACCGACGATCGAATATCGGGCAAGTAACATATCGATTGACAAAGGGAATTGCATACGGGGTTGATTGAATCCTCGACATCGTGGTTCATCCGATGAGATCATCGTGGAGCATGTGGGAGCCAACATGGGTATCCAGATCCCGCTGTTGGTTATTGACCGGAGAGTCGTCTCGGTCATGTCTGCTTGTCTCCCGAACCCGTAGGGTCTACACACTTAAGGTTCGGTGACGCTAGGGTTGTGAAGATATGTATATGCAGTAACCCGAATGTTGTTCGGAGTCCCGGATGAGATCCCGGACGTCACGAGGAGTTCCGGAATGGTCCGGAGGTAAAGAATTATATATAGGAAGTGCTGTTTCGGCCATCGGGACAAGTTTCGGGGTCACCGGTATTGTACCGGGACCACCGGAAGGGTCCCGGGGGTCCACCGGGTGGGGCCACCTATCCCGGGGGGCCCCATGGGCTGAAGTGGGAAGGGACCCAGCCCAAAGTGGGCTGGGGCGCCACCCCCCAAGGGCCCATGTGCCTAGGGTTGGGGGGAAAACCCTAGAGGGGGCGCCCCCTTGCTTGGGGGGCAAGCCCCCCACCCTTGGCCGCCGCCCCCCCTAGTAGATTCCATCTACTAGGGCTGGCGCCCCCCCCTTGGCACCCCTATATATAGTGGGGGAGAGGAGGGACTTGACACACCATCCCCTGGCGCCTCCCTCTCTCCCCGTTACGTCTCTCTCTCGTAGTATAGGCGAAGCCCTGCTACTGTGACGCCCTGCATCCACCACCACGCCGTCGTGCTGCTGGATCTTCATCAATCTCTCCTTCCCCTTGCTGGATCAAGAAGGAGGAGACGTCTCCCGTCCCGTACGTGTGTTGAACGCGGAGGTGCCGTCCGTTCGGCGCTTGGTCATCGGTGATTTGGATCACGTCGTGTTCGACTACATCATCACCGTTCTTTGAACGCTTCCGCACGCGATCTACAAAGGTATGTAGATGCATCCAATGACTCGTTGCTAGATGAACTCCTAGATGGATCTTGGTGAAATGAGTAGGAGAATTTTTGTTTTCTGCAACGTTCCCCAACAGTGGTATCAGAGCCAGGTTTATGCGTAGTTCTTCTTGCGCGAGTAGAACACAATCTGTTGTGGGCGTAGATTTGTCAACTTTCTTGCCGCTACTAGTCTTATCTTGCTTCAGCGGTATTGTGGGATGAAGCGGCCCGGACCAACCTTACACGTACGCTTACGTGAGACCGGTTCCACCGACTAACATGCACTAGTTGCATAAGGTGGCTGGCGGGTGTCTGTCTCTCCCACTTTAGTTGGAGCGGATTCGATGAACAGGGTCCTTATGAAGGGTAAATAGAAGTTGACAAATCACGTTGTGGCTTTAACGTAGGTAAGAAGACGTTCTTGCTAGAACCCTAATTCAGCCACGTAAAACTTGCAACAACAATTAGAGGACGTCTAACTTGTTTTTGCAGCAAGTGGTTTGTGATATGATATGGCCAAAGTTGTGATGAATGATGAATGATCTATATGTGATGTATGAGATGTTCATGATATTGTAATAGGAATCACGACTTGCATGTCGATGAGTATGACAACCGGCAGGAGCCATAGGAGTTGTCTTTATTCTTTTATATGACCTGCGTGTCATTGAGAAACGCCATGTAAATTACTTTACTTTATTGCTAAACGCGTTAGCCATAGTAGTAGAAGTAATAGTTGGCGAGCAACTTCATAAAGACACGATGATGGAGATCATGATGATGGAGATCATGGTGTCAAGCCGGTGACAAGATGATCATGGAGCCCCAAGATGGAGATCAAAGGAGCTATGTGATATTGGCCATATCATGTCACGTTTATTATTTGATTGCATGTGATGTTTATCATGTTTTGCATCTTGTTTACTTAGAACGACGGTAGTAAATAAGATGATCCCTCATACTAATTTCAAGAAGTGTTCCCCCTAACTGTGCACCGTTGCGACAGTTCGCTGTTTCAAAACACCATGTGATGATCGGGTGTTTTATTCAGATGTTCACATACAACGGGTGTAAGACAGATTTACACATGCAAACACTTAGGTTGACTTGACGAGCCTAGCATGTACAGACATGGCCTCGGAACATAGAAGACCGAAAGGTCGAGCATGAGTCGTATAGAAGATACGATCAACATGAAGATGTTCACCGATGTTGACTAGTCCGTCTCACGTGATGATCGGACACGGACTAGTTGACTCGGATCATGTAATACTTAGATGACTAGAGGGATGTCTAATCTAAGTGGGAGTTCATTAATAATTTGATTAGATGAACTTAATTATCATGAACTTAGTCTAAAATATTTTACAATATGTCTTGTAGATCAAATGGCCCACGTAGTCCTCAACTTCAACGCGTTCCTAGAGAAAACCAAGCTGAAAGATGATGGCAGCAACTATACGGACTGGGTCCGGAACCTGAGGATCATCCTCATAGCTGCCAAGAAAGATTGTGTCCTAGAAGCACCGCTTGGTGACGCACCCATTCTCCCTGCAGAACAAGATGTTATGAACGCTTGGCAGGCATGTACCGATGACTACTCCCTCGTTCAGTGTGGCATGCTTTACAGTTTAGAGCCGGGGCTCCAAAAGCGTTTTGGGAGACATGGAGCATATGAGATGTTCGAAGAGCTGAAAATGGTTTTTCAAGCTCATGCCCGGGTCGAGAGATATGAAGTCTCCGACAAATTCTTTAGCTGTAAGATGGAGGAAAATAGTTCTGTCAGTGAGCACATACTCACTATGTCTGGGTTACATAACCGCTTGACTCAGCTGGGAGTTAATCTCCCGGATGATGCGGTCATTGACAGAATCCTCCAGTCGCTTCCACCAAGCTACAAGAGCTTTGTGATGAACTTCAATATGCAGGGGATGGAAAAGACCATTCCTGAAGTATTTGCTATGCTGAAATCAGCAGAGGTAGAAGTCAAGAAGGAACATCAAGTGTTGATGGTCAATAAAACCACTAAGTTCAAGAAGGGCAAGGGTAAAAAGAACTTCAAGAAGGACGGCAAGGAAGTTGCCGCGCCCGGCAAGCAAGCTGCCGGGAAGAAGCCAAAGAATAGACCCAAGCCCGAGACTGAGTGCTTTTATTGCAAGGGAAGCGGTCACTGGAAGCGGAACTGCCCTAAATACTTAGCAGACAAGAAGGCTGGCAAAACAAAAGGTATATGTGATATACATGTAATTGATGTGTACCTTACTAGTGTCCGTAGTAGCTCCTGGGTATTTGATACCGGTGCAGTTGCTCACATTTGTAACTCAAAGCAGGGGCTGCGGAATAAGCGGAAACTGGCAAAGGACGAGGTGACGATGCGCGTCGGGAATGGTTCCAAGGTCAATGTGATCGCCGTCGGCACGCTACCTCTATATCTACCTTTGGGATTAGTTTTAAACCTTAATAATTGTTATTTAGTGCCAGCTTTGAGCATGAACATTGTATCGGGATCTTGTTTAATTCGAGATGGCTACTCATTTAAATCCGAGAATAATGGTTGTTCTATTTATATGAGAGATATGTTTTATGGTCGTGCTCCTATGGTGAATGGTTTATTCTTAATGAATCTCGAGCATAATGCTACACATATTCATAGTGTGAGTACCAAAAGATGCAAGGTTGATAATGATAGTCCCACATATTTGTGGCACTGCCGCCTTGGTCACATAGGTGTCAAACGCATGAAGAAGCTCCATGCAGATGGACTTTTAGAGTCTCTTGATTATGAATCATTTGACACGTGCGAACCATGCCTCATGGGTAAGATGACCAAGACTCCGTTCTCAGGAACAATGGAGCGAGCAACCAACTTATTGGAAATCATACATACTGATGTTTGTGGTCCAATGAGTGTTGAGGCTCGCGGTGGCTATCGTTATGTTCTCACCCTCATTGATGACTTGAGTAGATATGGGTATGTCTACTTAATGAAACACAAGTCTGAAACCTTTGAAAAGTTTAAAGAATTTCAGAGTGAGGTTGAGAATCAACGTGACAGGAAAATCAAGTTTCTACGATCAGATCGTGGAGGAGAATACTTGAGTCACGAATTTGGCACACACTTAAGAAAATGTGGAATAGTTCCACAACTCACGCCGCCTGGAACACCTCAGCGTAATGGTGTGTCCGAACGTCGTAATCGTACTCTATTAGATATGGTGCGATCTATGATGTCTCTTACCGATTTACCGCTATCTTTTTGGGGCTATGCTTTAGAGACTGCCGCATTCACTTTAAATAGGGCTCCGTCGAAATCCGTTGAGACGACACCGTATCAATTATGGTTTGGGAAGAAACCTAAGCTGTCGTTTCTAAAAGTTTGGGGATGCGATGCTTATGTCAAGAAACTTCAACCTGAGAAGCTCGAACCCAAGTCGGAAAAATGCGTCTTCATAGGATACCCAAAAGAAACTATTGGGTACACCTTCTACCTCAGATCCGAAGGCAAGATCTTTGTTGCCAAGAATGGGTCCTTTCTAGAGAAAGAGTTTCTCTCGAAAGAAGTAAGTGGGAGGAAAGTAGAGCTTGATGAAGTATTACCTCTTGAACCGGAAAATGGCGCAACTCAGGAAAATGTTCCTGAGGTGCCTGCACCGACTAGAGAGGAAGTTAATGATAATGATCAAGATACTTCTGATCAAGCTCCTGCTGAAATTCGAAGGTCCACAAGGACACGTTCCACACCAGAGTGGTACGGCAACCCTGTCTTGGAAATCATGTTGTTGGACAACAGTGAACCTTCGAACTATGAAGAAGCGATGGCGGGCCCGGATTCCGACAAATGGCTAGAAGCCATGAAATCCGAGATAGGATCCACGTATGAAAATGAAGTATGGACTTTGACTGACTTGCCCGTTGAACGGCGAGCCATAGAAAATAAATGGATCTTTAAGAAGAAGACAGACGCGGATGGTAATGTGACCATCTATAAAGCTCGACTTGTCGCTAAGGGTTATCGACAAGTTCAAGGGGTTGACTACGATGAGACTTTCTCACCGGTAGCGAAGCTAAAGTCCGTCCGAATCATGTTAGCAATTGCCGCATTCTACGATTATGAAATATGGCAAATGGATGTCAAAATGGCATTCCTTAATGGTTTCCTTAAGGAAGAATTGTATATGATGCAGCCGGAAGGTTTTGTCGATCCGAAGAATGCTGACAAGGTGTGCAAGCTCCAACGCTCTATTTATGGGCTGGCGCAAGCATCTCGGAGTTGGAACATTCGCTTTGATGAGATGATCAAAGCGTTTGGGTTTACGCAGACTTATGGAGAAGCCTGCGTTTACAAGAAAGTAAGTGGGAGCTCTGTAGCATTTCTCATATTATATGTAGATGACATACTATTGATGGGAAATGATATAGAACTCTTGGACAGCATCAAGGCCTACTTGAATAAGAGTTTTTCAATGAAGGACCTTGGAGAAGCTGCTTATATATTAGGCATCAAAATCTATAGAGATAGATCGAGACGCCTCATAGGTATTTCACAAAGCACATACCTTGATAAGATATTGAAGAAGTTCAATATGGATCAATCTAAGAAGGGGTTCTTGCCTATGTTACAAGGTATGAAATTGAGCTCAGCTCAATGTCCGACCACGGCAGAAGATATAGAAGAGATGAGCGTCATCCCCTATGCATCAGCCATAGGTTCTATTATGTATGCCATGCTGTGTACCAGACCTGATGTAAACCTTGCCGTAAGTTTGGTAGGAAGGTACCAAAGTAATCCCGGCAAGGAACACTGGACAGCGGTCAAGAATATCCTGAAGTACCTGAAAAGGACTAAGGAAATGTTTCTCATTTATGGAGGTGACGAAGAGCTCGTCGTAAAGGGTTACGTTGACGCTAGCTTCGACACAGATCTAGATGACTCTAAGTCACAAACCGGATACGTGTATATTTTGAATGGTGGGGCAGTAAGCTGGTGCAGTTGCAAGCAGAGCGTCGTGGCGGGATCTACATGTGAAGAGGAGTACATGGCAGCCTCGGAGGCAGCACATGAAGCAATATGGGTGAAGGAGTTCATCGCCGACCTAGGAGTCATACCCAATGCGTCGGGGCCAATCAAACTTTTCTGTGACAACACTGGAGCTATTGCTCTTGCCAAGGAGCCCAGGTTTCACAAGAAGACAAGGCATATCAAGCGTCGCTTCAACTCCATTCATGAAAATGTTCAAGATGGAGACATAGAGATTTGTAAAGTACATACGGACCTGAATGTAGCGGATCCGTTGACTAAACCTCTCCCTAAAGCAAAACATGATCAACACCAGAATTCCATGGGTGTTCAATTCGTCACAATGTAACTAGATTATTGACTCTAGTGCAAGTGGGAGACTGTTGGAAATATGCCCTAGAGGCAATAATAAAAGCATTATTATTATATTTCCTTGTTCATGATAATTGTCTTTATTCATGCTATAATTGTGTTATCCGGAAATCGTAATACATGTGTGAATAACAGACACCAACATGTCCCTAGTAAGCCTCTAGTTGACTAGCTCGTTGATCAACATATAGTCATGGTTTCCTGACTATGGACATTGGATGTCATTGATAACGAGATCACATCATTAGGAGAATGATGTGATGGACAAGACCCAATCCTAAACATAGCACAAGATCGTATAGTTCGTTTGCTAGAGTTTTCCAATGTCAAAGTATCTTTTCCTTAGACCATGAGATCGTGTAACTCCCTGATACCGTAGGAGTGCTTTGGGTATACCAAACGTCACAACGTAACTGGGTGACTATAAAGGTAGACTACGGGTATCTCCGAAAGTGTCTGTTGGGTTGACATGGATCAAGACTGGGATTTGTCACTCCGTATGACGGAGAGGTATCACTGGGCCCACTCGGTATTGCATCATCATAATGAGCTCAAAGTGACCAAGTGTCTGGTCACAGGATCATGCATTACGGTACGAGTAAAGTGACTTGCCGGTAACGAGATTGAACTAGGTATTGGGATACCGACGATTGAATCTCGGGCAAGTAACATATCGATTGACAAAGGGAATTGCATACGGGGTTGATTGAATCCTCGACATCGTGGTTCATCCGATGAGATCATCGTGGAGCATGTGGGAGCCAACATGGGTATCCAGATCCCGCTGTTGGTTATTGACCGGAGAGTCGTCTCGGTCATGTCTGCTTGTCTCCCGAACCCGTAGGGTCTACACACTTAAGGTTCGGTGACGCTAGGGTTGTGAAGATATGTATATGCAGTAACCCGAATGTTGTTCGGAGTCCCGGATGAGATCCCGGACGTCACGAGGAGTTCCGGAATGGTCCGGAGGTAAAGAATTATATATAGGAAGTGCTGTTTCGGCCATCGGGACAAGTTTCGGGGTCACCGGTATTGTACCGGGACCACCGGAAGGGTCCCGGGGGTCCACCGGGTGGGGCCACCTATCCCGGGGGGCCCCATGGGCTGAAGTGGGAAGGGACCCAGCCCAAAGTGGGCTGGGGCGCCACCCCCCAAGGGCCCATGCGCCTAAGGTTGGGGGGAAAACCCTAGAGGGGGCGCCCCCTTGCTTGGGGGGCAAGCCCCCCACCCTTGGCCGCCGCCCCCCCTAGTAGATTCCATCTACTAGGGCCGCCCCCCCTTGGAACCCCTATATTTAGTGGGGGAGAGGAGGGACTTGACACACCATCCCCTGGCGCCTCCCTCTCTCCCCGTTACGTCTCTCTCTCGTAGTATAGGCGAAGCCCTGCTACTGTGACGCCCTGCATCCACCACCACGCCGTCGGGCTGCTGGATCTTCATCAACCTCTCCTTCCCCTTGCTGGATCAAGAAGGAGGAGACGTCTCCCGTCCCGTACGTGTGTTGAACGCGGAGGTGCCGTCCGTTCGGCGCTTGGTCATCGGTGATTTGGATCACGTCGTGTTCGACTACATCATCACCGTTCTTTGAACGCTTCCGCACGCGATCTACAAAGGTATGTAGATGCATCCGATGACTCGTTGCTAGATGAACTCCTAGATGGATCTTGGTGAAACGAGTAGGAAATTTTTTGTTTTCTGCAATGTTCCCCAACACCAGGTACCCGAGGATGGCATTGTACGGCAAGCCGATGCGGGCAATGTTGAAGTCGGTCAGCTCGGTGCGGTAGTTTTCACGTGTGCCGAAAGTCACGGGGAGACGGATCTGCCCCATGGGGTCGGAGGAGCCGCCACCGACCCCGGAAAAGGGCTTGCTGGGGCGGAGCCACTCTAGTGGTATGTGAAGGAGGTTGAAAGCCTCCACGGAGAGCACGTTGAGGCCGGCGCCGCCGTTGATGAGGGTGTTGGTAATGGCTACACTGCAGATGGTGGGCGTGCAAAGCATCGGAAGCACGCCCGAGCCGACGGTGGTGACTGGGTGATCCCTTGAGTTGAAGATCAGGTCGGCCTTGGGCGCCACACAACCCGGGGGACCCCCTACCGCGTGGAGATGGCACTGATCTGGCGAAAGAACGGCTTGGCATGACGATCCGAGGGCGGCGCCTGTGAGCCACCGAGGAGAGCCACGATGACAGGGGGTGCCGGTCCTTCGAAACACGCGATGAAGAGGTCACGCAGCTCCTCCCGGAGGCCACGGAAGATTCCGGCATATGGAGGAGCTAGGCGCGCGGCACGCCAGCCAGGGCCATTGCGAGCCAGTTGGCCATGACTTTACCATCGCCCCCGGCCTCCAAGACGGCTTCCTCATATGCTAGCAAGAAGGTTGTCAGATCCGCTGCACCATCGTAAAGGGGCGGCATCTCCGGCTTGAACTTGTGCGGCCACTGCACCCGCCATAAGGCGGGGGTGAAGGCCCGGAGCCCCCCCGGCGTTGCGGAGGGCGCCCGTCAATCCAGTTGGAGAAGAGGCGGCGTCCTTGAGAGTCGGTCGGAGAGGCGAGGCCGCCAGGGGGCAAAGCTTTGACCCACCCCTACCTGGCGCGCCAAATGTTGGATTTCGGGTTCCGGCAAAACCCTTGAGGTTCGAACACTTGGGTGTGCACAAAGATCTCTCCCCCTCTCTAGCTTGCACACTCTACGATCTCACGGCCTAGCTGGACGAGCCCAAAGAACATGAGACACAAGATTTATACTGGTTAAGGCCACCGTTGTGGTGTAATACCCTACTCCAATGTGGTTTGGTGGATTGCCTCTTGGGCTATGGATGAACAGTTACAAGGGAAGAACAACCTCGCGAGGAGAGGTGTTCTTGTGCTTGGAGAACTTGAGTGGTTGGGGTGATATGGATTCGATCTAGGTCCGAATCAGATGCCTCCCTATGGTGGTGTCTAGCCCTATTTATAGTGGCCCTGGTCCTCTTCCCAAATATTGAGTGGGGAGGGATCCCACAACAGCCAAATTCGAAGGGAGACAACTAGTACAAGCTATCCTGACAAAAGCAGTCTTCGCCTGCCAAAGGCTCTGGTGGTGACGCCGTCTTGGGCTCCACGGTGACCTCCGTCCTGTCGGCCTGCTGGTCTTGGTCTTGTTGCACTGATATGGAAACCTTTTGCCTAATGCCTCAGGACTCCTCGTCTGCGCTTGCCCCTTTAGCACCAAAGAGCAAACAAGGACACTGCGTGCGCTGGCGCCCGCCTGGCTCCTGTCGTCATGGCTTGCGTCACAGAAGCCTCGTGTGGTGCCCCTCACCTTGACCTCTCCGCCCCTCGCGAGCCAGCATGGTGAGGCCACCCCCGAGGAGGTCTTGCATCGTCCGCCTCGCGAGGCCTGGCCCCTCGCGAGGGTCTTGAATGTTTGCTGGTGAAGATGGGTCGTACGGGGCCGCTGGTGGAGCCACACTGCGGGCCGCAGGCAGGCAAGTCTAGGGACCCCCGTTCCCAGAACGCCGACAGGTGTGGTGTTCCAGGTGGCATGAGTTGTGAAACAATTCCACATTGTTT
The DNA here is from genome assembly GCF_056163025.1 of Triticum urartu. Classification (NCBI taxonomy): domain Eukaryota; kingdom Viridiplantae; phylum Streptophyta; class Magnoliopsida; order Poales; family Poaceae; genus Triticum; species Triticum urartu. The sequence goes on along the minus strand of NC_141874.1, from coordinate 218,918,226 downwards.
TCAATGAAGGCCAGACTTGTAACTCAAATATTCTCCTCCGTGATCAGATCGTAGAAACTTTATTTTCTTGTTACAATGATTCTCTACTTCACTCTAAAATTCTTTGAACTTCTTAAATGTTTCAGACTTGTGTTTCATCAAGTAGATATACCCATACCTACTCAAATTATCTGTGAAGGTTAGAAAATAACGATACCCGCTGGATGCCTCAACACTCATTGGACCGCATTAGCTCACTCCGTTGTTTCCAGTAAGTCATTAGCTCACTTCATTGTTTCGGAGAATGGAGTTTTAGTCATCTTTCACAAGTATCAAATGATTCATAATCAAGTGATTCCAAAAGTCCATCCGCATGGAGTTTCTTCATGCGCTTTACACAAATATGACCTAAACGGCAGTGCCACAAGTATATTGCACTGTCATTATCAACTTTGCATCTTTTTGCATCAATATTATGAATATGTGTATCCTACGATCGAGATTCAACAAGAATAGACCATTCATCAAGGGTGCATGACCGTAAAATATATTACTCATGTGAATAGAACAACCATTATTCTCTGATTTAAATGAATAACTGTCTCACAATAAAGAAGATCCAGATATAATGTTCATGCTCAACGTGGGCACCAAACAACATTTATTGAGTTCTAAAACTAATCCCGAAGGTACATGTGGAGGTAGCGTGCCGACGTCGATCACATCGACCTTGGAACCATTCCCGACGCGCATCGTCACCTTGTCCTTAGCCAATCTTTGTTTATTCCACTGCTCATGTTTCGAGTTACAAATATGAGCAACCGAACCAGTATCAAATACCCAGTCGCTACTGCGAGCATTAGTAAGGTACACATCAATAACATGTATATCAAATATACCTTTGTTCACTTTGCCATCCTTCTTTATCGCCAAGTATTTGGGGCAGTTCCACTTCCAATGACCATTCCCTTTGCAGTAGAAGCACTCAGTTTCAGCCTTGGGTCAAGCTTTGGGCTTCTTCCCGGGAGTGGCAACTAGCTTGCCATTATTATTGAAATTCCCTTTCTTTCCCTTGCGCCTTTTGTTGAAACTAGAGGTCTTGTTAACCATCAACACTAGATGCTCCTTCTTGATTTCCACCTCCGCGGCCTTAAGCATTGCAAAGAGCTCAGGAATCATTTTATTCGTCCCTTGCATATAGTTCATCATGAAGCCTTTGTAGCTTGGTGTTAGTGATTGAAGACCTCTGTCAATAACACTATCAACTGGAAGATCAACTCCTAGCTGAGTCAAGTGGTTATGATACCCAGACATTTTGAGTATGTGTTCACTGACAGAACTGTTCTCCTCCATCTAGCAGCTATAGAACTTGTTGGAGACTTCATATCTCTCAATCCGCGCATTTTCTTGAAATATTAACTTCAACTCTTGGAACATCACATATGTTCCATGACGTTCAAAATGTCTTTGAAGTCTCGGTTCTAAGCCGTAAAGCATGGCACACTGAACTATCGAGTAGTCATCAGATCGAGCCTGCCAGACATTCATAACATCTACAGTAGCTCCTGCAGTAGGCCTGTCACCTAGCGATGCATGAAGGACATAATTCTTCTGTGCAGCAATGAGGATAATCCTCAAGTTACGGACCCAGTCCGTGTAGTTGCCACCATCATCTTTCAAATTAGCTTTCTCTAGGAACGCATTAAATTTCAGGGGAACGGTAGCTCGGGCCATTGATCTACAACATAGATATGGAAAACTATTAAGACTAAGTTCATGATAAATTTAGTTCAATTAAACAAATTACTAATGAACCCCCACTTAAATAAACAAGCCTCAAGTTATCTCAGTGATACATGATCCAAATCAACTAACCCATGTCAGCTCATCACATGAGATGGGGTAGTCATCAATGGTGAACATCTCTATGTTGATCATATCTACTATATGACTCACATTCGACCTTTCGGTCTGTAGTGTTCCGAGACCATGTATGTACATGTTAGGCTCGTCAAGTTTAATCCAAGTATCCTGCATCTGCAAAACTATCTTAAACCCGTTGTATGTGAAGGTAGAGTCTATCAAACCCGATCATCACATGGTGCTTCAAAATGAAGAACTTTGGCAAGGGTGCATACTTGGGGAGAACACTTTTATCTCAAAATCTAGTGAAGGGATCATCTTATAATGCTACCGCCGTTCTAAGAAAAATAAGATGTATAAAGGATAAACATCACATGCAATCAAAATATGTGACATGATATAGCCAGCATCATCTTGTGCTTTTGATCACCATCTCCAAAGCATCGTCATGATCTCCATCGTCACCGGCTCGACACCTTGATCTCCATCGTGGCGTCGGGGTCGTCTCACCAACTATTGCTTCTACAACTGTTGCTAATGCATAGCGATAAAGTAAACAATTACATGGCGCTTGCATTTCATACAATAATTAAGATACAACCCTAAGGCTCCTACCGGTTGTCGATATTACAAAACATGATCATCTAATACAACAATGTATATCACATCACGTCTTGAGCATATCACATCACAACATGCCCTGCAAAAAAAAGTTAGACGTCCTCTAGTTGGTTGTTGCAAGTTTTACGTGGCTGTTACGGGCTTCTAGAAAGAACCGTTCTTACCTATGCAAAAACTACAATGGTGATTTATCAAGTGTGTTGTTTAACCTTATTCAAGGACTGGATGTAGTCAAAATCGATTCAACTAAAGTAGGAGAAACACACACCCGCCAGCCACCTTTTTGCAAAACTAGTTGCATGTCAGTCGGTGGAACCGGTCTCATGTGCGTGGATATGTAAGGTTGGTCCGAGCCGCTTCATCCCACAATACCGCCGAATCAAAATAAGACGTGGGTGGTAAGCAATATGACTATCAACACCCACAACTCTTTGTGTTCTACTCGTGCATATCATCTACGCATAGATGTGGCCCTGATGCCACTATCGGGAAACATTGCATGGAAAACAAAAAAATGTACGCACACGCAAGATCTATCCATGGAGATGCATAGTAACAAGAGGCGAGAGTTTGTCTGCGTACCCTCGTAGACTGTAAGAGGAAGCGTTTAGTAACGCAGTTGATGTAGTCGAACTTCTTCGTGATCCAACCGATCGAGTACCGAACGTACGACACCTCTGCGTTCAGCACACGTTCAGCTCGGTGACGTCCTCGCATTCTTGATCCAGCAAGACGGTGAAGTAGTGGATGAGTTCCGGCAGCACGACGGTGGTGGTGATGCTATATCCGCAGGGCTTCACCTAAGCACTGCGAAAAAATGACCGAGGGATGAAACTGTGGAGGGGGCGCCGCACACAACTAAGAGATTGTCATGGGTTATGTGTGGCGCCCCTCCCACATATATATAGGTGGGGGAGAGGGGAGGCAGCCAGGAGGCGCCCCAAATGGGTCCAAATCTCACTTGGGCTCCTACCCTTGGCCGCCCCTCCCCCTTCCTTGTTTGAGCGCGGGAGGAAGGCAGGGGGAGGTGGCGCCCCCTTTCCTTTCTCTCATGAGGAGGGAAAGGAAGGAAGGGCCAGCCCTCCCCCTTTCCTCCCCCTAGGGCCGATGGCCAGGGAGAGGGCATGTGCATCCCCGTAGCTTGTGGGCCGGTGTGTCCATTCCCCTTGGCCCACTAGGCCCATAGACCTCCTGGGGGTGTCCGGAACCCCTTCCGATGATCCGATAACTACCCAGTGCACTCCGAAACTGTTCTGGTGTCCAAATAGTATCATCCTATGTATCAATATTTACCTCCAGACCATTTTCGAGCTCCTCATCATGTCTGTGTTCTCATCCGGGACTCCGAACAACATTTAGTCACCAAATCATATAACACTATATCGTCAACGAACGTTAAGTGTGCGGACCCAACGGGCTATGTAGACATGATCGAGACATCTCTCTGGTCAATAACCAATAGCGGAACCTGGATGCCCATATTGGTTCCTACATATTCTACGAAGATCTTTGTCGGTCAAACCATATGACAACATGCGTAATTCCCTTTGTCTATCAGTATGTTACCTGCCCAAGATTCGATCATGTGTATCTTCATACCTAGTTCAATCTCGTTACCGGCAAGTCTCTTTACTCGTTCTATAATACACCATCTTGTAACTAACTCCTTAGTCATTTGCTTGCAAGATTATTATGATGTGTATTACTGAGAGGGACTAAAGATACCTCTTCGATACTCAGAGTGACAAATCCCAATCTCGATCCAGGCCAGCTCAACAAACACCTTCAGAGATACCTGTAGAGCATCATTATGATCACCCAGTTACATTGTGACATTTGATAGCACAGAAGGTATTCCTCTAGCATCCGGGAGTTGCATGATCTCATGGTCGAAGGAACATGTATTTGACATTCAAGAAAGCAGTATAAATAAACTAAACAATCATATGCAAAGCTAATAGATGGGTGTTGTCCATCACATCATTCTCCTAATGATGTGATCCTGTTATGAAATGACAACGCATGTCTATGGTTAGGAAACCTTAACCATCTTTGATCAACGAGCTAGTCTAGTAGAGGCTTACTAGGGATTTGTTTATGTATTCACACATGTATTTCAGTTTCCAATCAATACAATTATAGCATGAATAATAAACCTTTATCATGAAAAAGGAAATATAAAATAACAACTTTATTATTGCCTCTAGGGCATATTTCCTTCACCCATGAGGTCATTATAATTATAGAAATGATAACGGATGAACATGATAGAGAGAAGGGATGGCAAGTGAACATTTTTTAGGTAAATTTACATGGACGGATATGGCAAGTTCTACCTTTTGCCGCATTTTTTGATGTTTAGAAAATGCCATGAAGTTCTAAAGAAATTGAAAACCACATATAATTAAACTTTTCATCTAAAAACGTTCGCAAAGGTCAATCCCTCCCAATAAACATTCGCCAAATATTGTGGTACTATAATTAAAGGTCGTTTAACCCTAAAAAAATTTAAGGTTACTTACATTTGTACCCCCTAAATTGAACCGACGGCTTGCATTTACCTCTATTTTTTTAGTGTCCTCAAACCCGCCCCTGTTCTCTTAGCGGGCACACAGTGTTTCAGCATGCACACACACGACCACGCATGGCGGCACACACACACACACACCATGTCGACACACTAGCGATGTAGCTCCAGCACCACGACTCGCGGCTGTGAGGGCGTGCTCAAGACTGTGTGGGGCTGGCTTAGAGTACCTGGGTAGATGGCTCCAGGACTACATGAGAGGCAGAGCGGCGATGAGAGCATCTCTAGCCGTTCGGCCCCTCAAGGGCTTGAAATAGCGCTTCTTGGGGGCTAACTGGCGATATTTTCAGCATGGGGGGGGGGGCTCTTGTTCCCAGCCGCCCCTCCAGTTCGCCCCCAGCCGCCGAGTTCAAACTCAAATTCGGTGCAAATTCGGCCCAAATTCAGCACACTTCAGGACAAAGTCAACAAAAACTAATTATTATCACATAATTTACCACAGAAATCAATAGAAATCAAATAGTTCAACGAAGAAAGCTCATAATTTGAACAAAAATTAAAACACATCGAACTAGGTTTGCCCTTGAGCCTCCATAGGTGCTCCACCAGATCGTGCTGCAGTTCTTGATGCACCTGTGGGTCTTGGATCTCCTGACGCATATTGAGGAAGGTAGCCCATGCTGCCAGTACCTGATGATTAATAATTGCAAGAGGACCCAGCGTGAAATATGGTTCAGTGTCAAACACTGACTCTTCCCATCCCCTCTCAATGATCATGTTGTGCAAGATGACACAACAATTCATCACCTCCCACATCTAATATTTCGACTAGGTCAGAGCGGGGTACCGGACAACAGCAAATCGAGATTGTAGCACACCAAATGCCCGCTCGACATCCTTCCTGCAAGCTTCATGACACTTAGCAAAGTAGGAGTTCTTGCCTCCTGGCAAAAGATTTTATATGGTCTTCACAAATGCGGACCATCTTGGATAGATACCATCTGCTAGGTAGTATCCCTTGTTGTAGTGGCACCCGTTGACCTCGAAGTTTACCGGAGGAGTATGACCTTCAACAAGCTTGGCAAAGACATTCGAGCACTGCAGTACGCTGATGTCATTGAGTTACTGGCATACCAAAGAAGGAGTGCCAAATCCAGAGGTAATGTGTAGCCACTGCCTCAAGTACCCCACTACAAGCTCATTTGATGCCGTTGTACATCCCCTGCCACGCAAATGGACAGTTTTTCCATGCCAATGCATGCAGCCGATGCTTCCAAGCATCCCAAGAAATCCTCTTGCTGCATTCTATGCTAGGATCCGAGCAGTGTCTTCAACATTGGGTGATTGCAAGTATTGTGGTCCAAACACTTCCACTACCTCCCTGCAGAACTTGTACAAACACTCAATGGTGGTGGACTCGACCATGCGTCCCTAGTCTTCCTGCATATCACCGGGAGCTCCATATGCAAGCATCCTCATAGCTGTCGTGCACTTCTGGAGTGAGGAGAATCCAACTGTGCCAGTGCAATCCTTTTGGCAAATGAAATAGTTGTCGAACTCCCGGGTGACATTCACAATCTTCAGGAAGAGCTTCCGGCTCATCTGATAACGGCGCCGAAATACTTTCTCACCGTGCAGTTGAGCGTTGATGAAGTAGTGGGCGTAGAGCAAGCAATAACCCTCCATTCGATGCCTCTGGTTGCGCTTGTGGCGGCCCGACACCGATCCACCTCGCTGCGGCTTTGCATTGTTCGCAAATAGGCCGGCTAGAGCGGCGAGGATCATGAGGTGCTCTTCATCGTTGGTGCCGGACTCAGCTTCCTCCTCCATCAGAGTCGCGAACGCCTCCTCATCGTCCGAGTCCATCACCGAACAGGCAAATCGCTGAACACCTCGCGAGCATGGTGGGTCGACAGCCGCTAGTATCCCTGCCTGTGTGGTCGGTGAGGGAGTCTTGGACTAAGGGGTCCTCGGGCGTCCGACCTATTGGAAATGGGTAGGACTGATGGGCCGTGAAGATACAAAGACCGAAGACTCCACCCGTGTCCAGATGGGACTCTCCTTGGCGTGGGAGGCACTCTTGGTGACCAAATATGAATATTCCTTTCTCTGTAACTGACCTTGTGTAACCCTAGATCCCTCCCTTGTCTATATAAACCAGAGGGCTAGGTCCGTAGATAGTCTGAATCCTCATAATCATTACCATAGTCATACAGGCTAGGATTTTAGGGTTTAGCCATCTCAATCATGTGGTAGATCATCTCTTGTAATACTCATATTCATCAAGATCAATCAAGCAGGACATAGGGTATTACCTCCATAGAGAGGGCCCGAACCTGGGTAAAACATCGTGTCCCCTATCTCCTGTTACCATCAATCCTAGACGCACAGTTCGGGACCCCCTACCCGAGATCCGTCGGTTTTGACACCGACGTTGGTGCTTTCACTGAGAGTTCCACTATGCCGTCCTCAAAAGGTTTGATGGCTCCTTCAATCATCAACAACATTGCTGTCCAAGGGGAGGTCTTCCTCCCCGGACAGATCTTCGTGTTCGGCGGCTTCGCACTGCGAGCCAACTCGATTGGCCATCTGGAGCAGATCGACAGCTACACCTCTGGCCGTCAGGTCAGATTCGGGAGCTTGAACTACGTCATGGATATCCCTGGAGACTTGATCTTCGACGGATTCAATACCACGGCAATCGCTCCCCGTCGCCTTAATGAACATGACTTATTTCTATCATCAGGCCATACCCAGGAAATTGCACCTGTAGCCGCTCTAGCCTTAGATCCGGTGCAGGTCGCGCCATCCGAGGACAGGAAGCTCAACCCTGCCACAGAAGCCGCACACTCCACGGTGTTGGAGCCGCACACAGACCTAACTTCCGGTAATGCCCGTGTCACCGGAACCTCGGACTCGTTTCTGGTTATAAGTTCCAAACTATGTGCGTCCGCGCATGTCAAGCATGATCAGTTATTGATCGCTGAATTCAGCGCCATGGACATCTTCTGGCACTCACCTTTGGGCGATGTGCCGAACTCATTAAAAAATCTATCCTTAGAGGGGAATTCACAGCCAAACTATATCTGGTTCGAACTAAAATCTAAGGACAGGGAATTTTTCTTCCCACACGCCACCCACTTCATAGCCACTGTCGAAGACTTAACCGACATGCTCGATTACGGCTCCAAAGACATTGACGGTATGGACGACTGATACGTCTCCGTCGTATCTACTTTTCCAAACACTTTTGCCCTTTTTTTGGACTCTAACTTGCATGATTTGAATGGAACTAACCCGGACTGACGCTGTTTTCAGCAGAATTGCCAGGTGTTATTTTTGTGCAGAAATAAAAGTTCTCGGAATGACTTGAAAATCAACGGAGAATTAATTTGGAATATATAAAAAATACTGGAAGAAAGATCCACCCCTGGAGCTCCACCGACCTCAACTCCAACCCCATATATTCGTGTTTGGGGAGAAAAAAATAGAGAGAAGGATTCATCGCGTTTTACGATACGGAGCCGCCACCAAGCCCTAAACTCTCCCGGGAGGGCTGATCTGGAGTTTTTTCGGGGCTCCAGAGAGGGGAATCCATCGCCATCGTCATCATCAACCATCATCCATCACCAATTTCACGATGCTCACCGCCGTGCGCGAGTAATTCCATTGTAGGCTTGCTGGACGGTGATGGGTTATATGAGATTTATCATGTAACCGAGTTAGTTTTGTTAGGGTTTGATCCCTGGTATGCACTATGTTCTGAGATTGATGTTGCTATGACTCTGCTATGCTTAATGCTTGTCACTAGGGCCCGAGTGCCATGATTTTAGATCTGAACCTATTATGTTTTCATCAATATATGAGAGTTATTGATCCTATCTTGCAAGTCTATAGTCACCTACTATGTGTTATGATCCGGCAACCCCGAAGTGACAATAATCGGTACCACTCCCGGTGATGACTGTAGTTTGAGGAGTTCATGTATTCACTATGTGTTAATGCTTTGGTCCGGTACTCCATTAAAAGGAGGCCTTAATATCCATTAGTTTCCAATAGGACCCCGCTGCCACGGGAGGGTAGGACAAAAGATGTCATGCAAGTTCTTTTCCATAAGCACGTATGACTATATTCGGAATACATGCCTACATTACATTGATGAACTGGAGCTAGTTCTGTGTCACCCTAGGTTATGACTGTTACATGATCGATCGCATCCGGCATAATTCTCCATCACCGATCCATTGCCTACAAGCTTTCCATATATTAATCTTCGCTTATTTACTTTTCCATTGCTATTGTTACAGTCAGTACAAAACACCAAAAATACTACTCTTGCTACCGTTATTTTTTCTATCATTGCCACTACTATCATATTACTTTGCTGCAGATATTAAGTTATCCAGGTGTGGTTGAATTGACAACTCAGCTGCTAATACTTGAGAATATTCTTTGGCTCCCCTTGTGTCGAATCAATAAATTTGGGTTGAATACTCTACCCTCAAAAACTGTTGCGATCCCCTATACTTGTGGGTTATCAAAACTATTTTATGGCGCCGTTGCCGGGGAGCATAGCTCTATTCTTTGAGTCACTTGGGATTTATATCTTCTTATCATTATGAAGAACTTGAAAGATCCAAGAACCAAGATTTATCCCTCAACTACGAGGGGAGGTAAGGAACTGCCATCTAGCTCTGCACTTGATTCACCTTCTGTTTTGAGTAAGCTTGCGACACCTAAACCTCCTTCTGCTATTAATTCTATTATGTCGCATATTATTGATGATCCCACTTCTGCTATGCATGATACTTATGATGAAACTACTTCTATGCTTGACACTACTGTGCCACTTGGTGAATTTCTTGATGAACAACTTGCTAGGACTAGAGAGAATGAAATTATTGAAACTGATAATATTGATTAAAGTGATGATGAAGATTCTCCCCCTAGATATGAATTACCTGTTGTGCCCGAGGGCTATGTTATGGATGAAGAAATTGCTAGAGATTTTCTTGCTTGCAATGATAGGAGTGATCTTAAGAAATTATTAGCTAAGATGAAACAAAAAACTCTGAATGCTAGAATGAAATATGATCCTGCTTATGCTACTTCACCTATCTTTGTTACTGATAAGGATTATGAATTCTCTGTCGACCCTGACATAATTACTTTGGTTGAATCTGATCCTTTCTATGGCTATGAATCTGAAACTGTTGTGGCACATCTTACTAAATTAAATGATATAGCCACCATGTTCACTAATGATGGGAAAACTCGCTACTATTATATCCTTAAGATATTTCCATTCTCATTAAAGGGTGATGCTAAGATATGGTTTAATTCTCTTGATCCTGGTTGTGTGCGTAGTCCCCAGGATATGATTTATTACTTCTCTGCTAAATATTTCCCTGCTCATAAGAAACAAGCTGCCTTAAGGGAAATATATAATTTTGTGCAAATTGAAGAAGAGAGTCTCCCACAAGCTTGGGGGAGGCTTCTCCAATTACTTAATGCTTTGCCTGATCATCCTCTTAAGAAAAATGAAATACTTGATATCTTTTATAATGGACTAACCGATGCTTCCAGAGACCACCTGGATAGTTGTGCTGGTTGTGTCTCCATGGAAAGAACACCAGATGAAGCTGAAATTTTATTGAATAATATGTTGACCAATGAAAATAATTGGACACTTCCTGAGCCAACTCCTAAGCCAACTACAAAGAAAAGGGGTGTTCTATTTCTCAGTCCTGAAGATATGCAAGAGGTAAAGAAACCTGTGAAGGAAAAAGGTATGAAAGCTGAAGAGGTTAAGAATTTACCTCCTGTTGAAGAAATACATGGTCTTAATTTACCGCCTATTAAAGAAATACATGGTTTTAATCCATCACCTATTGAAGAAACATGTGGTCTTGATAACCCGACACAGGTAGTAAAGGTAAATTCTCTCTATAGATATGATAAAGTTGAAATCCCTCCTACTAAGTTTGCTAGCCAATACTTAGATGAGTTTGATAACTTTATGGTTAAGCAAGAAGATTTTAATGCTTATTTTGGTAGAGAATTAAGACGCAATGCTTATATGATTGAACACTTGAGTGAATATATGTCCAGAGTTAAAGGTGAACTTAAACTCATTAGTAAACATGCTTCTATGGTTACCACTCAAGTAGAACAAGTACTTAAAGCTCAGAATGATTTGCTCAATGAATTGAATAGTAAAAATAATGATAATGTTGTTAGAGTGGCAACTAGAACTGCAAAAATGACTCAGGAACCTTTGTATCCTGAAGGCCATCCTAAGAGAATTGAACAAGATTCTTGGAGAAATAATATTGATGCACCTAGTCCTTCTAAGAGGAAGAAAAAGAAAAATGATAGGACTTTGCATGCTTCTAGTGAACCTGCTATTGACACCCCTGAGAATCCAAATGGTATTTCTATTTCTGATGCTGAAACCCAATCTGGTAATGAACATGAACCTAGTGATAATGTTAATGATGATGTTCATGTTGATGCTTAATCTAGCAATGATAATGATGTAGAAACTGAACCTGCTGTTGATCTTGATAACCCACAATCAAAGAATCAAAGTTATGATAAGAGAGACTTTGTTGCTAGGAAGCATGGTAAGGAAAGAGAACCATGGGTTCACAAACCCATGCCTTTTCCTCCCAAACCATCCAAGAAAAAGGATGATGAGGATTTTGAGCGCTTTGCTGAAATGATTAGACCTATCTTTTTGCGTATGCATTTGACTGATATGCTTAAAATGAATCCTTATGCTAAATATATGAAAGATATTGTTACTAATAAAAGAAAGATACTGGAAGCTGAAATTTCCACCATGCTTGCTAATTATACTTTTAAAGGTGGAATACCTAAGAAACGAGGAGATCCCAGAGTACCAACTATACCATGCTCCATTAAAAGAAACTATGTTAAAACTGCTTTATGTGATCTTGGAGCCGGTGTTAGTGTTATGCCTCTCTCTTTATATCGTAGACTTGATTTGAATAAGTTGACACCTACTGAAATATCCTTGCAAATGGCTAATAAATCAACTACTATACCTGTCAGTATTTGTGAGGATGTGCCTGTTGTGGTTCCAAATGTTACTATTCTAACGGACTTTGTTATTCTTGATATTCCCGAGGACGATAGTATGTCTATTATTCTTGGAAGTCCCTTTTTGAATACTATAGGCGTTGTTATTGATTGCACCAAAGGCAATGTCACTTTTCATGTTAATGGTAATGAGCATACGGTACACTTTCCGAGGAAACAACCTCAAGTCCACAGTATCAATTCTATTGGGAAAATTTCAACAATTACTATTGGAGGTTTTGAATTTCCTCTTCCTACTTTCAAGAATAAATATGATATTATTATTGTTGGGGACATGCATATCCCTGTTGAGGTAACCTAGTGTTATTCGAAAATTCTCTGGTTTCATGCAATTCGGAATGAGTTTGTTAACAAGACTTGATCAACCTTGTTAGTGGATTCCTTTTGATGAGCATGAGATGGATGAATTTAGAAAACAGAACTCTCTGTACCCTCTTTTTACTTTATGTTATTTATATTAAATAAATCAAAAATAATAATTTATATATGTTTTCTGAATTATCCATGCAATAAAAAATACCCCGAAAATAAAAGTTCTCCAAATGCCCTGAAAATTAAATATGATTTTTTTCTAGAATATTTGAGAATATCTGGCACTGAGAACACATCAAGGGGATTTTTCTCAGTATGACCCCAACTACAACTTTGGTTATCCGCCAGGCCAGCCGTGGCCATAGACCAACTTAGGCCAAAAGCCTAAGCTTGGGGGAGTACGTATTTCTCACCGACATTACATTCATGTTCACACACTCATGCTAGTTGTCGGTGTTCATAATTTTTCATTGTATCATCCATGCTAGTTTATTTTCCTTTTTATGCTTTCTTCTTGTGTGTTTAATAAACCTTAAGAAAAACAAAAAAAAAATTAGTTGTAGCTTTTTAGCTAGTTTACTTTTCATGTAGTAGTAGTAATTAAAAACAAAACCCAAAGAAATTTCTCGTTCTTCTTTTGTTTGTTGGGAGCTTTCCCGTGTAAATAGTTTTATTTCTTTTCTTGTTCTTTGGGGGTCGAGAGGAGAAGACCATGATTAAAATGATTGAGTGGCTCTCATATGCATTATTGTTGATCTAACAAAGAGCCCATATTACCTTGTCTTCTCTCTTGAATTGAATGCTTGCAGATTCCAGCTTAGTCCAATGCACGTGCACTATTATTATTATCCACACTATTTGGTCATGCAAGTGAAAGGCAATAATGACGATATATGATGAACTTATTGAGATGAGAAAAGCTGGTATGAACTCGACCTCTCTTGTTTTTGTAAATATTATTATTTCATCGTTCCAGATTCAACCTATTATGAATAAACATGTTTGCAATGACAATTAGAGATTATAGTTGCTTATGCCATGCTTAATTAGCTAGGAGCTTATAATGGTTTACCTTGCGTGTCCACATGCTATTAAAATGGTTGTGATGTGGTATGATAGGGCGGTATCCTCTTTTGAACGATTCGAGTGGCTTGACTTGGCACATGTTCACGCATGTAGTTGAAACAAAATCAACATAGCCTCTACGATATTTATGTTCATGGTGCATTATATCCTGCTCATGGTTGCATTCGGTGTTGATTAATTTTAGTGCATGTTCATGACTGTTGTCGCTCTCTAGCTGGTCGCTTCCCAGTCTTTTTCTAGCCTTCACTTATACTAAGCGGGAATATTGCTTGTGCATCCAATTCCATAAACCCCAAAGTTATTCCATATGAGACAACCATACCTACCTATATACGGTATCTACCTCCCGTTCCAAGTAAATTTGTATGTGCCAAACTCTAAACCTTCAAATAAACATTTTGTTTTGTATGCTCGAATAGCTCATGTATTAACTAGGGTTGTCTATATCTTCCATGCTAGGCAGGTTATTCTCAAGAGGAGTGGACTCCGCTCCTCACTCATGAGAAAGTGGTTGGTCACCGGGATGCCCAGTCCCATGCTTTGTGCAAATCAAATCAAAATAATTGCAAACAAAACTCCCCCAGGACTGTTGTTAGTTGGAGGCACTCGTTGTTTCGAGCAAGCCATGGATTGATGCTTGTTGGTGTAGGGGGAGTATAAACTTTACCATTCTGTTTGGGAACCGCCTATAATGTGTGTAGCATGGAAGATATCGCCATCTCTCGGTTGTTATGCTGACAATGAAAGTATACCGCTCAAAATATTATCCATATCTATTTAAAAACCGAGATCTAGCACCTCTACAAATTCCTGCTTCCCTCTCCGAAGGGCCTATCCATTTACTTTTATGTTGAGTCATCATCCTCTTATTAAAAAGCACTAGTTGTAGAGCATCGTTGTCATTTTCATTCATTACTGTTAGTTTACATTGAGTATGACTTGACTGGATCTCTTTTACCATGAATTACAATGTCTAGTCAGTCCTTGATCTTTAAAGGTGCTCTGCATTTATGTTTTGCGGTCTCAGAAAGGGCTAGCGAGATACCATCCTCTTATATCATATCATGATTGTTTTAAGAAAGTGTTGTCATCCGAGATTTATTATTATTGCTCGCTAGTTGATTATGCCATCGATATGAGTAAACATGAGGCCTAAATGTTATTGTGAATATGGTTAGTTCACAATCTTTGCTGAAAACCTGAATGTTGGCTTTACATATTTACAACAACAAGAGCAAACAGAGTTTGTAAAAGTTCTTCTTTATCACTTTCAGTTTAGCAACTGAATTGCTTGAGGACAAACAAAGGTTTAAGCTTGGGGGAGTTAATACGTATCTGTCGTATCTACTTTTCCAAACACTTTTTCCCTTGTTTTGGACTCTAACTTGCATGATTTGAATGGAACTAACCCGGACTGACGCTGTTTTCAACAGAATTGCCATGGTGTTATTTTTGTGCAGAAATAAAAGTTCTCAGAATGACCTGAAAATCAACGGAGAATTATTTTGGAATATATAAAAAATACTGGAAGAAAGATCCACCCCTTGAGCTCCACCGACCTCAACTCCAACTCCATATAATCGTGTTCGGGGAGAAAAAAATTAGAGAGAAGGATTCATCGCGTTTTACGATACGGAGCCGCCGCCAAGTCCTAAACTCTCTAGGGAGTCCTAAACCCTGTTTGCTTCACTGACAAAGTAATGGATCACGAATTCCCAGAAGGGTTTAAACCCGTAAATATCGAATCATACGATGGAACAACTGACCCCGCGGTGTGGATCGAGGACTTTATTCTCCACATTCATATGGCTCGTGGAGATGACCTCCACACCATCAAATACGTCCCTTTAAAACTCAAAGGGCCAGCTCGGCACTGGCTAAACAGCGTGCCCAAAAATTCTATTGGTAGCTGGGAGGACTTGGAAGAGGCCTTCCTTGAAAACTTCCAAGGTACATATGTTTGGTCACCAGATGCGGATGACTTAAGTCACATTTTCCAGCAACCCGAAGAGTCAGCCAGGAAGCTCTGGACTAGGTTCTTAGTCAAAAAGAACCAAATCGTCACCTGTTCGGACGCGGAAGCCCTAGCGGCCTTCAAACACTGCGTCCGGGATGAGTGGCTCGCTCGCCACCTCGGTCAGGAAAAACCAAAATCCATGCCAGCCCTTACCGCTCTGATGACCCATTTTTGCGCGGGAGAAGACAGCTGGCTCGCTCGTATAAGCAACAGCGCAGCGATCCGGGCACTTCCGAAATCCAGGACAGCAATGGCAAACCACGACGCATCAAATACAAACGCTGCAATGATAACGAAAGAACGCATGACACCGCGGTTAACCCCGGATTCAGCGGCCCCAAAACCGGTCAACCGAAGAAGCCATTTAAGGCAAACAGAGATGGACCATCCAATTTGGACAAGATATTGGACCGGCCCTGCAAGATTCGTGGCCACCCCAACAAACCAGCTAATCATACCAACAGAAGCTGTTGGGTCTTCAAGCAAGCCGACAAGCTCAATGCTGAACACAAGGGGATGAGGCCGCTAGGCGATAGCGATGACAAAGAGGCTCACCAACCAAATTCTGGGGGTCAGAAGCAATTTCCCCCCGAAGTGAAAATAGTGAACATGGTATACGTGACACACAACTCTATAGGGGAGCCAGAGAGACACTCCCTCCGTACTGAGGATCACACTACGGCGACCTCAGCCGAAGTACAAAGCGGTCTCATTAAACCGCATACCTTGTTGGTCGTTAAGCCACCGGTCTCCATTCAATAGGATCGACCAAGTTTGGAGCAGGACTAGCAGTTCAGCTTCCACCGTCCGCCTCATATACCTGTGAAATGGGTACCACGCACACATAACTATGCACTTCAAATAGCCTGGGCATCAGCGGAAGCACAACACGGATGGGTCTACAAGTACTCCCATAAACTACTTCCTTTTTTCCTTTCTTATATTACTCTTTCTTTTTCCATCATCCTTCGCCACAGGTAGCGCAAAGGCTGGTCGTTGATACGTCTCTGTCGTATCTACTTTGCCAAACACTTTTGCCCTTGTGTTGGACTCTAACTTGCATGATTTGAATGGTACTAACCCGGACTGACGCTGTTTTCAGCAGAATTGCCATGGTGTTATTTATGTGTAGAAACAAAAGTTCTCGGAATGACCTGAAACATCACGGAACGTCTATTTGGAAATAATAAAAAATACTTGCAAAAGATGAAGACCAGGGGGCCCTCACCCTAGCCACGAGGGTGGGGGCGCGCCTGCCCCCCAGGGCATGCCCCCTACCTCGTGGGCCCCCTGGAGCTCCTCCGACCTCAACTCCAACTCTATATATTTGCTTTCGGGGAGGAAAAAATCAGAGAGAAGAAATCATCGCGTTTTACGATACGGAGCCGTCGCCAAGCCCTAAAACCTCTCGGGAGGGCTGATCTGGAGTCCGTTCGGGGCTCCGGAGAGGGAGGGGAATCCATTGCCATCGTCATCACCAACCATCCTCCATCACCAATTTCATGATGCTCACCGCCGTGCGTGAGTAATTCCATCATAGGCTTGCTGGACGGTGATGGGTTGGATGAGATCTATTATGTAATCGAGTTAGTTTTGTTAGGGTTTGATCCCTAGTGTCCACTATGTTCTAAGATTGATGTTGCTATGACATTGCTATGCTTAATGCTTCTCACTAGGGCCCGAGTGCCATGATTTTAGATCTAAACCTATTATGTTTTCATCAATGTATGAGTGTCCTTGATCCTATCTTGCAAGTCTATAGTCTCCTATTATGTGTTATGATCCGTTAACCCCAAAGTGACAGTAATCGGGATACTTACCGGTGATGACCGTAGTTTGAGGAGTTCATGTATTCACTTTGTGTTAATGCTTTGTTCCGGTTCCCTATTAAAAGGAGGCCTTAATATCCATCAGTTTCCGTAAGGACCCCGCTGCCACGGGAGGGTAGGACAAAAGATGTCATGCAAGTTCTTTTCCATAAGCACGTATGACTATATTTAGGAATACATGCCTACATTATATCAATGAACTGGAGCTAGTTCTGTGTCACCCTAGGTTATGACTGTTACATGATGAACCGCATCCGGCATAATTCTCCATCACAGATCCATTGCCTACGAGCTTTCCATATATTGTTCTTCGCTTATTTACTTTTTTGTTGCTATTGCTATCATCACTACAAAATACCAAAAACATTACTTTTACTACTCTTACCTTTTGCTACCGTTATCACCACTATCATATTACTTTGCTTCTAAACACTTTGCTGCAGATATTAAGTTTCCAGGTGTGGTTGAATTGAAAACTCAGCTGCTAATACTTGAGAATATTCTTTGGCTCCCCTTGTGTCGAATCAATAAATTTGGGTTGAATACTCTACCCTCAAAAATTGTTGCGATCCCCTATACTTGTGGGTTATCAAGACCATTTTCTGGCGCCGTTGCCGGGGAGCATAGCTCTATTCTTTGAGTCACTTGGGATTTATATCTGCTTATCATTATGAAGAATTTGAGAGATCCAAAAACCAATATTTATCCCTCAACTACAAGGGGAGGTAAGGAATTGCCATCTAGCTCTACACTTGATTCACCTTCTGTTTTGAGTAAACTTGCGACACCTAAACCTGCTTCTGCTATTCGTTCTGATATGTCGCATGTTATTGATGATGCCACTTCTGCTATGCATGATACTTTTGACGAAACTACTTCTATGCTTGATACTACTGTGCCACTTGGTGAATTTCTTGATGAACAACTTGCTAGGGTTAGAGAGAATGAAATTATTGAAACTAATAATATTGATGAAAGTGATGATGAATACTCTTCCCCTCATAAATATGAATCGCCTGTTATTCCTGAGGGTTATGTTTTTGAAAAAGAAGCTACTCTAGCTATTTTGGCTTGCAAATATTGATACGAGCTCAAGACGTTATTAGCTAAATGGAAGCAGCAATCTCTTAATGCTAGAATGAAACCTGACCCTGCTTTTGCTACTTCACCTATCTGTGTTACTAATAAGGATTATGAATTCTCTGTTGATCCTGATATAATTACTTTGGTTGAATCTGATCCTTTTCATGGCTATGAATCTGAAACTGTTGTGGCACATCTTATTAAATTAAATGATATAGCCACCATGTTCACTAATGATGAGAAATCTCGTTACTTTTATATCCTTAAAATATCCCCGTTCTCATTAAAGGGTGATGCTAAGATACGGTTTAATTCTCTTGATCCTGGTTGTGTGCGTAGTCCCCAGGATATGATTTATTACTTCTCTGCTAAATATTTCCCTGCTCATAAGAAACAAGCTGCTTTGAGGGATATATATAATTTTGTGCAAATTGAAGAAGAGAGTCTCCCACAAGCTTGGGGAGGCTTCTCAAGTTACTTAATGCTTTGCTTGATCATCCTCTTAAGAAAAATGAAATACTTGATATCTTTTATAATGGACTAACCGATGCTTTCAGAGATTACCTGGATAGTTGTGCTGGTTCTGTTTTCAGGGAAAGAACACCGGATGAAGCTGAAATTCTATTGAATAATATGTTGAAAAATGAAAATAATTGGACACTTCCTGAGCCTATTCCTAAACCAACTCCGAAGAAGAGGGGTATTCTATTTCTCAGTCCTGAAGATATGCAAGAGGCAAAGAAATATATGAAATAAAAAGGTATTAAAGCTGAAGATGTTAAGAATTTACCTCCTATTGAAGAAATACATGGTCTTAATTTACCGCCTGTTGAAGAAACATATGATCTTGATCCACCACCTATTGAAGAAACTCATGGTCTTGATAACCCGACACAGGTAGTAAAGGTAAATTCTCTCTATAGATACGATAAAGCTGAAATCCCATTTACTAAGTTTGCTAGCCCATGCTTAGATGAGTTTGATAATTTTATGGTGAAGCAAGAAGATTTTAATGCTTATTTTGGTAGACAGTTGAAATACAATTCAAATATGCTTGAACACTTGGGTGATTATATGGCTAATGTCAAAGGTGAACTTAAACTTATTAGTAAACATTCTTCTATGGTTACCACTCAAGTAGAACAAGTACTTAAGGCTCAAAATGATTTGCTCAATGAATTGAATAGTAAGAATAATGATTATGATGTTAGAGTGGCTACTAGAACTGGTAGTATGACTCAGGAACCTTTGTATCCTGAAGGCCACCCTAAGAGAATTGAGCAAGATTCTCAGATAAATAATATAGATGCACCTAGTCCTTCTAAAAGGAAGAAAAACAAAAAATGATAGGACTTTGCATGCTTCTAATGAACCTATTACTGAGATACCTGAGAATCCCAATGATATTTCTATTTCTGATGCTGAAACACAATCTGGTAATGAACCTGAAACTAGTGATAATGTTAATGATAATGTTCATGATGATGCTCAACCTAGCAATGATAATGATATATAAATTGAACCTGTTGTTGATCGTGATAACCCACAATCAAAGAATCAACGTTATGATAAGAAAGACTTTGTTTCTAGGAAACACAGAAAGGAAAGAGAGCCTTGGGTTCAGAAACCCATGCCTTTTCCTCCCAAACCATCCAAGAAAAAGGATGATGAGGATTTTGAGCGCTTTGTTGAAATGATTAGACCTATCTTTTTGCGTATGCGATTAACTGATATGCTTAAAATGAATCCTTATGCTAAGTACATGAAAGATATTGTTACAAATAAAAGAAAGATACCGGAAGCTGAAATTTCCACCATGCTTGCTAATTATACTTTTAAGGGTGGAATACCAAAGAAACTTGGAGATCCAGGAGTACCCACTATACCATGCTCCATTAAAAGGAACTATGTTAAAACTGCTTTATGTGATCTTGGAGCCGGTGTTAGTGTTATGCCTCTCTCTTTATATTGTATACTGGATTTGAATAAGTTGACACCTACTGAAATATCTTTGCAAATGGCTGATAAATCAACTGCTATACCTGTCGGTATTTGTGAGGATGTGCCTATTGTGGTTGCAAATGTTACAATTTTAACGGACTTTGTTATTTTTGATATTCCTGAGGATGATAGTACGTCTATTATTCTTGGAAGACCCTTTTTGAATAATGCAGGGTCTGTTATTGATTGCACCAAAGGCAATGTCACTTTTCATGTTAATGGTAATGAGCATTCAGTACACTTTCCGAGGAAACAACCTCAAGTTCATAGTATCAATTATATTGGAAAAATTCAGTCGATTATATTTGGAGGTTTTGAATTTCCTCTTCCTACTGTCAAGAAGAAATATGATATTCTTATTATTGGGGATGTGCATATCCCCGTTGAGGTAACATAGTGTTATTCGAAATTTCTCCGGTTCCATGTTATTCGGAATGAGTTTGTTAACAAGACCTGATCAACCTTGTTAGTGGATTCCTTTTGATGAGCATGAGATTGATGAAACTAGAAGGCACAACCTTCTGTACCCTCCTTTAATTTCTGTTATTTATATTAAATAAAATAAAAATAAGTATTTTCCGTCTGTTATCTGAATTATCCATGCAATATAAAAATACCCCGAAAATAAAAGTTCTCCAAATGCCCTGAAATTTAAATATGATTTTTTCTGGAATATTTGAGAATATTTGGCACTGAGAACACAGCGTGGGGGGTATCCACGTGGCCACGAGGGTGGAGGGCGCGCCCTACCCCCTAGGCGCGCCCCCCCTGCCTCGTGGGCCCATGGTGGCTCCCCTCCACTTATTCCTGCACCCACACACTCCTTCCTCCCACAAACACCAATATCCAGCTCAAGCACGAATTCTAGCTCATTTTACTGCGATTTTCGATCTCCTTGCTCAAAGCACCTCTCACAAAACTTCTTGGGGGGTTGTTCCTTGGTATGTGACTCCTCCATTGGTCCAATTAGTTTTTGTTGTAGTGCTTTATTCATTGCAAATTTGTGCTGCCTAGGTGACCCTGTTCTTGAGCTTGCATGTCAAATTTATATGGTCCCAAGTAGTTCTAATGCATGATATAGGCTCTAGGCACTTGTAGGAGTTGTTGCTATCAATTTTGTTGAGCTTGGCTCACTTATATTTGAAGTTACTAAAAATTTCAGAAATTTTTCAGAGGAAGAAATATGTTTAGGAAGATGTACCAAGGTGGCTCTTCAAGGAAACAAGAGCCCAGGCTTGCAATGTGTGATGCTGATGATGAGCCACCAAGGGACGCTCCAGTGCGGCCCCGTGAATGGCCTTCAGAGGAATTCATGGATCGAGTGGGGATTAAGTAAGAATTCAACGCATATTTGCGTAACGCTGATCTTGTGAGCTTCGAGGAAGAAAAATGCCATCAGTACCACTATCTCACTAGTTCCTGTGTGAGGAGGTTTGAATTTTCATCTTCACGTAATTCTCAAACTATACTGTTTGATCTTTATGAAAATTCTTAGACTATGGACTTAGAGGATTTTACCACTGCTTGCAAACTTCCACAATGGGGTAGTGTCAGGGAACCTCTCAAATCTGAATTTAGAGATTTTCTTGCTAGTATAACTGTGGGGGAATCTAGAGATATAACACAAGCTACCATAGGGAGCATTCACTTTCCTGCTATACATTATTTTGCTCCCTTCATAGGTAGATGCATTAATGGTAAAGATGAGGCATGTCACATGTGTGTCCCTGACCTCAGTATTCTTAGGAGTGCTGTGTTAGGAGATAAGTCTTATAATTTGGGAGCCATTGTTGCACGTAAGTTGCATCTTAATAGATTTAGTGGAGATTTCTTTGGTGGAATTTATGCAACCCGCTTAGCTGATTTTCTTGGTGTAACCATACATAATGATGATATGGAATTGCCTCCTGCTTACCTAGACTTTAATGCTATGGTTCACCACCAGTTTGTTGAGAGGAATGAATCACCTCTCCAGTATCGCTTAATCTTTGACAAACGCAGTGCTGTCCGTATTACTCTCCCTGCTCCTGCCTTCTTTGATTATCAGGCAAAAGGAAGATATGTTATTACCAGAGAGGAGGCAGATGAGTACGAGAGGTGGGCGGAGGCCGCTCGTCGCCATGCTGCAGCTCAGGAGGCGATAGCCGCTGCATCTCAGTACGACCCCAACTATTACTATGGATATCCGCCAGGCCAACCGTAGCCATAGACCAACTTAGGCCAAAAGCCTAAGCTTGGGGGAGTATGTATTTCTCACCGACATTACATTCATGTTCACACACTGACTGCTAGATGTCGGTGCTCATACTTTTTCATTGTATCATCCATGCTAGTTTATTTCCCTTTTTATGCTTTCTTCTTGTGTGCTTAATAAAACTTTAAGAAAAACAAAAAAATTAGTTGTAGCTTTTAATTAGTTTACCTTCCATGCTTGTAGTAGTAATTAAAAAAAGAAAACTCAAAAAGATTTCCTGTTCTTCTTTTACTTGTTGGGAGCTCTCCCGTGTAAATAGTTCTATTTCTTTTCTTTTCTTTGGGGGTTGATAGGAGAAGACCATAATTAAATTGTTGAAGTGGCTCTTATATGCATTATTGTTGATTTGACAAAAGAGCCCATATTGCCTTCTCTTCTCATGTTTATTGAATGCTTGCAGATTCCAGCTTAGTCCAATGCACGTGCACTATTATTATTGTCCACATCATTCAGTCGTGCAAGTGAAAGGCAATTTTGATGATATATGATGGACTGATTCAGATGAGAAAATCTCGTATGAACTCGACCTCTCTTGTTTTTGTAAATATGATTAGTTCATCGTTCCTGATTCAGCCTATTATGAATAAACATGTTTTCAATGACAACTAGAGATCATAGTTTCTTGTGCCATGCTTGATTAGCTAGGAGATTATAATGGTTTACCTTGCGTGCCAATATGCTATTAAAATGGTTGTGATGTGGTATGATAGGGTGGTATCCTCTTTTGAATGATTCGAGTGACTTGACTTGGCACATGTTCATGCATGTAGTTGAAACAAAATCAACATAGCCTTCATGATATTTTTGTTCATGGTGGATCATATCCTACTCATGCTTGCATTCGGTGTTGATTAATTCTAATGCATGTTCATGACTGTTGTCGCTCTCTAGCTGGTCGCTTCCCAGTCTTTTGCTATCCTTCACCTGTACTAAGCAGGAATACTGCTTGTGCATCCAACTCCCTAAACCCCAAAGTTTTTCCATATGAGTCCACCATACCTACCTATATACGGTATCTACCTGCTGTTCCAAGTAAATTTGTATGTGCCAAACTCTAAACCTTCAAAGAAATATCCTGTTTTGTATGCTCGAATAGCTCATGTATCAACTAGGGTTGTCTGTATCTTCCATGTTAGGCGGGTTATTCTCAAGAGGAGTGGACTCCGCTCCTCACTCACAAGAAAGTGGCTGGTCACCGGGATGCCCAGTCCCATGCTTTATGCAAACTAAATCAAAATAATTGCAAACAAAACTCCCCCTGGGACTCTTGTTAGTTGGAGGCACTCGTTGTTTCGAGCAAGCCATGGATTGATGCTTGTTGGTGGAGGGGGGGTATAAACTTTACCATTCTGTTTGGGAACCACCTATAATGTGTGTAGCATGGAAGATATCGCCATCTCTTGGTTGCTATGTTGACAATGAAAGTATACCGCTCAAAATATTATTCACCTCTATTTCAAAACCGAGCTCTGGCACCTCTGCAAATCTTTGCTTCCCTCTGCGAAGGGCCTATCTATTTACTTTCATGTTGAGTCATCATCCTCTTATTAAAAAGCACCAGTTGGAGAGCACCGTTGTCATTTGCATTCATTACTATTAGTTTACATTGAGTATGACTTGACTGGATCTCTTTTACCATGAATTACAATGTCTAGTCAGTCCTTGATCTTTAAAGGTGCTCTGTATTTATGTTTTGTGGTCTCAGAAAGGGCTAGCGAGATACCATCTTGTTATATCATATTATGTTTTGAGAAAGTGTTGTCATCCGAGATTTACTATTATTGCTCGCTAATTGATTATGCCATTGATATGAGTAAACATGAGACCTATGCGTCATTGTGAATATGGTTAGTTCATAATCTTTGATGAAAACTTGAATGCTGGCTTTACAAATTTACAACAACAAGAGCAAATAGAGTTTGTAAAAGTTTTTCTTTATCACTTTCAGTTTGTCAACTGAATTGCTTGAGGACAAGCAAAGGTTTAAGCTTGGGGGAGTTGATATGTCTCTGTTGTATCTACTTTTCCAAACACTTTTGCCCTTGTTTTGGACTCTAACTTGCATGATTTGAATGGAACTAACCCAGACTGACGCCATTTTCAGTAGAATTGCCATGGTGTTATTTATGTGCAAAAACAAAAGTTCTCGGAATGACCTGAAACTTCACGGAACGTCTATTTGGAAATAAAAAAAATCCTTGCAAAAGATGAAGACCAGGGGGCCCACACCCTAGCCACGAGGGTGGGGCGTGCCTGCCCCCAGGGCGTGCCCCCCTACCTCGTGGGTCTCCTGGAGCTCCTCCAACCTCAACTCCAACTCTATATATTTGCTTTCGGGGAGGAAAAAATCAGAGAGAAGAAATCATCGCGTTTTACGATACAGAGCCACCGCCAAGCCCTAAAACCTCTCGGGAGGGCTGAACTAGAGTCCGTTCGGGGCTCCGGAGAGGGGAATCCATCGCCATCGTCATCACCAACCATCCTCCATCACCAATTTCATGATGCTTACCGCCGTGCGTGAGTAATTCCATCGTAGGCTTGCTGGACGGTGATGGGTTGGATGAGATCTATCATGTAATCGAGTTAGTTTTGTTAGGGTTTGATCCCTAGTGCCCACTATGTTCTGAGATTGATGTTGCTATGACTTTGCTATGCTTAATGCTTGTCACTAGGGACCGAGTGCCATGATTTCAGATCTGAACCTATTATGTTTTCATCAATATATGAGTGTTCTTGATCCTATCTTGCAAGTCTATAGTCACCTATTATGTGTTATGATCCGTTAACCCCGAAGTGACAATAATCGGGATACTTACCGGTTATGACCGTAGTTTGAGGAGTTCATGTATTCACTATGTGTTAATGCTTTGTTCTGGTTCTCTATTAAAAGGAGGCCTTAATATCCCTTAGTTTCTATAAGGACCCCGCTGCCACGGGAGGGTAGGACAAAAGATGTCATGCAAGTTCTTTTCCATAAGCACGTATGACTATATTCGGAATACATGCCTACATTATATCAATGAACTGGAGCTAGTTTTGTGTCACCCTAGGTTATGACTGTTACATGATGAACCGCATCCGGCATAATTCTCCATCATCGATCCATTGCCTACGGGCTTTCCATATATTGTTCTTCGCTTATTTACTTTTCCGTTGCTATTGCTATCATCACTACAAAATACCAAAAACATTACTTTTACTACTGTTACCTTTTGCTACCGTTATCACCACTATCATATTACTTTGCTACTAAACACTTTGCTACAGATATTAAGTTTCCAGGTGTGGTTGAATTTAGAACTCAGCTGCTAATACTTGAGAATATTCTTTGGATCCCCTTGTGTCGAATCAATAAATTTGGGTTGAATACTCTACCCTCGAAAACTGTTGCGATCCCCTATACTTGTGGGTTATCAGTCATCGCATGGATTGTATCAGAGTCCGGGTTCATAAATTCACCCGAAGGCTACTCCTGTTAAGGAGCCCTTCACGAAGGAAAGGCGGCGCAGACGTGCGATAGGAGGTCCAAAATAACTTTTTGTAGACCGCACTCCCTATTTTTCGAGCCTTAAAGTGCCTGTTTCCTCAGCCGCCGACCTCCGGCATGTCAAATAGCCGGGGTTGTGGCATTATTATCTATAAAATGACAATTGACATGTCAGTTAGGTTCTAGTGAACATACTCCATATCCGGTATTCACTTTTCTATAAAGAACCGAATTTTGCTCCTTTTTGTTGTTTCACACACCCACCCCAGCATACCTTGCCAGGGGCTTGACACTGGAACAAAATGAGTTGCTAACAAAGTCCGAACAGCTTCATAGCATACTTCGGCGTCGCGAGTTCGGCCTTATATGCATCAGCTCCGAATCATGTCTTGGGTCAATAGTTGGGTTGCCCGGCTCCTGTGCTTGCTACCTTACGTTCCGCTCTCGGCTAGGGTAGTAAAGGGAGAACTACTGCAATTGTGTTTCTGGTTCACCTGGTCAAACACCTCAGTAGAGAAAGCCGAAAACTGACTGTGATGATGCGGCGAGAGCTGGTCAACCGCTTGACGACTTAACGGGATCTTTTGCGATTCCCCTGTATTACATGAAGGACCTTATTTAGGGTCATACATGTAACGCACCGCATACATAACGGGGTCTATATCATAGATCCACCATAAAACTCCTATGGCTAAGTGAAAGTATTAATGCCCTATAGTCTGATTTCCTAGTTCACCGCATTGACACCTCCTTTTTGGACCAAGACGTTGGGTTAAGAGTGATCAATTGCTTTTTCGAACACCCCCATATTTCCTACGAGGGGGCTGAAGCCAATGACTAGAAATCTTCCAGATTATATAAAAAATGGCCGCACATGAGGATTCAAAGCTTTTAAGCAACTCTAAAGTAAACTTTATTATATTGTCTTTCACAATGTCAATACATCTCACTCGAATATCATATCTTTCGAGCACTGACCCTCTATAAACCGGTCAGCCTCTAAGACATCTTCAAAATAATGCTCTGGTGCGTGATGGTTCTTGCCCTTGGGTGGACTCTTCGCAGCAACATCGATGGCCTTCATCTTCGTCCAGTATGTTTTCACACGGGCAAAGGCCATCCGTGCACCTTCAATGCACGTTGATCGCTTAACAGCGTCGATGCACGGCACCGCGGCAGCAAGTCACTGCACCAAACCAAAATAACTATCCAGAATTGGCTCGGTCGGCCACAGCCGGACTACCACTTCTTTCATGGCAGCGCCGGATATCCGGTGCACTCCTGCCCATTGGGTCATCTGCTTGTTCAGCAACAATGGGCGCTTTGACGCACCAAATTGCGACCAGAAAAGCTTTTCTGTTGCATACCCTTCTTGCGCTTGATAAAACTGCGCCGCATCGGAAGCACTCTTCGGCAAATCCAACAAAGCATCTGGAGAATTCCGCACTTGATTAAGCGGGGCATAATTCAGGTCGTGGAACTTGGTTTGCAACAAAAAGGGCTTACCAGTCACGATCTCCCCAGCTTGCCGGATCTCCTCCCAGGCCGCTCTAGATTTGGACCGGGCTTCTCTTGCCTCTTGTAAGGCCTTGTCAAGATCAGCCGTTTTGGCTTTATTATCCCTCTCGAGAAATCCGCAGCGGCTAGCGACCTCTTTTAGTTCAAGCGTCATCGAGGATATTTTCTCCTCGTATTGGTGTCGAGCAGCCTGTTCGGCCTTTAACTTGGCAAATGCCTTTTCGGCAGACGCATTACTAATCCGGGCCATCTCCTTGGCCCGGGCTAGCTCAGCTCGAAGGATCTCGACTGCGGCAGCACCATCTGCAGACATGTATATCTTATTACACAAATCTTCGCATCATGCTTATATTGTAAACACATGCATAGTATGGCTGCCCCAAAAACATACCTTGCGCCTCGTCAAGTCGCATGTTGATAAGTGCGATATCATTATCCGCCTCATCAATCTTGTGTTACAAATCCGCAACTTCTGTAGTCCGGGCAGTCATCGGGGAGGTCACAGCCTATGTTCCAATTAATCAGATTATTTCTTGGCCATATCTTTTGATCCTCTGATCGCCTCGCGCGGGAAGCCAATCAGAGTCTCAAGGGCTACTATCTATACACAGGTGTATTTTGTGAATAAAACACAATCGAACATGTACAAACCTCGAAGCCTCTTAGCAGGCCCACGAAGGCCTCATTCAATCTGCTTTTCGCGGACATGACCTTTTCAACCACTGTGCCCATCAAGGTACGATGTTCCTCTGAGACGGACGCCTGCCGCAGCATGTTCGTTAATATATCCGGCGCTTCTGGGTCTCCGGAAGCTGCTAAAGGAGTACGGCCTCCCTTTGAAGGAATCCGTTTATTCTTATCCAGCTGTAGACCAGACTGCTCGGGATCTCCATTATTGGTCCCCGGATCCTAGGCCTCTGAAGTATCACCTTCGAATAGTGTCTTCATCCCTTGCACCACTTGTTGATCGGGGGAGACCCTCCGTGATGATACCTTGAAGTCATCTGTCCTATTGGGCGAGGAGGCCGGTGGAGGCGTCTCGCTTTCCATCATCTTCGGGAGAAGGTCCCCCGAGGAAGAGGACTGTTGAAGAAGACTGCGTGCCGAATTGCAAAAAACATATATTCTAGGCGTTACAAGAAAGGAACAGGACATGTTTAAAACACCCTTCTTCACTTACGATTTGGCCTGAGGCTTGTCCTTGTCATGGGACTGCGCGATGACGTCGTCCTCCAAGCCCGGGCCACCCGTCAGAGGCATCTTGCCTCGCTTAGGAGCCTTTTCCTCCCAATCTTTGGAGGCGGCGCTTTTCTTTCTGTGGGGGGAAGAAATGTTGACTTCCCCTTCATTTTTGTCTTCGGACGATGGGATCTTGATTCCCCCGGACACAATGTCTGGTATACCTTCGGGATGAAGGCCATCTTTGGTCCTCCCACTCTCCACTTTGCTCTCCTTCACAGGCATCTGGTATGGTGCCGGGGCCAGCATCCTTGTTAACACGGGATCCGCTGAGCCTTCGGGAAGGGGGGCCAAACACCTAATTAGTTCCGCTTTCTTTATCCAGCCCTGGAAGAAGATAGTTTGCTCAGTAATGTATTACGGCATACTTCAGTACCAAGTGTTCGGAAGTCAAGTGCTTACCGGGGTATCTGGACGGTTGTAGTCAAGGCCGGCGTCCTTAGTGGTGTCCAGCCAATGTTTTCGTTTCCCGAAAAACAACTTCCACATCTGAGGGAGTACTGGATTAGGGGGTCTCCGAATAGCCAGACTATAACCTTTGGCCGGACTGTTGGACTATGAAGATACAAGATTGAAGACTTCGTCTCGTGTCCGGATGGAACTCTACTTGGCGTGGAAGGCAAGCTAGGCAATACGGATATGTATATCTCCTCCTTTGTAACCGACCTTGTGTAACCCTAGCCCTCTCCGGTGTCTATATAAACCGGAGGGTTTTGGTCCGTAGGACACAACAATAATATACAATCATACCATAGGCTAGCTTCTAGGGTTTAGCCTCTCTGATCTCGTGGTAGATCTACTCTTGTATTACCCATATCATCAATATTAATCAAGCAGGGTGTAGGGTTTTACCTCCATTAAGAGGGCCCGAACCTGGGTAAAACTTCGTGTCCCCTGCCTCCTGTTACCATACGCCTAAACGCACAGTTCGGGACCCCCTACCCGAGATCCGCCGGTTTTGACACCGACATTGGTGCTTTCATTGAGAGTTCCTCTGTGTCGTCGCCGTTAGGCTTGATGGCTCCTTCTATCATCGTTAGTGATGCAGTCCTGGGTGAGACTTTTCTCCCTGGACAGATTTTTGTATTCGGCGGCTTTGCACTGCGGGCCAATTCGCTTGGTCATCTGGAGCGGATTGAAAGCTACGCCCCTGGCCATCAGGTCAGGTTTGGAAGCTTGAACTACACGGCCGATATCCGCGGAGACTTGATCTTTGACGGATTCGAGCCTCTGCCTTGTGCGTCACGCGGTCATGATAAGTACGATTTAGCTCTACCATCCAACAGTGTTCAGGAGATCACACCGGCAGCCGCTCCGACCCTCAATTCGGAGCCAATTGCGCCGTCCATGGACGGGTGGATGGACCCCGCCACGGAGGCCTTACCCTCATCGGCGATCGAGCCGAACATCGACCTTACTCTACACGAGAGCCGTGTTGACAAACTGCCGGATCTCTCTCTGGCCACGGACTCTGAACCGCGTGCGCCCGTTCCTATCGAATCCGATTGGGAGCCGATCATGGAGTTTACCTCCACGGATATCTTTCAGCACTCGCCCTTCGGCGACATACTGAACTCATTAAGGTCTCTCTCCTTGTCAGGAGGATTCTGGCCGAACTATGTCTGGCAGGACTGGGATGTGGACGACGAAGAAATTCGTGGCCCACCCACCACCCACTTAGTAGCCACTGTCGATGACTTTTGCTCGACTTCGACTCCGAAGACATCGACGGCATGGAAGATGATGCGGGAGGCGAAGATGAACCACTGCCCATAGGGCACTGGACAGCCACCTCATCATACGATATATACATGGTGGACACACCCAAAGAAGGCAATGGCGACGAGACAGCAGAGGATGACCCCTCCAAAAAGCAACCCAAGCGCCGACGTTAACGGCGCCGCTCTAAGTCTCGCCAAAGCAAAAGTGGTGATACCGGCACAAGAGATAATAACACTCCGGATAGTGCCGAAGATAACAACAATCCCCTCCAGCAAGATTTAGAGCAGGAGGATGGAGGAGCCAGCCCTCTTGAGAGAGCGGCAGATGGAGAAGCGGAGGATGATAATTACATGCCCCCCTCCGAAGACGAGGCAAGCCTCGGTGATGACGAATTCATCGTGCCAGAGGATCCCGTGGAACAAGAGCGCTTCATGCGCCGGCTTATGGCCACGGCAAATAGCCTTAAGAAAAAGCAGCAGCAGCTTCAAGCTGATCAAGATCTGCTAGCTGACAGATGGACTGAAGTCCTCGCGGCCGAGGAATATAAACTCGAGCGCCCCTCCAAGAGTTACCCAAAATGCAGGTTGCTACCTCGGCTGGAGGAAGAAGCGTATGACGCGGCTGACCTGCCACCTCATGGCCGTGATAGAGAGGCATTCCAGCCAAAAGCTCAGCCCGCACCCTGACGCCATTCAAATAAAAAAGCATGGGGAAACACGCCAGACCTGCGAGACGTATTGGAGGACAAAGCAAAACATGCAAGATCGATCTACGGATCACGAGGGCGCGCCACTATGCGAGACGATAAACATCACGCCGGATACAGTAAAAGTCAATCCGACCGGGCTGAACACAGCGGGCAAGACCCATTCGAGTTGCGTCGCGATATAGCCCAATACAGAGGCGCCACACACTCCCTATGCTTCACAGACAAAGTAATGGATCATCAAATCCCAGAGGGTTTCAAACCCGTAAATATTGAATCATACGACGACACAACAGATCCTGCGGTATGGATCGAGGATTTCCTCCTCCACATCCACATGGCCTGCGGTGATGACTTACATGCTATCAAATACCTCCCACTAAAGCTCAAAGGACCAGCGGCATTGGCTTAACAGCTTGCCGGCAGAGTCCATTAGCTGTTGGGAAGATCTGGAAGCCGCATTCCTCGACAACTTTCAGGGCACTTATGTGCGACCACCAGACGCCAATGACTTGAGCCACATAATTCAGCAGCCAGAAGAATCGGCCAGGCAATTCTGGACATGGTTCCTAACAAAGAAAAATCAAATCGTCGACTGTCCGGATGTAGATGCCCCAGCAGCCTTCAAGCATAACATCCGCGGTGAGTGGCTTGCCTGGCACCTTGGACAGGAAAAGCCGAAATCTATGGCAGCCCTCACGACACTCATGACCCGCTTCTGTGTGGGAGAAGACAGCTGGCTGGCTCGCAGTAACAACATATCAAAAAACCATGGTACTTCGGATACCAAGGACGGCAATATCATGTCACGATGCAACAAACACAAGCGCCGCATTAACAGCGATAATACTGAGGATACGGCAGTCAATGCCGGATTCAAAGGCTCTAAACCCGGTCAGCGAAAAAAGCCATTCAAAAGAAGCACTCCGGGCCCGTCCAGTTTGGACCATATACTCGATCGCTCGTGTCAAATACACGGCACCCCCGACAAGCCAGCCAACCACACCAACAGGGATTGTTGGGTGTTCAATCAGGACGGCAAGTTAATTGCCAAAGATAAAGATAAGGGGCCACATAGTGATGACGAGGAAGAGCCCCGACAGCCGAACACCGGATGACAGAAAAGGTTCCCCCCACAAGTGTGGACGGTGAACATGATATACGCAACCCACATCCCCAAGAGGGAGCGGAAGCGTGCGCTCAGGGACGTATATGCGTTGGAGCCAGTCGCCCCAAAGTTCAACCCATGGTCCTCCTGCCCGATCACCTTCGATCGCAGGGACCACCCCACTAGTATCCGTCATGGCGGATTCGCCGCACTGCTCCTAGACCCAATCATTGACGGATTTCACCTCACTCGAGTCCTTATGGATGGCGGCAGCATCCCGAACCTGCTTTATTAGGATACAGTGCGCAAAATGGGTATACACCCCTCAAGGATCAAACCCACAAAAACGACCTTTAAAGGCGTCATTCAGGGTGTAGAGGCCCATTGCACAGGCTCAATTACACTGGAAGTGGTCTTCGGATCCCCGGATAACTTTCGAAGTGAAGAATTAATCTTCGATATAGTCCTGTTCTGCAGTGGCTATCATGCACTGCTCGGCCAAACCGCATTTGCGAGATTCAATGCGGTACCGCATTATGCATACCTCAAGCTCAAGATGCCAGGACCCCGGGGGGGTCACCACAGTCAATGGAAACACAGAGCGCTCTCTCCGTATGGAGGAGCACACTGCGGCCCTTGCAGCAGAAGCGCAAAGTAGCCTCTCAAGACAATCCACCAGTTCGGCGTTTCAAGACCCGGACACCTTCAAGCGCGCTCGGAGTAATCGGCAACTCGACCGCCTGGGACGATCTGAGCTCGCATAGCAATGCGGCCCCCACCCCAGTCCCAGCCAAGCGGCGAAATCCGTGCCACGCGTACATAATTACGCATTAAAAATACCATGGGCACAGGTGGGGAGGGGGGCACAACTACGGCATGCCCCAAGAGGCGGCCTAAACCGCACTAGGGGCTTGTAGCTCTGTTATTTTTCTCTTTCAGGACTTTAATCTCTGGAAACCCTGTCCGGCAGCATGATTGCCGAACACATGATGCGGCAACCAAGGAGGCAAAAAGCTACGTCACACCACGGAACTACCAAGTGGATTACGATAACGAGTGAAATATTTGCTTTCATACTATTCCTCAGCTTGCCCTTGGAAGGGACATAGTCCTACTTTTTGCTTATTGCACTATTTGTATCATCCTGCTTTAACGCATCTATTTGAATAAACAATGCATAGCATTAAGACTATTATTGCATTCTTCTTTTTTATATATGTGTTCCTTAATGACGCCTTGCAACCGTACACTTTGGTACGGCCAATACACCAGGGGCTTAAGTACCCCACAATGTGGTGTGAGAAGTCCGAACACTTTCACAAGTGCGGCACCCCGAACTTATAGAATTATATGCATCAGCTCCGAATCATGTCTTTGGTCAAATGTTTGGTTTGCCCGGCTCCTATGTTCTGGTACCTTACGTTCCGCTCTATCGGCTAAGGTAGCGCTAGGAGAACTACTGCGATTGTGCCCCAGTTCTGCTAGGCTAAGCACCTCAGTAGAGAAAGCTAAAACTGACTATCATGATAAAGCGAGAGACTGTCGCTGTTCGGCGAGGTTTCGAGTCCCTAAAGACTTATGCCGCTTAGAGCGAGGAGCCGGTCCTGTCCGGCTTAAAGGCATGTATCGCGCCCCGAATTCGGCCTTCTGAATACCAGGGGCTTCGCCAAAATTTAAAATTATAGAATTCTATGGCTAAGTGAGAGTGATAAAGCATTATTAGTCTGGTTGCCTTGTTCGCTGTGCTGAGCACCTCCCTCGAAGGACCCAAAAATGGGAACAAGAGTGCCCAGGTTTATCCCGAACACCCCAGCACTCGTGGCATGGGGGCAGAAGCCGAGGACTAGCCATCTCTCAGATTGGATAAACAGCCAAACAGAAGGTAATATTTTAAATTCAAACAAGCGTTGCATAGCGCATATGAAACAAGTTTTCATCATATAGGATCACACGAGCAAGTTTACTCAAATATTACATCCTTGGAACATTCGTCCGCTACAAGACGGGCACCCTTCAGGACACCCTCATAATAAATTTCAGGGGTGCGATGCTCCTATAAAGAATCCTTCCTTGATCAGCTTCACGGCGTCTAGCTTGGCCCATTGCACCTTCACACGGGCGAAAGCCCCGCGTGCACCTTCAATGCAGACGGACCGCTTGACGACTTCCAGCCCTGGGCAGGCATCCACTAGCCGCCTTACCAGGCCGAAGTAGCTGTTCGGAAGGGCGTCGCCAGACCACAGCCGGACTATAAAGCCCTTCATGGCCTGTTCGGCCGCCTTGTGTAGCTCGACCAGCTGCTTCAGCTGGTCGCACATAGGCACCGGGTGTTCGGTCCCAGTATATTGAGACCAGAACAGCTTCTCCGTTGAGCTTCCCTCCTCGGCCTGGTAAAACTGTGCGGCATCCGACACACTGCGGGGCAAATCTGTGAATGCTCCTGGAGAGCTCCGGATCCGGGTAAGTAATAGGTAATTTACTTTCACATGCTTGCTTTGCATATAGAATGCCTTACCCGCCGCTATTTTCTTCATCGCATCAATCTTCTGGAGGGCCTTTTGGGCCTCGGCCTTGGCACTCTTCGCGCTCTCGAGGGTCGCGGCAAGCTCAGACTCTCGCGTCTTCGAGTCAAGCTCCAATGCCTCGTGCTTCGTCACGAGAGCCTGGAGCTCTTGCTGCACCTCGCCCACCCGTGCCTCTTGCCTTTCCCGCTCGGCGCGCTCCTTGGCCGCTTTGCCTTCGGCCTCGGATAGCGCTTGCTTCAGGGACGCCGCCTCGGTCGTGGCCCCTAACAAATATAAGATGATCCTGTCATTTTGCAACCGCGTCTTCTTTTATATATACATATCTATATACAGGGTATTACTTACCTTGGTTCTCCTCGAGCTACCTCTTGGCAAGGCTGAGCTCGTCCTAGGACCCTTTAAGGTCCTGCTTCAGTGCGGCGACCTCTGCAGTCAGTGCGGCAGATGCCAGCAGCGAAGCCTCCATACGCATATTGACATACTTATATTAGACTCATGCGATATTGTTTGATCCTCTGTTCGGCTTTTCTTTGTGAACACCGAACAGTGCATCATGGCTACTGTCTATGCGGTAATATTTTTCCTATATTTTAACACTTACCTCAAAGCCTGTTAGAAGGCTGGCACAGGCTTCAGTCAATCCGCTCTGGGCGTACTGAACCTTCTGGACCACCGCACGCATAATAGTACGTGCTCCTCGTCGATGGAAGCGTTGTGAAGCGCTTCCAGCAGATTGTCCGATGCCTCTGGATGGGCAGATGTCACTGGCACAGGTGTCTTGCCCCTCTTAGAAGGAGGCCGCCTGCCCGAGTCTGGAACCGCTGGAGGTTCCGGCGCGGTGTTCGACTGAGGGCCGAATTCGGGGCCCTCAGGGGCCTTGTCCCCTCGACTCCTAGAGTCCGGAAGGTCGCCTTGAGGCACCTCCAGGACTGTCTCCCCTCGACCCGGTGCCTCTTGAGACAACACCTCGGCATCGTCCGCAGGGCAAGGGGAGGTGGCGGTCGGAAGTGGATCGCTATCCATATCCGACGAGCCCAGGGAGCCGTCCGACAATACATCGATACGAGCTCGTGGGTTACTCCAGTATCCGAATACTTACGACCTCCCCAGGGGCTTGGCCCTGGGCAATCACTCGTCTTCGCCTTCGGCGGCGGCGGTGGAGCTGTCGGAAGGAGAGTCCTTGCCTTCTTGGACCCTTCGGCCCCCCAGTTGGGGCGGCCTTCCTTTTCTTGTCTCCCCCAACCGAAGGGGGAGCATCTTCTTCTTCCTCCTCGTCTTCGGGGGAGGAGTGTGCCGCGGAGTCATCGGACGATGAGTCCGATAACACCTGGCGTCGGGAACTCTTTCAGGTTCCCCTGG
The DNA here is from genome assembly GCF_056163025.1 of Triticum urartu. Classification (NCBI taxonomy): domain Eukaryota; kingdom Viridiplantae; phylum Streptophyta; class Magnoliopsida; order Poales; family Poaceae; genus Triticum; species Triticum urartu. Next base: position 218,881,865 of record NC_141874.1, on the reverse strand, counting down.
CCTTCTTGGTCTTCTCTGGCGACTTGTAAGGAGCCGGAGTCAGCATCTCCGTCAGGAGAGCGTCTGCTGGGCCTTCGGGCAAAGGAGCCGGACAGTCGATCTATCCGGTCGTTTCTTGCCAGTCATGTCAAAGGAACGGGAGCTTAGATCCCGTATAGAGTCAAACTATGAAACACAAGTATCCTGTAAGAGGTAAAACAGCTTACCGCGCTGGCTTGGCGCTTCGCACAGAATCCGGGATCCTCGGTAATAGGAGGAGGAACCTCGGCGCCCTTGAATAGCACCTTCCAGGCATCCTCGTGTGTTGTATCGAAGAGCTGTTCAGAGTTTGGTGCTGGGCCGGGTCGAACTCCCACAAGTTGAAGGCCCGTTGTTGACACGGGAGGATGCGGCGGATGAGCATGACCTAGACTATGTTGACAAGTTTGATCTTCTTGTACACCATGTTTTGAATACATGTTTGGAGTCCGGTCAGCTCTCTCGAACTACCCCAGGATAGGCCCTTCTCTTTCCAGGAGGTGAGCCGCGTGGGGATGCCAGATCGGAACTCGGGGTCTGCTGCCCATGCAGGGTCACGCGGCTCGGTGATGTAGAACCACCCTGATTGCCACCCCTTTATGGTCTCCACAAAGGAGCCCTCGAGCCATGTAACGTTGGGCATCTTGCCCACCATGGCGCCTCTGCACTCCGCTTGGAGGCCGCCCACTACCTTCGTCTTGACATTGAAGGTCTTCAGCCATAAGCTGAAGTGGGGCTTGATATGGAGGAAGGCCTCGCACACGATGATAAACGCCGAGATGTTGAGCATGAAGTTCGGGGCCAGATCGTGGAAATCCAGGCCGTAGTAGAACACGAGCCCCCGGACGAATGGGTGGAGAGGGAATCCCAGTCCCCAGAGGAAATGGGTAAGGAACACTACCCTCTCATGGGGCCTGGGGGTGGGGATGAGCTGCCCTTCATCTGGGAGCCGGTGCGCGATGTGGTCGGGCAGGTATCCGGCTCTCCTCAGCTTCTTGATGTTTCCCTCCGTGACGGAGGAGACCATCCACCTGCCTCCCGCTCTGGACATGGTTGGAGAAGGTTGAGGTGGGAAGTGCGGACTTGGGCGCTAGAGCTCGAGTGTGCGAAAATGGATGAGCAAAGGAGGAAGAAGGCGTGGATGAAAAGGTGAATCCTTATCCCTTTATATGGGCGGACGAAACTATGCGTCCCCATGCCCGTATTGGTGAGAATCCCGTGATAAGGGGACACGATCTCTGCTTTGACAATACGTGTCAAAAAACTGCCTCGCGTTATGTGCGGGGCTAGTTAAAGGAAACGGTTCGAATAATCACCGGGCCATGACATAATGTCGTGTTGCCAAAACAAGTCAGCAAATTAGATTTGTGGAAATATTATTCTCTCTACGGTGGTATGTGGAACTTATTTTGCAGGGTCGGACACTATCCTTGTATTCAAATTCTTCTGTGATGTATTCGGAGGAGGAACCCGCCTTGCAATGCCGAAGACAATACTGCGCGCCGGACTCATCGTCATTGAAGCCTGGTTCAGGGGCTACTGAGGGAGTCCTGGATTAGGGGGTCTCCGGACAGCCGGACTATAACCTTTGGTCGGACTGTTGGACTATGAAGATACAAGATTGAAGACTTCGTCTCGTGTCCGGATGGAACTCTACTTGGCGTGGAAGGCAAGCTAGGCAATAAGGATATGTATATTTGCTCCTTTGTAACCGACCTTATGTAACCCTAGCCCTCTCCGGTGTCTATATAAACCGGAGGGTTTTGGACTATAGGACACAACAATAACATACAATCATACCATAGGCTAGCTTCTAGGGTTTAACCTCTCTGATCTCGTGGTAGATCTACTCTTGTATTGCCCATATCATCAATATTAATCAAGCAGGACGTAGGGTTTTACCTCCATCAAGAGGGCCCGAACCTGGGTAAAACTTCGTGTCCCCTGCCTCCTCTTACCATCCGCTTAGACGCACAGTTCGGGACCCCCTACCCGAGATCCGCCAGTTTTGACACCGACAACATCCCTTTGTGCGTTATGCCGAAGAAGTGTTGGAGGGTTCGTGGTCCTTCCGGATTAAATCCCACATGCGGAGAGGCCTACGCTGGCATGGCAGAGCTCGGCGGACTAGCATTACTTGAATCACGTCGACAAGATCGATGTCCTTCTCAAGGAGGGTTCGGATGCGGCTCTGTAGAGTCTGCACTTCATCAACTGATCCCCAGTCCAGCCCCTTATTGATCCATGATGCAAGCTGTAACGGAGGGCCGAAACAGAATGCAGGTATAGCTACCAACTTGGTACTACGGGGTTCCGTGATGTAAAACCACTCTCGCTGCCATTGGTTGGAAGTTTCGGTGAAAGAGCCTTTTGTCCAGAGAGTGTTGGTAAGCTTGCTTACTACAGCGCCGCCACACTCCGCCTGTTCCCTGTCGACTATCTTCAGCTTCACACTAAAGGTCTTGAGCCATAGGCCGAAGTGTGGGGGGATTCGGAGGAAAGCCTTGCACGTGATGATAAACGCCGAGATGTGGAGGAGAGAATCTGGAGCTAGATCGTGAAAATCTAGTCCATAATAAAACATTAGCCCCGGGATGAAGGGGTGGAGAGCAAACCCTAGCCCTCGAGGAAATGAGAGATGAATACGACCCTCTCGCCGGATCTGGGGGTCGGAATAACCTGTCCATGAGCAGGAAGCCGGTGGGGGATCTCCGCGGTCAGGTATCTGGCCGCCCGAAGCTTTGCAATATCCTCCTCTATAATGGAGGAAGCCACCCATCGACCTTGAGGGCTGGGCCCGGACATGATGGGGAGGTTTGGAGCAACGAAGTTGAGCCTTGGGTGCTAGAACTTGAGGTTGGAAAGGCCGAGGAGAGGTTTGGCGTAAAAAGACGTCCCTTGGTTCCTTTATAAAGGCACCGGATATTGAACGCCTCCTCCTAAGGCTGAAGACTTGCCTATTCCTAAGGAATCTTTCCAACATAACGGTTAGGTTACCCACACTCGTATTGATGAGAATCCCGCAATAAGGGGACACGATCTTTGCTTCGACAAGACGTGCCAATAACAACCATGCCTCGAAACGTGGAATGGCGGGATAGGAAACGGTTCGAAATAAATAACCGGGCAAGCATGATGTCACGTTATAAAAATTATCAGCAGATTGGTCTCGTGAAATACTATATTCTCAGCGGTTGTGTGTGGTACTTATGTTGCAGATCCGGACACATTTGTTTCATCCGAAGACTATTTTGGAGTATTTGGGAAGAGGAACCCGCCTTGCAATGCCGAAGACAATCTGCGCGCCAGACACCTCATCATTGAAGCCTGGTTCATGGGCTACTGAGGGAGTCCTGGACTAAGGGGTCCTCGGGCGTCCGACCTATTGGATATGGGCCGGACTGATGGGCCGTGAAGATACGAAGACCGAAGACTCTACCCGTGTCCGGATGGGACTCTCCTTGGCGTGGGAGGCAAGCTTGGCGGCCAAATATGAATATTCCTTTCTCTGTAACCGACCTTGTGTAACCCTAGATCCCTCCCGTGTCTATATAAACCGGAGGGCTAGGTCCATAGATAGTCCGAATCCTCATAATCATTACCATAGTCATACAGGCCAGGCTTTTAGGGTTTAGCCATCTCGATCTCGTGGTAGATCAACTCTTGTAATACTCATATTCATCAAGATCAATCAAGAAGGACGTAGGGTATTACCTCCATAGAGAGGGCCTAAACCTGGGTAAAACATCGTGTCCCCTGTCTCCTATTACCATTGATCCTAGACGCACAGTTCAGGACCCCCTACCTGAGATCCGCCAGTTTTGACACCGACAGTCAGGGTCCTGGAAAGCTCGCCCAGGAGCGGGTTGGAGGCTGTCACGGTGAAACCCTCTCTTTTCGGCGGGGGAATGGCCTTTCTAGCGGCGGAGCAGCGACTGTGGGTAGGTGGCTGGCGCCGGGATCAACACGGCAGCAAAAGGGGAAGTGGCATCCTACCGCTCGCGGGTCGAATATGGGCGGGGAAAGGCATTTCTCGCTTGACAGTGGTGGCCCACGCACCACGTTTCCTTCCGTCAGAGCCCCCAAGTGCCCCCAGTGTGCTGGGATCGGCCTGGGATCACCGGGCCGAAAAATGGGCCGAACTGGCGGAATTCGGCGTGCTGGGGGCGCGACTGGGTTTTTTTGCGCCGTTGGACAAAAGGCGACTTGGGGGGCTCTTGGGGGTATGGTTGGAGATGCTCTGAGAATGAAAGCAACAACGATGGATGTGTGGTGCACGACCCGAGGTATCCAGAGGACACGGGGGCTGCTAGAGGATAATAGGGACTTGAGGAGCTCCTATGTAACAACCCTGGGATTACCCCAGAATATGACTTGTTCATTATTTTTTGCATCACAAGCATTGCATTGACATCCCATTGCTGTTATACTAGATTTATCCAAATATTTTATTATACCCCTAGCCCTATTTTATTTAGCTACTTTCCCGAAATGGTAAATAAGTACCCCTTCCCTTTTGACCTTCTACTTCGGGACTCGCCCCGACACTTTGCAATGCCGGCTAGTGACAAGGGGATATGATGGACATTATACACGATGGAGGTGGCTTTCAGGATAGGTAAGTGGACGACTCCCAGTCAGAGCTATACACCGAGCAGCCGTGCATGTACACCGAGCAGACGAAGGAGTCAGCGGCAAAGTGACGAGGGAGGAGGCACGGACAACCGGTCTAGGAGGGCAAAATTGACGTTTTTGCATGGACTAAAACTGTTGTGATCAGACACATGTAAAAACTTATGAAGATCCGTTAGTTGTTTGGTTGGGAAGATTGCATATGTATGCACTTTTATTTGCTCGCCAGATTTCTACTGATTAATATAATTTCAAATGGAGGAGGCCAGACCTGAGGTAGACATTTTGAGCATGTGGTTGGATGGTCGGCTACTGTATCCACGTTCGAGGACACGTCCGCGATTGGTAGTGTTTATGATTTGTGGCACAACATTGGAGATGCCCTAATTTGACGGGCAAACATATCCTTGGTGAGGTGATTTGTAATAAAACTTATACAAAACTTTATTTGTGCTATTCAAGACAGAAGTACTTCTCATAATTTATTTTATGTCTAATTGCAGAATTATGGGACACTTGTATAAACTATGTGTGATGATCAAGCAAAAGAGCATGATTAGATGTTGTATAAGAAGTTCTCCCATGTCAGTTTGGGCCCAAGAGAAGTTAGATACCAAATCCCTCATATTCTGAACTCATATTTCGACTACACAGACATGTCTAAACTGAAGCACCTACAACTTTTGCATCTGGACTCTGAATTAGGTGAATTTTTTCTATTGGAAAATTGTCTCATGGACTTTCCAACCTAGTCGGATAAATTCCACCCGAGTGCGGAGATAAAGAAAACAACGATGCGACGCTACTGTATAATCTGAGAAAAAAGGTGTTGTGTCATGTCCACTTAGGACCATGGGACCAATGGTTAGGTTTTGGCTACCTTGGGACCTCCTTCGACTTCCTTGGCCGCCAGTCCTTAGTCATATATAAGTAGACCAACTTTGTAGTGTTTTTTAGTTAAAAGTCGGCCATTGCAATTTCTTGTACTCTGTTTGTCTCCAATGACTAGACCAAGACCCTTTTAGGAAATCCACCTTTATCAATACTTCATCTATATTCACAATATTTAGATTGTTTTTATTATATTCTTTTCATGTTCTTCAATTGCTTGCAAGAATAGACCTTTGTGGTCACCTCGTCGTGTTTCTGTCATCGCCAATAAACTCCATGAGATTGGTTTAGAGATTGCGAAGCCCCAATGTGGTTGCACATTGTAGTCGGATCATCAATGCTATTCTCCACCAGATTGGTAGTTATCTCTCATCGAAAGATTTTGACAACCTCGACCTATCAAGTGGTATCAGTTTTCAGGTTGCTCAGTAAGAATTTTAAGTTATCCCTAAATTAGATCTATTTTCTTACCTATTGTCCAAGAAAAAACAAAAAGTTAGATATGTTCATCCTTTGTCCGAGCCAATCTGAGCATTTGCATATTTATTTTTAGTACATTGCATAGTTGAATTATCGATTACATCGTCGTGTCGAGTTGCTGGTCTTAGCGTCTAGTCATTTAGAGTTCCAAGTTCTGTTCACTTTAGTCACACACCCACTACACCATCGTCCCCTCCGATATCGACCATGACATCCATCAACTTCCACCACGTCCCACCATCAACCATTTTCATCATCATACTTAAGGCCATTTCCATCTTTGCTCCAACCAATTTGTATATCATCTGGTTTGTTTGGACAAACAGAGATAAAAAAGTTGAGAAAAGGAGAGGAAAAGTTACAAAAACAAAGAGACAAAGAAAGCAGAAAAATTCGCATCTGACTACACTCAAACTAGTACCCTAGTTTTCGTTGAAATCGGTTTTACGGAATGAAGAGTAAAACTGGCGGATCTCTCTTATACGGAATATGTTTTAGCTGCACACGTACTCAAATTAAAGCTATCGGCGAGCCGCATTTGAATAGTTGCCAAGCTATTTCACAATTGGAACCTCAAAATTGGCTACTAAATAGGAAATTCCCCCTCTGAAGATCGCGAGCACATTTTGTCGCAGTTTTTCAAGCCAGTTTTCAATTTTTTTGACTCCTCATCCGAACTCCAAATTGAGTGATTATTTTTGATTTGGACTTAAGTCAATAACGTTCTTGAAAAAATATCACAAATTTGGCCAAAAAATTTAAAATAGGAAAGTTGCAAGAAGAACCTTCATTGTGTCCTATTTGGAGCTTATTTTTTATCATTATTTTTACTGTTTTTGTGCTCCTCATAGATATCTTGCCGTCCAGATCTAAATCATATCCTTTGTTTCTGCTAGTTGTGCTACGATATGATCCTTTTTATTATTCTAGGGTTGCATCTCCAGTACGGTCTAGTCTAGGGCCATCACATCACCATGATTGAGTATTTATTCAATATTGCATCTCAAAATTGATTATCGCTCACCTTTTGCTACCATATATAAAGTCAACCCAATTCCACATATTTCTACATTGTGCATGCACACGTCAACCTAGAAATCATTTTATCAATCATTGGAGTTACTTGCCATCGCTGGTTGCCAGTCACCACCTACTGCATGGTAAGAACTTGTATGCCTTTTATACTTTCTATATTGTGATAGATTTTCCACCACGTGAAAGGGCATTTATCGTCTGAAGTGTTTTGGTGTTGATGAAAACACAAGTTGTGGAATAACCATGTGCTTGATCGACATAAGCATATCTGCATGGCACAAGAAGGTCATGTACCCCTCTGGAAGGAAAAGACGTGAAACAGAATTTCCAACGCATTTATTTCTTTGGTCATAGGAAATCTATACTATTGAGAAGGGGTCTGTTGGAAATATGCGCTAGATTAATAATAAGTGTATTATTTATTTCCCTATTTATAATTAGATATTTAAACTCTATGTTATAATTGTTATCATTCTTGAATACATGATTAAGAGGAAAACCCAAAAGCACGTGCAAAGTTATAAATAGTAAAACCTGATTCCTAGTCTCGCCTCCAAGACTAGCTCAAGTGTTGCATGATGATTATGTTTTCCTGATCATGGGCATAAGTTAAGTGTAATAAGTGAAGGAAATATGCCCTAGAGGCAATAATAAAGTAGTTATTTATATTTCATCATATCATGATAATGTTTATTATTCATTCTAGAATTGTATTAACCAATCCGTTAGCTTATCATAATGATCGTTAAGTTTTATTGGTACTGCTTTCTTCATGACTTATACATATTCCTTTGACTATGAGATTATGCAACTCCCGAATACCAGAGGAACACCTTGTGTGCTGTCAAACGTCACAACGTAAACTAGGTGATTATAAAGATGCTCTACAGGTGTCTCCGAAGGTGTTTGTTCGGTTGGCATATATCGAGATTAGGATTTGTCACTCCGAGTATCAGAGAGGTATGTCTGGGCCCTCTCGGTAATGCACATCATGATAAGCCTTGCAAGAAATGTGACTAATGAGTTAGTTGCGGGATGATGCATTACAGAACGAGTAAAGAGACTTGCCGGTAATGAGAATGAACTAGGTATGAGGATACCGACGATCCAATCTCGGGTGAGTAACATACCGATGACAAAGGGAATTACGTATGTTGTCATTGTGGTTTGACCGATAAAGATCTTCTTGAAGGAAATATGCCCTAGAGGCAATAATAAAGTTATTATTTATTTCCTTATTTCATGATAAATGTTTATTATTCATGCTAGAATTGTATTAACCGGAAACATAATACATGTGTGAATACATAGACAAACAGAGTGTCACTAGTATGCATCTACTTGACTAGCTCGTTGATCAAAGATGTTTAAGTTTCCTAACCATAGACATGAGTTGTCATTTGATTAACAGGATCACATCATTAGGAGAATGATGTGATTGACTTGACCCATTCCGCTAGCTTAGCACTTGATCATTTAGTTTGTTGCTATTGCTTTCTTCATGACTTATACATGTTCCTATGACTATGAGATTATGCAACTCCCGTCTACCGGAGGAACACTTTGTGTGCCACCAAACGTCACAACGTAATTTGGTGATTATAAAGGTGCTCTAGAGGTGTTTCCGAAGGTACTTGTTGGGTTGGCGTATTTCAAGATTAGGATTTGTCATTCCGATTGTCTGAGAGGTATCTCTGGGCCCACTCGGTGATGCACATCACTATAAGCCTTGCAAGCATTGCAACTAATGAGTTAGTTGCGGGATGATGTATTACGGAACACAAGTAAAGACACTTGCCGGTAACAAGATTGAACTAGGTATTGAGATACCGACTGAGGGAGTCCTGGATTAGGGGGTGTTCGGATAGCCGAACTATACCTTCAGCCGGACTCCTGGACTATGAAGATACAATATTGAAGACTCCGTCCCGTGTCCGGAAGGGACTTTCCTTGGCGTGGAAGGCAAGCTTGGTGATACGGATGTTCATATCTCCTACCATTGTAACCGACTCTATTTAACCCTAACCCTATCCGGTGTCTATATAAACCGGAGGGTTCTAGTCCGTAGGACAACATACACATCAACAATCATACCATAGGCTAGCTTCTAGGGTTTAGCCTCTCTGATCTCGTGGTAGATCAACTCTTGTAATACCCATATCATCAATATTAATCAAGAAGGACGTAGGGTTTTACCTCCATCGAGAGGGCCCGAACCTGGGTAAAACTTCGTGTCCCCTGCCTCATGTTACCATCCGGCCTAGACGCACAGTTCGGGACCCCCTACCCGAGATCCGCCGGTTTTGACACCGACATTGGTGCTTTCATTGAGAGTTCCTCTGTGTCGTCACCATCAGGCTCGATGGCTCCTACGATCATCGATAGCGATGCAGTCCAGGGTGAGACCTTCCTCCCCGGACAGGTCTTCGTCTTCGGCGGCTTCGCACTGCGGGCCAATTCACTTGGCCATCTGGAGCAAATCGAAAGCTACGCCCCTGGCCGCCAGGTCAGGTTCGGAAGTTTAAACTACACGACCGACATCCGCGGGGATTGATCTTTGACGGATTCGAACCACTGCCGAGCGCGCCGCACTGTCTCGATGAGCATGATCTAGCTCTGCCGCCGAACAGAGCCCTGGAGGCTGCACCCGCATCGGCTCCGACCCCTAGTTCGGAGCTGACCACGCCGATCGAGGATGGGCGGCTGGACGCCACCTCGGGGGTTGCGATCCCAATGGCGGTTGAGCCGAACACCAGCCCCGTACTCTGCAAGACTCGTGACTCCATGGAGCCGGATTCTTCTCCGGACTCTGAACCGTCCGCGCCCCTGCCAAGCGAATCCGGTTGGGCGCCGATCATGGAGTTCACGGCCGCGGACGTCTTTCAGCACTCACCTTTCGGCGATATCCTGAAATCACTGAAGTCTCTCTCTTTGTCAGGAGAGCCCTGGCCGGACTACGGTCAACAAGGTTGGGGTACGGATGATGAAGAAATTCCAAACGCACCCACCACCCACTTTGTAGCCACTGTCGACAACTTAACCGACATGCTCGACTTCGACTCCGATGACATCGACGGTATGGACACCGATGAAGGAGATGATGAAGAACCAGCGCCCACTAGGCCCTGGAAAGCCACCTCGTCATATGACATATACATGGTGGACACCCCAAAAGAGGAGGATGGCGATGGAACAGCGGAGGATGACCCCTCCAAGAAACATCAAAAGCGCTGGCGTCAGCGGCGCCGCTCAAAATCCCGCCAACACAAAAATGGCGATTCCAGCACGGGAGATAATAATACCCCGGAAAGCGCCGAAGAACATCCCCCCGAGCAAAATTTAGCACAGGAGGATGGAGAAACCAGCCCTCATGAGAGAGCGGCCGACAGAGAGGTCGAGGACAATAATTGTATGCCTCCCTCCGAAGACGAGGCAAGCCTCAACGACGACGAATTCGCCGTGCCAGAGGATCCCGTCGAACAAGAGCGTTTTCAATGCAGGCTTATGGCCACGGCAAGAAGCCTCAAGAAAAAACAGCAACAACTTAAAGCTGATCAAGATCGGCTAGTCGATAGATGGACTGAAGTCCTTGCGGCTGAAGAGCATAAACCCGAACGCCCCTCCAAGTGCTACCCGAAGCGCAGGTTGCTACCCCGATTAGAGGAGGAAGCACTCGACGCGGCCGACAGGCCACCTCGTGGCCGCGACAGAGAGGCCTCATGGCCCTCCACCCAAGCCGCACCCCGTACCAAGGCACAAGAATATGCGCCGGACTTACGAGACATGTTGGAGGACAAGACAAAGCAAACAAGATCGATCTACGGATCGCGTAGGCACCCCACGGCTCGAGACGACAGCCGTCACGCTGGCCACAAATTCGGCAGGGCCGAACACAGTAGACAAAGCTCATTGGAGCTACGTCATGATATCGCCCAATACAGAGGCACCGCACACCCATTGTGCTTCACAGACGAAATAATGGATCATCAAATCCCTAAGGGTTTCAAACCCGTAAACATCGAATCATATGATGGCTCAACAGACCCCGCGGTATGGATCGAGGATTATCTCCTTCATATCCACATGGCTCGCGGCGATGATTTCCACGCCATCAAATACCTCCCACTCAAGCTTAAAGGACCAGCCCGGCAGTGGCTTAACAGCCTGCCAACAAGGTCAATCAGCTGTTGGGAGGACCTAGAAGCCGCATTCCTCGACAATTTCCAGGGCCCTTATGTGCGACCCCCAGACGCTGACGACCTAAGCCACGTAATTCAGCAGCCAGACGAATCGGCCAGGCAATTCTGGACACGGTTCCTAACAAAGAAAAATCAAATACTCGACTGTCCGGACGCAGAGGCCTTAGCAGCCTTCAAGCATAATATCTGTGACGAGTGGCTCGCCCGACACCTAGGACAAGAGAAGCCGAAATCTATGGCAGCACTCACGGCACTCATGACCCGCTTTTGCGCGGGAGAAGATAGCTGGCTTGCTCATAGCAACAATATGACCAAGAACCCTGGTCGTTCGGACAGCAGGGACAGTAGTGGCAGGTCGCGTCGCAACCAACAGAAGCGCCGCATCAACGGCGACAATGCTAAAGATACGACAGTTAATGCTGGATTCAGAGGCTCTAAATCCAGTCAGCGGAAAAAATCATTCAAAAGGAATCCCAGGGGCCTGTCCAGCTTGGACCGAATACTCGACCGCTTGTGCCAAATGCATGGCACCCCCGAAAAGCCGGCTAATCACACCAACAGGGACTGTTCGGTGTTCAAGCAGGCAGGCAGATTAAGCGCCGACAATGAAGACAAGGGGCTGCATAGTGATGACGACGAGGAGCCCCGGCCACCGAACAACAATGGACAGAAGGGTTTTCCCCCACAAGTGCGGACGGTGAACATGATATACGCCACCCGCGTCCCCAAGAGGGAGCGGAAGCGCGCGTTAAGGGACGTATACGCGGTAGAGCCAGTCGCCCCAAAGTTCAACCCATGGTCCTCCTGCCCGATCACCTTTGATCGAAGAGACCATCCCACTAGCATCCGTCATGGCGGATTCGCCGCATTGGCTCTCGACCCAATTATTGACGGATTTCATCTCACTAGAGTCCTTATGGACGGCGGCAGTAGCCTGAACCTCCTTTACCAGGATACAGTGCGGAAAATGGGCATAGATCCCTCGAGGATCAAGCCCACCAAAACGACCTTTAAAGGCGTAATACTAGGTGTAGAGGCCAGCTGTACAGGCTCAGTCACACTTTAAGTGGTCTTCGGATCTCCGGATAATTTCCGAAGTGAGGAGTTAATCTTCGACATAGTCCCGTTCCGCAGTGGCTACCACGCACTGCCCGGGCAAACCGCATTCGCCAAGTTCAATGCGGTCCCGCACTACGCATACCTTAAGCTCAAGATGTCAGGCCCTCGAGGAGTAACTACGGTCAATGGAAACACCGAACGCTCCCTCCGAACGGAGGAGCACACGGCGGCCCTTGCAGCGGAAGTACAAAGCAGCCTCTCCAGGCAGTTCTCCAGTCCGACCATTAAACGTACGGACACAGTCAAGCGCGCCTGGATTAACCTACAACAAGACCGCCTGGCACGTTCCGAGCAGGCGTAGCAATGCGGCCCCAACCCCAACCCCCGCAAAAAGGCAACACCAGTACTTCGCGTACATAACTACGCCCTAGAAATACCATGGGCATAGGGGGAGGGGCACCATCACGGCACACCCAAAACACGGCTTAAACCGCACCAGGGGCTGCCGACCTTTTTTTATACTTTTCTCTTACTTCCAGGACTCTACTCTTCGGAAGGCTTGTTCGGCAGTTCAATTGCCGCACAAACGATGCAAGGACCAGGGAAGCAGACAAGCCATGCCGCACTACGTAAATCCCAGGTGGTCTCTATCACGAGCAGTATACCTGTTTTGCATACTATCCCGCAGCTTGTCCTTGAAGCAGACATGTTAAATAGTCTAACTTTTCGTTTATCGCATCACTTGTATCGCTCTACTTTGACCGCAGCTATTTTAATGAACAATGCATAGCTTTTGTCTATTTTTTGCATTACCTTTTTTTAATATATATGTTCCTTAATGACATGTCGCACCCGTACACTTTGGTACGGCCAAAATATGCCAGGGGCTTCAGTACCCCTCAACATGGTGTGAGAAGTCCGAACACTTTAACAAGTGCGGCACCCCGAACTTATAGCATTATATGCATCGGCTCCGAATCATGTCTTGGGTCAATAGTTGGGTTTGCCCGGCTCCTATGTTTTGCTGCCTTACGTTCCGCTATATCGGCTAAGGTAGCACTAGGAGAACCACTGCGATTGTGCCCCAGTTGAGCTGGGCCGAGCACCTCAGTGGAGAAAGCTAAAACTGACTGTCATGATGAAGCGAGAGCTGGTCGCTGTTCGAGAGGTTTTTTCGAGTCCGTAAAGACTTATGCCGCTTCGGGCGAGGAGTCGGCTCTGTCCGGCCAAAGCGTGGATAGCGCCCCGAAATCGGTCTTCCGAATACTAGGGGCTTCGCCAAAATTTAAAATTATAGAATTCTATGGCTAAGTGAGAGTGTTCACGCATTATGGTCCGATTGCCTCGTTCGTTGGGCTGAGCGCCTCCCTCGAAGGACCCAAATATGGGAAAAAGAGCGCCCGGGTTTATCCCCGAACACCCCAACACTAGCGGCATGGGGGCAGAAGCCGACGACTCGCCATCTCTCAGTATTGATAAACAGCCGCACAGAAGGTAATATTTTAAATTCAAGAAGCATTGCTTAGCGCATATGAACAAGTTTTCAGCGCACAGGATAACACGAGCGGGTTTTACTCAAAAAATACATCCTTGGTACATTCATCCGCAACAAGGCGGGCACCCTTCAGAACATCCTTATAATAATTCTCGGGCTCGCGATGCTCTTTCCCCGGCGGTGGCCCGTCCTTCACAAGCTTCTCCGCATCTAGCTTGCCCCAGTGCACCTTAGCACGGGCAAGGGCCCTACGGGCACCTTCAATGCAGACAGAGCGCTTGATGTCTTCAAGCCTCGGACAGGCCTCCACCAGCCGCCGCACCAGCCCAAAATAGCTCCCAGGCAGAGCCTCTCCAGGCCACAGCCGAACTAGGAGGCCCTTCATGGCCCGTTCGGCCGCCTTGTGGAGCTCGACCAGTTGCTTCAGCTGGTCGCTCAGGGGCACGGGGTGTCCGGCCTCAGCGTACTGCGACCAGAACACCTTCTCCGTCGAGCTGCCCTCCTCGGCTCGATAGAATGCGGCGGCATCAGATACACTCCGGGGAAGATCTGCGAACGCTCCAGGAGAGCTCCGGATTCGGGTAAGTAACAGGTAACTCACGTTTATGTGTTTGCTTTGCATAAAGAATGCCTTACCCGCCGCAATCTTCTTCACCTCATCCAACTCCTGGAGGGTCTTCTGGGACTCGGCCTTGGCAGACTTGGCATTTTCTATAGCTGCCGCGAGCTTGGACGCTCGCGTCTTCGAGTCAAGCTCCAAACTCTCATGTTTCTTCATGAGAACTTGGAGCTCTTGCCGCACCTTGACAACCTCAGCCTCATACCTCTCCCGCTCGGTGCGCTCCACGGCCGCACTCTTCTCGGCCGCGAGCAGCGCTTGCTTAAGGGTCGCCACGTCAGACGTGGCCCCTGCAATTGCACCTTTTTATATACATATTCAAACAGGGTATTTCTTACCTTCCTTCTCCTCGAGCTGCTTCTTGGCACGCCCAAGCTCTTGCTCGGACTTCTCGAGACTCTGCTTCAGCACGTCCACTTCCGCAGTCAGTGCGGCGGACGCTAGCAGAGAAGCCTGCATACGCATATTGACTCCTTTTGTTAGACTCCTGCGAATTCTTTGATCCTCTATTTGGCTTTTCTTCTCGAACGCCCAACAGAGCATCAGGGGCTACTGTCTATGCGGTAACATTATTTGAACATTCTTTACTTACCTCAAAGCCTGTTAAAAGGCTTGTACAAGCTTCAGTCAGTCCGCTTTTGGTGGACTGAACCTTCTGGAGCACCGCACTCATAATAGTGCGGTGCCCCTCATCGATGGAGGCACCTTGGAGCGCCTCCAACATATTGTCCGGCACCTCTGGTTGAACGGAGGCCACCGTCACGGTAGGCTTGCTCCTCTTGGAGGGAGGTCGCCCGCCGGACACTGGAACCCTTGAAGATTCCGGAGCTGTGTCCGGCCTTAGGCCGGACTTGGAGCCCTGGGGGGTTTCATCCCCTTTACTCCTGGAGTCCGGCAGGTCGCCTTGCGGCGCCTCCACGACCACCTCCTCCCGGCTTGCGACCTGTTGGGACAACACTTTGGTGTCATCCGCAGGGCAGGGGGATGAAGTCGTCGGAAGCGAGTTCACCTCCGACGGGTCCAATGAGCCGCTCGACGATGCGTCGAGCCGGTCTTTGGGTGGGCTGCATAAACATATTCGACATAAGGAAAAGCTGTGCGAAAAACGAATACTATGAATTACCCCGGTATCCGGACACTTACGATTTCGCCAGGGGCTTGGCCCTGGGCTGCCACTCCTCTTCGTCGTCGTCGGCGTCGGTGGAGCAGTCTAGAGGAAGGGTTTTCCCCTTCTTGGAACCTCCGGCCTCCTCGGAGAGGGCGGCCTTCCTTTTCTTCTCTCCTCCCGCTGGAGGGGGAGAGGTCTCTTCTTCTTCCTCCTCGTCTTCACGAGAGGAATGCACCTCGGAGCCGCCGGATGATGAATCCGACACCTCCTGGCGCTGGGCACTCCTTCGAGTCCCCACGGCCTTCTTCTTGGCCTTCTTCTCTAGCACCACATAGGGCGCCGATACCAGCAGCTTCGCCAAGCGAGCGTCCACTGGGCCTTCGGGCAAAGGAGCCGAACAGTTGACCTGTCCGGACGTCACCTCCCAATCCTGTCGAAGGTAAGGGAGCTTAGATCCCACATAGAGTCAAGCTATGAAAAACTGATACCTTGTAAAAAGACAAAAATAGCTTACCGCCAGAGCACGACGCTGAGTACTGAATCCGCGATCCTCGGTGGCGGATACGGGAGCCTCGGCGCCCTTGAAAAGCATCCTCCAAGCGTCTTAGTATGTCGTGTCAAAGAGCCTGTTAAGAGTTTGATGCCTAGCCGGGTCGAACTCCCAAAGGTTGAAGGCCCGTCGTTGACACGGGAGGATCAGGCGGATGAGCATAACCTGGACTACGTTGACAAGCTTGAGCTTCTTGTCCACCAGGGTTTGGATGCATGTTTGGAGTCCGGTCAGCTCCCCTTTATTACCCCCAGATAGGCCCATCTCCTTCCAGGAGGTGAGCCGCGTAGGGGGGCCGGATCGGAACTCAGGGGGTGCGACCCATTCGGCGTCGCGCGGCTCGGTGATGTAAAACCACCCTGATTGCCACCCCTTCAGGGTCTCCATGAAGGAGCCCTTGAGCCACAGAACGTTGGCCATCTTGCCAACCATGGCACCGCCGCACTCCGCCTAGCTGTCGCGCACCACCTTAGGCTTGACGTTGAAAGTCTTTAGCCATAGGCCGAAATGGGGGCGGATGCGGAGGAAGGCCTCGCACACGATGATAAATGCCGAGATGTTTAGGACGAAGCTCGGGGCCAGATCATGGAAATCCAGGCCATAGTAGAACATGAGCCCCCGGACAAATGGATGCAGAGGGAAGCCCAGTCCGCGGAGGAAATGGGGGAGAAATACCACCCTCTCATGGGGCCTAGGAGTGGGGATGAGCTGCCTCTTTTCAGGGAGCCGGTGCGCGATGCCGCTGGCCAGATATCCGGCCTTCCTCAGCTTTTTTATGTGTCCCTCCATGACGGAGGAGACCATCCACTTGCCTCCCGCTCCGGACATGACTGGAGAAGGTCGAGGGGGTATTGCGGACTTGGGCGCTGGAGCTCGAGTGTGCGAGAATGGATAGGCAGAGGAGGAAGAAGGCGTGGGCGAAAAGGTGGATCCTTATCCCCTTATATGGGTGGGCACGACTGCATGTCCCCACCGGCCTGGTAAAACTTGCTTATCTCCAAGCACCGTAATCAAAGGCGCGGTTGGGTTACCCACGCCCGTATTGATGAGAATCCCGAAATAAGGGGACACGATCTCTGCTTCAACAAGACGTGCCAAGGAAACCGCCTCGCATAACGCGTTGAGGTGGGATAATTAATTAGATAAAGGCTTGGCCGTGGCGTGTCACACCACGAAATACATCAGCAGATTAGATTTGTGTTAGTATTATCATTCTCTCTATGGCAATATGTGGAAACTTATTTTGTAGAGTCGGACACTATCTTTGTGTTCAAGATCTTCTATGAAGTACTTGGAGGAGGAACCCGCCTTGCATTGCCGAAGACAATTTGCGCGCTGGACGCGTCGTCATTGAAGCCTGGTTCAGGGGCTACTGAGGGAGTCCTGGATTAGGGGGTGTTCGGATAGCCGAACTATACCTTCAGCCGGACTCCTGGACTATGAAGATACAAGATTGAAGACTCCGTCCCGTGTCCGGAAGGGACTTTCCTTGGCGTGGAAGGCAAGCTTGGCGATATGGATGTTCAGATCTCCTACCATTGTAACCGACTCTATGTAACCCTAACCCTATCCAGTGTCTATATAAACCGGAGGGTTCTAGTCCGTAGGACAACATACACATCAAAAATCATACCATAGGCTAGCTTCTAGGGTTTAGCCTCTTTGATCTCGTGGTAGATCAACTCTTGTAATACCCATATCATCAATATTAATCAAGCAGGACGTAGGGTTTTACCTCCATCGAGAGGGCCCGAACCTGGGTAAAACTTCGTGTCCCCTGCCTCCTGTTACCATTCGGCCTAGACGCACAGTTTGGGACCCCCTACCCGAGATCCGCCGGTTTTGACACCGACACCGACGATCGAATCTCGGGCAAGTAACATACCGATGACAAAGGGAACAACGTATGTTGTTATGCGGTCTGACTGATAAAGATCTTTGTAGAATATGTAGGTGCCAATATGGACATCCAGGTCCCGCTATTGGTTATTGACCAGAGAGGTGTCTCGGTCATGTCTACATAGTTCTCGAACCCGTAGGGTCCGCACACTTAACGTTCGTTGACGATGTAGTACTATGAGTTATGTATGTTGGTGACCGAATGTTATTCGGAGTTCCGGATAAGATCACGGACATGACGAGGAACTCTGGAATGGTCCGGAGATAAAGATTGATATATGGGATAATAGTGTTTGGACTCCGGAAGGGTTCCGGAATTTAGTGTAAGTGGTTCTGGATGTTTCCCGAAATGTTTGGGTACGAGAACACTTTATTTGGGCCAAAGGGGAAAGCCCACAAGGTTTTTGGAAAGCGCAAAAGGAAGTTTTGCGGGAACCCTGGCGTCTGGCCCTAGAGTCCAAGAAGGACTCTTGCCTTTCGGGTGAAACCGACTTTGTGGAGGCTTTTACTCCAAGTTTCGACCCCAAGGCTCAACATATAAATAGAGGGGTAGGGCTAGCACCCAAGACACATAAAGAAATACCAAGCCATGTGCCGGCTACCCTGTCCCCTCTAGTTTATCCTCCGTCATAGTTTTCGTAGTGCTTAGGCGAAGCCCTGCGGAGATTGTTCTTCACCCACACCGTCACCACGCCGTCGTGCTGCCGGAACTCATCTACTACTTCGCCCCTCTTGCTGGATCGTGAAGGCAAGGACGTCACCGAGCCGAACGTGTGCAGAACTCGAAGGTGTCATGCTTTCGGTACTTGGATTGGTCGGATCGTGAAGACATACGACTACATCAACCACGTTGATAAACGCTTCCGCTTACGGTCTATGAGGGTACATAGACAACACTCTCCCCTCTCTTTGCTATGCATCACCATGATCATGCATGTGTGTTGGAAATTTTTGAAATTACTACGTTCCCCAACAGTGGCATCCGAGCCAGGTTTTATGCGTTGATGTAATATGCACGAGTAGAACACAAGTGAGTTGTGGGCAATATAAGTCATACTACTTGCCAGCATGTCACACTTTGGTTCGGCGGTATTGTTGGATGAAGCGGCCCGGACCGACATAATGCGTATGCTTACGCGAGACTGGTTTTACCGCCGTGCTATGCACACATGTGACTAGCGGGTGTCAGTTTCTCCAACTTTAGTTGAACCGAGTGTGACTACGCCCGATCCTTGAGAAAGTTAAAACAACACTAACTTGACAAACTATCGTTGTGGTTTTAATGCGTAGGTAAGAACGGTTCTTGCTCCGCTCGTAGAATCCATGTAAAACTTGCAACAACAAAGTAGAGGACGTCTAACTTGTTTTTGCAGGGCATGTTGTGATGTGATATGGTCAAGACGTGATGAGATATAAGTTGTTGTATAAGATGATCATGTTTTGTTGAAGTTATCGGCAACTAGCAGAAGCCTTATGGTTGTCTCTTTATTGCATAAGATGCAAGCGCCAAATAATTGCTTTACTTTATCGCTATGCGATAGCAATCGTTGTAAGAGCAATAGTTGGCGAGACGACCATGTGACGACACATTGATATAGATCAAGATGATGGAGATCATGGTGTCATGTCGGTGATGATGGAAATCATGACGATGCTTTGGAGATGGAGATCAAAGGCACAAGATGATGATGGCCATATCATGTCACATATTTTGATTGCATGTGATGTTTATCTTTTATACATCTTATTTTGCTTAGTTCGATGGTAGCTTTATAAGATGATCTCTCACTAATTATCAAGGTACAAGTGTTCTCCATGAGTATGCACCGTTGTGAAAGTTCTTCATGCTGAGACACCACGTGATAATCGGGTGTGATAGGGTCTACGTTCAAATACAACGGGTGCAAAACAGTTGCACACGCGTAATACTCAGGTTAAACTAGACGAGCCTAGCATATAACAGATATGGCCTCAGAACACTGAGACCGAAAGGTCGAGCGTGAATCATATAGTAGATATGATCAACATAGTGATGTTCACCATTGGAACTACTCCATCTCACGTGATGATCGGACATGGTTTAGTTGATATGGATCACGTGATCACTTAGAGGATTAGAGGGATGTCTATCTAAGTGGGAGTTCTTAAGTAATATGATTAATTGAACTTAAATTTATCATGAACTTAGTCCTGGTAGTATTAGCATATCTATGTTGTAGATCAATAGCTCGCGTTTAGCTCCCCTGTTTTATTTTTGATATGTTCCTAGAGAAAACTAAGTTGAAATATGTTAGTAGCAATGATGCGGATTGGATCCGTGATCTGAGGTTTATCCTCATTTCTGCACAGAATAATTATGTCCTTGATGTACCGCTAGGTGACAAACCTATTGCAGGAGCAGATGCAGATGTTATGAATGTTTGGGTAGCTCAATATGATGACTACTTGATTGTTTAGTGCACCATGCTTAAACGGCTCAGAATCGGGACTTCAAAGACGTTTTGAACGTCATGGACCATATGAGATGTTCCAGGAGTTGAAGTTAATATTTCAAGCAAATACCTGACTTGATAGATATGAAGTCTCCAACAAGTTCTATAGCTAAAAGATGGAGGAGAATAGCTCAAGCAGTGAGCATGTGCTCAGATTGTCCAGGTACTACAATCGCTTGAATCAAGTGGGAGTTAATCTTCCAGATAAAATAGTGATTGACAGAATTCTCTAATCACCATCACCAAGTTAGTAGAACTTCGTGATGAATTATAATATGCAAGGGATAACGGAAACGATTCCCAAGCTCTTCGTAATGCTGAAATCGACGAAGGTAGAAATCAAGAAAAGCATCAAGTGTTGATGGTAAACAAAACCACTGGTTTCAAGTAAAGGGACAAAGGGAAGAAAGGGGAACTTCAAGAAGAACGACAAGAAAGTTGCTGCTCAAGTGAAAAAACCCAAATCTGGACCTAAGCCTGAAACTGAGTGCTTCTACTGCAAAGGGACTGGTCACTGGAAGCGGAGCTACCCCAAGTAATTGGCTGATAAGAAGGATGGCAAAGTGAATGTAGGTATATTTGATATACATGTTATTGATGTGTACTTTACTAGTGTTATAGCAACCCCTCAGTATTTGATACTAGTTCAGTTGCTAAGAATAGTAACTCGAAACGGGAGTTGCAGAATGAACACAGACTAGTTAAGGGTGAAGTGACGATGTGTATTGGAAATGGTTCCAAGATTGATATGATCATCATTGCACACTCCCTATACTTTCAGGATTAGTGTTAAACCTAAAATAAATGGTATTTAGTGTTTGCGTTGAGCATGAATATGTTTGGATCATGTTTATTGCAATACGGTTATTCATGTAAGTTAGAGAATAATTTTTTGTTCTGTTTACATGAATAAAACCTTCTATGGTCATACACCCAACGAAAATGGTTTGTTGGATCTCGATCGTGGTGATACACATTTTCATAATATTGAAGCCAAAAGATGCAAAGTTAATAATGATAGTGCAACTTATTTGTGGCACTGCCGTTTAGGTCATATTGGTGTAAAGCGCATGAAGAAAATCCATGCTGATGGGCTTTTGGAATCACTTGATTATGAATCAGTTGATGCTTATGAACCATGCCTCATGGGCAAGATGACTAAGACTCTGTTCTCCCGAAAAATGGAGCGAGCAACGGATTTGTTGGAAATCATACATACTGATGTATGTGGTCCGATAAATATTAAGGCTCGCGGCAGGTATCATTATTTTCTGATCTTCACAGATGATTTGAGCAGATATGAGTATATCTACTTGATGAAACACAAGTCTGAAACATTTGAAAAGTTCAAAGAATTTCGGAGTGAAGTGGAGAATCATCGTAACAAAAATAAAAGTTTCTACAATATGATCACATAAGTAAAAAATTTGAGTTACGAGTTTGGCCTTCAGTTAAAGCAATGTGAAATAGTTTCACTACTCACGCCACCTGGAACACCACAGTGTAATGGTGTGTCCGAGCGTTGTAACCTTACTTTATTAGATATGGTGCGATCTATGATGTCTCTTACCGATTTACCACTATCTTTTTGGGGTTATGCATTAGAGACAGCTACATTCACGTTAAATAGGGCACCATCTAAATCCGTTGAGACAACACCGTATGAAGTATGGTTTGGCAAGAAACGTAAGCTGGCGTTTCTTAAAGTTTGAGGTTGCAATGCTTATGTGAAAAGTTTCAACCTGATAAGCTCAAACCCAAATCGGAGAAGTGCGTCTTCATAGGATACCCAAAAGAAAATGTTCGGTACACCTTCTATCACAGATCCGAAGGCAAGATTTTCATTGCTGAGAATGGATCCTTTCTAGAGAAGGAGTTTCTCTCAAAAGAAGTGAGTGGGAGGAAAGTAGAACTTGATGAGGTAACTGTACCTGCTCCCTTACTGGAAAGTAGTTCATCACAGAAATCTGTTCCTGTGACTACTACACCAATTAGTGAGGAAGCTAATGATGATGATCATGTAACTTCAGATCAAGTTACTACTGAACCTCGTAGGTAAACCAGAGTGAGATCCGCACCAGAGTGGTACGGTAATCCTGTTCTGGAGGTCATGTTACTTGACCATGACGATCCTACGAACTATGAGGAAGCGATGATGAGCCCAGATTCCGCGAAATGGCTAGAGGCCATGAAATCTGAGATGAGATCCATGTATAAGAACAAAGTACGCACTTTGATTGACTTGCCCAATGATTGGCAAGCCATTGAGATTAAATGGATCTTCAAGAGGAAGATGGACGCTGATAGTAGTGTTACTATCTACAAAGCTAAAATTGTCGCAAAAAGGTTTTCGACAAGTTCAAGGTGTTGACTACGATGAGAGTTTCTCACTCATATCTATGCTTAAGTCTGTCCGAATCATGTTAGCAATTGCCGCATTTTATGAAATCTGGCAAATGGATAAACAGAACTGCATTCCTTAATGGATTTATTTAAGAAGAGTTGTATATGATGCAACCAGAAGGTTTTGTCAATCCTAAAGGTGCTAACAAAATATGCAAGCTCCAGCGATCCATCTATGGACTGGTGCAAGCATCTCGGAGTTGGAATATATGCTTTGATAAGTTGATCAAAGCATATAGTTTTATACTGACTTGCGGTGAAGCCTGTATTTACAAGAAAGTGTGTGGGAGCACTACAGCATTTCTGATAAGTATAAGTGAATGACATATTGTTGATCGAAGATAATGTAGAATTATTCTGCAAAGCATAAAGGAATGTTTGAAAGGAGTTTTTCAAAGAAAGACCTCGGTGAAACTGCTTACATATTGAGCATCAAGATCTATAGAGATAGATCAAGACGCTTGATAAGTTTTTCAATGAGTACATACCTTGACAATATTTTGAAGTAGTTCAAAATGGAACAGTCAAGGAAAGAGTTCTTGCCTATGTTACAAGGTGTGAAACTGAGTAAGACTCAAAGCCCGACCATGGCAGAAGATAAAAAGAGAATGAAAGTCATTCCCTATGCCTTGGCCATAGGTTCTATAAAATATGCCATGCTATGTACCAGATCTATTGTATACCCTACACTGATTTTGGCAAGGGAGTACAATAGTGATCGAGGAGTAGATCACTGGACAACGGTCAAAATTATCCTTAGTGAAATAAGGATATGTTTCTCGATTATGGAAGTGACAAAAAGGTTTGTCGTAAAAGGTTACGTCGATGCAAATTTTGACACTGATCCAGATGACTCTGAGTCTCAATCTGGATACATATTGAAAGTGGGAGCAATTAGCCAGAGTAGCTCCGTGCAGAGTATTGTTGACATAGAAATTTGCTAAATACATACGGATCTGAATGTTGCAGACCCGTTGACTAAACTTCTCTCACAAGCAAAACATGATCACACCTTAGTACTCTTTGGGTGTTAATCACATAGCGATGTGAACTAGATTATTGACTCTAGTAAAACCTTTGGGTGTTGGTCACATGACGATGTGAACTATGGGTGTTAATCACATGGTGATGTGAACTATTGATGTTAAATCACATGGCGATGTGATCTGGATTATTGACTCTAGTGCAAGTGGGAGACTGAAGGAAATATGCCCTAGAGACAATAATAAAGTTATTATTTATTTCCTTATTTCATGATAAATGTTTATTATTCATGCTAGAATTGTATTAACTGGAAACATAATACATGTGTTAATACATAGGCAAATAGAGTGTCACTAGTATGCCTCTACTTGACTAGCTAGCTCGTTGATCAAAGATGGTTAAGTTTCCTAACCATAGACATGAGTTCTCATTTGATTAACGGGATCACATCATTAGGAGAATGATGTGATTGACTTGACCCATTCCGTTAGCTTGGCACTTGATCGTTTAGTTTGTTGCTATTGCTTTCTTCATGACTTATACAGGTTCCTATGACTATGAGATTATGCAACTCCCGTTTACCGGAGGAACACTTTGTGTGCCACCAAACGTCACAATGTAACTGGGTGATTATAAAGGTAGTCTACAGGTGTCTCTGAAGGTACTTGTTGGGTTGGCGTATTTCGAGATTAGGATTTTTCACTCCGATTGTCGGAGAGGTTTCTCTAGGCCCACTCGGTGATGCACATCACTATAAGCCTTGCAAGCATTGCAACTAATGAGTTAGTTACGGGATGATGTATTACGGAACAAGTAAAGAGACTTGCCGATAAGGATATTGAACTAGTTATTGAGATACCGACGATCGAATCTCGGGCAAGTAACATAACGATGACAAAGGGAACAACGTATTTTGTTATGCGGTCTGACTGATAAAGATCTTCGTAGAATATGTAGGAGCCAATATGGGCATCCAGGTCCCACTATTGGTTATTGGCCAGAGAGGTGTCTCGGTCATGTCTACATAGTTCTCAAACCCATAGGGTCCGCACGCTTAACGTTCCTTGACGATATAGTACTATGAGTTATGTATGTTGGTGACCGAATGTTGTTCGGAGTTCCAAATAAGATCACGGACATGACGAGGAACTCTGGAATGGTCCGGAGATAAAGATTGATATATGTGATAATAGTGTTTGGACTCCGGAAGGGTTCTGGAATTCACCAGAAGGGGTTCCGGATGTTTCCCGAAATGTTTGGGTATGAGAACACTTTATTTGGGCCAAAGGGGAAAGCCCAGAAGGTTTTTGGAAAGCGCAAAAGGAAGTTTTGCGGAGTCCAGGGGCCAGACGCCAGGGTCCCTGACATCTGGGTCCAGACGCTGGGAACCCTGGCGTCTGGGTCCAGACGCCGGGAACCCTGGCATCTGGCCCTGGAGTCCGAGAAGGACTCTTGCCTTTCAGGTGAAACCAACTTTGTGGAGGCTTTTACTCCAAGTTTCAACCCCAAGGCTCAACATATAAATAGAGGGGTAGGGCTAGCACCCAATACACATCAAGAAACACCAAGCCGTGTGCCGGCTACCCTGTCCCCTCTAGTTTATCCTCCGTCATAGTTTTCGTAGTGCTTAGGCGAAGCCCTTCGGAGATTGCTCTTCACCAACACCGTCACCACACCGTCGTGCTGCCGAAACTCATCTACTACTTCGCCCCTCTTGCTGGATCGAGAAGGCGAGGACGTCACCGAGCCGAACGTGTGCAGAACTCGGAGGTGTCGTGCTTTCAGTACTTGGATCAGTCGGATCGTGAATACGTATGACTACATCAACCACGTTGATAAACGCTTCAGCTTATGGTCTACGAGGGTACGTAGACAACACTCTCCCCTCTCGTTGCTATGCATCACCATGATCCTACATGTGCATAGGAAATTTTTGAAATTACTACATTCCCCAACACTTCTAGAATATGTAGGAACCAATATGAACATCCAAGTTCTGCTATTGGTTATTGACCGGAGATGTGTCTTGGTCAAGTCTACATAGTTCTCGAACCCGTAGGCTCCGCACGCTTAACGTTAGATGACGATTTGTATTATGAGTTATGTGTTTTGGTGAACAAAAATTGTTCGGAGTCCCAGATGAGATCATGGACATGACAAGGAGTCTGGAAATGGTCGAGAGGTAAAGATTGATATATTGGAAGATGGTATTCAGACATCAGAATGGTTTTGGAGTGGTTCGGGTATTTTTTGGAGCGCCGAGGGGTTACCGCAACCCCCCGGGGAAGTAATGGGCCTACATGGGCCCCACAAGGGGTGGCCGCATCCCTCCTACCATGGGGAGTCCGAATTGGACTAGCGGAGGGGGCGCGCCCCCCTTTCCTTCTCCTTCTCCCTCTCCCTTCCCAGTTCCCCCACCGTAAGAAAGGAATGGGGGCCGAATAGGACTTGGAGTCCTAATCGGTTTCCCCCCATGGCGCGCACCCTAGGGCCGGCCGCCTCCTCCACTCCTCCTTTATATATGGGGGCGGGGGGCACCCCAAGGCACAACAGTTGTTCTCTTAGCCATGTGTGGTGCACCCCTCCACAGTTTACTCCTCCGGTCATAGCGTCATAGTGCTTAGGCGAAGCCCTGCGTGGATCACACCACCATCACCGTCACCACGCCGTCGTGCTGACGAAAATCTCCCTCGACCCTCTGTTGGATCAAGAGTTCGAGGGATGTCATCGAGCTGAACGTGTGCTGAACTCAGAGGTGTCGTACGTTCGGTACTAGATCAGTTGGATCGTGAAGACGTTCGACTACATCAACTGCATCAACCTAACGCTTCCGCTTTCAGTCTACGAGGGTACGTCGACACACTCTTCCCCTCTCGTTACTATGCATCTCCTAGATAGATCTTGTGTGATCATAGGAAATTTTGTGAAATGACATGCTACATTCCCCAACAGTGGCATCCGAGCCTATTCTATGTGTAGGTGATATGCACGAGTAGAACACAAAGAGTTGTGGGTGGTAATAGTCATACTTCTTACCACCAACGTCTTATTTTGATTCGTGGGTATTGTCAGATGAAGCGGCCCGGACCAACCTTACATGACCACATTCATGAGACCGGTTCCACCGATAGACATGCAACTTGTTTTGCATAAAGGTGGCTGGCGGGTGTCTGTTTCTCCAACTTTAGTTGAATCGAATTTGACTATGGCCGGTCCTTGTTGAATATTAAACAGCACACTTGACAAAAATCGTTGTGGTTTTGATGCGTAGGTAAGAACGGTTCTTGCTAGAAGCCCGTAGCAGCCACGTAAAACTTGCAACAACAAAGTAGAGGACATCTAACTTGTTTTTGCAGGGCTTGTTGTGATGTGATATGGTCAAGACATGATGTGATATAAGTTATTGTATCAGATGATCATGTTTCGTAAAAGTTATCGACAACTGGCAGGAGCCTTATGGTTGTAGATTTATTGTATGAAATGCTATCGCCATGTAATTGCTTTACTTTATCACTATGCGATAGCGATAGTTGTAGACGCAATAGTTTGTGAGAAGACAACGATGCTATGATGGAGATCAAGGTGTCAAGCCGGTTAAGATGGAGATCATGACGGTGCTTTGGAGATGGAGATCAAAGGCACAAGATGATGATGGCCATATCATGTCACATATTTTGATTGCATTTGATGTTTATCTTTTATGCATCTTATTTTGCTTAGTACGGCGGTAGCATTATAAGATGATCCCTCACTACATTTCAAGGTAGAAGTGTTCTCCCTGAGTATGCACTTTTGCTACAGTTCGTCATGCCGAGACACCATGTGATGATCGGGTGTGATAAGCTCTACATTCACATACAACAGGTGTAAGACAGTTTTGCACGTGCAGAATACTCATGTTAAACTTGACGAGCCTAGCATGTATAGACATGGCCTCGGAACGTGAATCAACATAGAGATGTTCACCATTGAAAACTACTCCATCTCACGTGATGATCGGACATGGTTTAGTTGATATGGATCACGTGATCATTTAGATGACTCGAGGGATGTCTATCTAAGTGGGAGTTTTTAGTAATATGATTAATTGAACTTAAAATTTTCATGAACTTAGTCCTGGTAGTTTTTGCATATCTATGTTGTTGTAGATCAATGGCCCATGCTACCGTTCCCTCGAATTTTGATGCATTCCTACAAAAAGCTAAGTTGAAAGATGATGGTAGCAACTAAACGGACTGGGTTCGTAACTTGAGTATTATCCTCATTGCTGCAGAGAAGAATTATTTCCTTGAAGCACTGCTGGGTGCAAGGCCTGCTGCAGGAGCAACACTGACGTTATGAACGTTTGGCCAGCTAAATCTGATGACTACTTGATAGTTCAGTGTGCCATGCTTTACGGCTTAGAATCAGGACTTCAAAGATGTTTTGAACGTCATGGAGCATATGCGATGTTCCAGGAGTTGAAGTTAATATTTCAAGCAAATGCCCGAGTTGAGAGATATGAAATCTCGAACAAGTTCTATAGCTACAAGATGGAGGAGAACAGTTCTGTCAGTGAACACATACTCAGAATGTATGGGTACCATAACCACTTGACTCAGTTGGGAGTTAATCTTCCAGATGATAGTGTCATTGAAAGAGTTCTTCAATCACTTCCACCAAGCTATAAAGGCTTCGTGATGAACTATAATATGTAAGGGATGGAAAAGACAATTCCCGAGCTCTTCACGATGCTTAAGGCTGCGGAGGTAGAAATCAAGAAGGAGCATCAAGTGTTGATGGTTAACAAGACCACTAGTTTCAATAAAAAGGGCAAAGGTAAGAAGGGGACCTTCAAGAAGAATAGCAAGCAAGTTGATGCTCCCAGGAAGAAGCCCAAGTCTGGACCTAAGCCTGAAACTGAGTGCTTCTACTGCAAAGGGACTGGTCACTAGAAGCGGAACTGCCCCAAGTATGTGGCGGATAAGAAGGATGGCAAAATGAAAGGTATATTTGATATACATGGTATTGATGTGTACCTTACTAATGCTTGTAGTAGTGCTTGGGTATTTGATACTCGTTCTGTTGCTCATATTTGCAACTCGAAACAGGGGCTACGGATTAAACGAAGATCGGCTAAGGACGAGGTGACGATGTGCGTCGGAAATGGTTCCAAGGTCGATGTGATCGCCGTTGGCACGCTACCTTCTACATCTACCTTCGGCATTAGTTTTAGACCTGAATAATTTGGGACCAGCGTTGAGCATGAACATTATATCTGGATCTTGTTTGATGCGAGACGGTTATTCATTTAAACCAGAGAATAATGGTTGTTCTATTTATATGAGTGATATCTTTTATGGTCATGCACCCTTGTTGAGTGGTCTATTTTTGTTGAATATCGATCATAGTGATACACATATTCATGATGTTGAAGCCAAAAGATGCAAAGTTAATAATGATAGTGCAACTTATTTGAGGCATTGCCGTTTAAGTCATATTGGTGTAAAGCGCATGAAGAAACTCCATGTTGATGGGCTTTTGGAATCAGTTGATTATGAATCACTTGATGCTTGCGAACCATGCCTCATGGGAAAGATGACTAAGACTCCGTTCTCCGGAACAATGGAGCGAGCCACTGACTTATTGGAAATAATACATACTGATGTATGCGGTCCGGTGAGTGTTGAGGCTCGCAGCGGGTATCGTTATTTTCTGACCTTCACAGATGATTTGAGCATATGTGGGTATATCTACTTAATGAAACATAAGTCTGAAACATTTGAAAAGTTCAAAGGATTTCAGAGTGAAGTGGGAAATCATTGCAACAAGGAAATAAAGTTTCTACAATATGATCGAGGAGGAAAATATTTGAGTTACAAGTTTGGTCTTCATTTGAAACAACGTGGAATAGTTTCACAACTCACGCCACCTGCAACACCACAGCGTAATGGTGTGTCCGAATGTCGTAACCATACTTTATTAGATATGGTGCGATCTATGGTGTCTCTTACCGATTTACCACTATCGTTTTGGGGTTATGCTTTAGATACGATTACATTCATGTTAAATAGGGCACCATCTAAATCCGTTGAGACGGCACCATATGAACTGTGGTTTAGTGTAAGTGCATCTAGTGCCCCTTAGTGATTTTGGTGTATTCAAGACTTATAGGTTAAGGGACTAATGTGTTTGTGAGTGTACACAGGTCTATAAGTGTATGAGGAGTTTGATATTTACAGAGAAAGTCGACCCCTAAAAATGAAGTTCTTCGACTGAAGACTTTGGATTTCTGAAGACTTTGAAAGTGAAGAAATTGGTGTGACCTTGAAGACTTGGTATTCATTCGATGAACATGAAGCGTGAAGACTTTTGTTTTCGTAGTTTCATTTTCTCTTTCTTGAGTCATAGGAAACGCCGTACTGTTAAAGGGGGTCGAGGAAATACTAAGGAAAAATTTCCATGTGATGCTCAACTCAAAATCCTACACCTACCAATTCCTTCGAGTGAAGCCATTGGAAATCTCATACAGTCCAATCATATTCTTCAGTGACAGAGACGAAGTTCTTCTGGTCACTGAGGAATTTGTTCTGACTGAGGAGTTAGGAATTCGCCAGTGTGGATTGCCTACACAGTGAGGAACATGATAGCCCTGAGGATTTTGCTACTCAAAATTCCGACCGTTGCTGTGCTATGAGCCAGCTGTCCCAAAAATATCTATCCACCTAATGGTCATATCATTGAATGGAATTTATGTCTTATCATGCCGGGCTGCTCCCTAGGCTATAAATAGCTGCCCCGTCAACCACTAGCTGGTTGGCTGCTCCGAGAGAAACTGACACTTGTCATTTGAGAGCAACCCATCCTCCGAGGACTTTGAGCGAAAATCATCAAGTGAGGAAAACCTAAACCCAAACACCTACAAACCCCAAGTGATTGAGCATCACTGAAGAGATTTATCCTGCGTGGATCCGACGCTTGTTACCTTTGAAGACTGTGCTTCTTCCAGACGGTTAGGCGTCATGGTCTAGAGCATCCAAGAGGAATTGTGGATCACCGAGTGACCAAGTTTGTGAAGGTTTGGAAGTCACCTGAAGACTTACCACGAGTGATTGGGCGAGGTCTGTGTGACCTTAGCTCAAGGAGAATACGGTGAGGACTTGGTGTCCTGAGCTGCGCGTTCAGGACTGGGTGTCCGGGACTGTGTGTCCTCGAGTTTAAATACTCAGCCGCTCCAACCAGACGTAAAACTGAGACAGCAGTTGGAATTGGTCTACCAAATCATTGTCTTCACCAAGCTTACTGGTTCTATTCCCTCAATTCTTTCATTTCCTCATAACTGTGTTGTGTGTTTGTTCATATTTGTGTTTGAAGACTTTAACTGAAGACTTTCTCAATTTCCTCAGTTCAATTTCTTCAGTCTATTTGTCTTCATCATGTGTTATCCTGTGCTTACGCTTCCTGTACTTTGTGCCTGTCTTCATTTCATCATGATGACTATGCTTGTATTCTGTTATGTTTACTTTTGAGTACTTATTCCGCTGCTAGTAGTTCTTCGCTAAGGAATTTCCTCACCGGAAAATTCCACAGTGAAGAATTTCATAAAAATCGCCTATTCACCCCCCTCTAGTCGATATAACGCACTTTCAATTGGTATCAGAGAAAGGTACTCCCTTGTTCTGTGTGATTTTGGTTTAACCATGTGGAGTTTTAGTTATGTCGACCGCAGGTATGATCAAGGTCTCTGCTGGGTGTCCTACCTTCGATGGGACGGACTACCCCTACTGGAAGAATAAGATGCGAATGCATCTTGAGGCAATTGATAACGATCTCTGGTATGTTGTGGAAAATGGTGTTCCCTCAGTCACACCTTCTCTGAATGCTGCTGATGTGAAGAGATTCAAGCAACTCGATTCTCAAGCGAGGAATATCATATGTGGCCATCTGAGCAAAGGACTGTATGGAAGAGTGAGTGCTTTGGAAACTGCTAAGCTTATCTGGGATAGACTGTCCAAAGTGAATGAAGGAGTCTCAACACAGCGTGACTCTCGAGTTGATGTTCTTCGCAATCTCTTCAACTGCTTCAAAAGACTCGACAATGAAAATGTTCAACAAACCTTCGATCGCCTCACTGACATCTCCAATGAGCTTCAAGCACTTGGTGCCACTGACATCACCGACCATGAGGTGGTGAAGAAATTGCTGAGATTGCTTGATTCCTCATTTGGCACTCTGGCATTGATGATACAAGAACATGTTGATTATAAGTCACTTGATCCCGTTGATATTCTCGAGAGGCTAAATACTCATGAGTTCCAACTTGCTGAAAAAGAGATCTCTATGGTTCGAGCTATGGAAGATCACGTGCACTGAAGGCCAAGGCAGTATCTGAGTCCGAAGATGAAGACTCTGATAACAGCCTTGGTGATCCTGAAGAACTGAGCCATGAGCTAGCACTGCTTGTGAAGAAGTTCCAAAAGTTCTCAAGACGTGGTCTCTTTGGAAGACCCTCAAGGAGCAATGATTCCTCTTCCAGTGACTACAAGAGGAGGCTCTGTCACAAATGCAAGAAACCTGGACATTACATCCAAGATTGTCCTCAGTGGGAAAAGGAATCAAAGAAGAAGAAATACAAGGATTACAGTTCTGATGATGCGAAGAAAAAGAAGAAATCCTCAAAATCTTCATCATCAAAATCCTCATCTCACAAGAAGAGCAGCTCCAAGATGGCTAGGGCATTCATTGGCAAGGAAATGGACTCTGAAGCTGAATCTGAAGAAAATGAGGAAGAGGAGGCATCTGAGGAGTCTGAATCCGGAGTGGCGGGCCTAGCCCTCGCTACTGCACTTGTCAGCAAGTCTATCTTCAACACTGAAGAAAATGACCTCACCAATAAGGTTGATGAAGGCGATGATGACTACGCTCCTACCTATTGCTTCATGGCAAAGGGTGCCAAGGTACTCAAATATACCTCCACTGAATCAAGTGAGAATGAATCTGATGAAAACCTTAAGACCAGTTATTCCAAACTTGCTAAGATTGCTGTAAAACAACAAAGGGCTTTTGAAAAGGTTCAAAACATGCTAGACAAAAGTGATGATATGTTGGGTGAAGAAATGGATCGCACTAAATCCTTGACTGAAAATCTTCAGAGACTTTAGACTAGGTTTGACAACCTTCAAGGTCATCATAACACTATCTTATCTGATCATGAGAATCTTTCTTATGAATTTCTTCAAAGAAAGCAAGACCTTGAGAAGCTAAGAGTGAGTTATGAAGATCTTCAGAAGGAGCGCGATTCATTACTTGCTCAAGAAATCAGCGCTTCTCAGGAAGAATTTGTCTCTCCTTGTTTGAAATGCATTGAACGTGAATCTACTAATTCTTCACCTGAATGTTCAAATGCTGCTAATGTTTCAAATTCTTCACATGCCTCTACTATCACTAATTCCTCATCTGAGGACATTGCTAGTATCACTGACGATGCAGGGCTGAAGGAATTGTACATGACAGGCATGTACAAAAGCCTCAAAGGGCACCAGACTCTTTGTGATGTGCTTAAAAAGCAGATCCTCAACAGGAACCCTAGGAAAGAGGGTATTGCCTTTGAGAGAAAACTCAATGCTGATGGTACATATTCGAAGCCCGAGCAGTACCCCAAAACTACATGGGTTGCTGCAAAGGGAACTCCAGTTGATCCATCTAACTTATCTAGATTTGCATGTGAATCTCCTCGTTCTGATGATGAGTCATTTGATTCTAACTATAAACTTTTCAAAAATCAGAATGGTGAAGTATTTGCTAGATATGTTGGCACAAACTGCAGGAACGGTCCCCCTATGAAGAAAATCTGGGTTCCCAAAAGATGCCTTGAAAATCTTCAGGTGAATGTCATCATGATGCCACCTGTGAATAATAGGAACCCCAGATCAAATTCTTCATATGGACCAAATTCTTCATATGGATCCAAGTCCTCGTAGGGACCAAACTCCTCACATGGATCATATTCCTCAAAAGGATCAAAGTCCTCATATGAATATCATTGTGCTAACCCGTCTGTTTCGCAGGGAA
Organism: Triticum urartu; assembly: GCF_056163025.1. NCBI lineage: Eukaryota > Viridiplantae > Streptophyta > Magnoliopsida > Poales > Poaceae > Triticum > Triticum urartu. The sequence continues at coordinate 218,847,951 of NC_141874.1, read as the reverse complement.
GATCTAAGGATTATGGATATGTGCATTATTTTTCAAATCATTATGTCCATAAGTCCTCGAAGAATTTCTCTGCTTACTCTTATGCTTACTCTAACCCCTCTTATGTGAAACGAAATGGACTGGCATCTATGCCACCTTTCTCTTATGGAGCTCGCAGAATGATGAACTCTTTGCCACCCCTTCAGATGTGGGTGGTGAAGAAAAAGAACTAATCTCTTCGGCAGGGTCAGGTCTCCAGACGTATGTAATCGTCTGAAGAATTTGCTGGAGACCTGAGTATGCCTGAAAGGATGCTGGCTAATCATGAAGAAATGAACCTTCATTTCTCACGTCCTCACACTGCTTTATCTGTTCTTTTGCTCGATGAAATTGATCTGATGAATTGATGCCATATTCTTCACTTATGAAGTATATGAGTTCGTAAGTTGCTCTAATTCATCTGCAGGATGATCAACCCAAAGCCACTGAGTGGGTCCTTGATAGTGGATGTACAAATCACATGACTGGTGACAAGAATCTATTGATGGATGCTCCATTATCTCCGTCGCATCTGAAGCATATCATCTTTGCCGACAAAGGAAAAAGTCAGGTATTGGGTCTAGGTAAGGTTGCGATCACAAAGGATCGACACATGGACAAAGTCATGCTTGTCGAGTCCTTAGGATACAACCTCATGTCTGTCTCAATGCTTTGCGATCTTGATATGGTTGTTGTCTTTGGCAAGTACCGTTGTGTTGTGCTTATGGAAGCTGACGATTCTAAAGTCTTCGAAGGCTTTAGGAGAGGAGACCTGTATATTGTTGATTTCTCTACAGGACCACAACCAGCCGTGTGCCTACTTGCAAAAGCTTCAGAAGGCTGGCTCTGGCATCGACGACTTGGTCATGTAGGCATGAGGAATTTGCACACGCTTGCGAAGAAGAAGCATGTCATTGGCATTGAGAATGTCAAATTCCTCAAGGATCACTTATGCAGAGCCTGTGAAGCTGGCAAAATGACAAAGGCTAAGCATCCAGCGAAGACTATCATGACCACTACTCGTCCATTTGAATTGCTTCACATGGATCTCTTCGGTCCTAATCATTATTCTGCTGTTTCAAATGATGCATCTCAATATGGCTTTGTTATTGTTGATGATTACTCTCGATACACATGGGTACACATTGTTACTTACAAACATGAAGTGCGGGAAGTCTTCAAACAATTTTCCTCGAGGGCTTCAACAAACTTTGGTGTGAAGATCAAGCACATCAGAAGTGATAATGGAATCGAGTTCAAGAATTCTGGTCTAGATGACTATCTTGATGAACTTGGTATTACTCATGAGTTATATGCTCCTTATACTCCTTAGCAGAATGGCGTCATGGAGTGCAAGAACAGGACTCTTGCTGAGATGGCTCGCACTATGCTTGATGAATACAAAACGCCTCGTCGGTTCTGGATTGAGTCAATTGATACTGCATGCTACATCGTCAACAGAGTATATCTTCACAAATTCTTCAAGAAGACTGCCTATGAACTCCTCACTGATAAGAAACCCAATGTAAGTTATTTCAAAGTCTTCGGTGCTAAATGTTGGATTAGAGATCCTCATCACAACTCAAAATTTGCACCGAAAGCACATGAAGGTTTTATGCTTGGTTACGGAAAGGACTCGCACACCTACAGAGTATTCAATAACGTTCTTCACAAGGTTGTTGAAACTGTAGATGTGCGGTTCGATGAAACTAATGGCTCGCAAAGAGAGCACCTACCTACTGTGATAGATGAACCAGCACCTGAGGAAACTATCAAGTTCAAGGGTACTGAGGATGTCATTCCTATTGAAGAATCTGCTAAAGAATTCATTCCAGAACATGAAGAACATCGAGCTAATGCACCTGAAGAAAATACTGAAGAAAATGGTGCTGAAGTGAATGTTGATCAAATTCCTCAACAACAACCAGCTCACCCTCGCATTGCAAAAGAAGTGCAAGTTGAAAAGATCATCAATGACATCAAAGCGCCAGGTCCTCTCACACGCTCAAAAGCTTCACATTTATCTAACTTTTGTGGGCACTATGCTTTTGTCTCTATCACAGAGCCCACTAAGGTAGATGAAGTATTTCTGGAGCCTGAGTGGATTCAGGCCATGCAAGAAGAACTACATCAGTTCGAGCTCAACAATGTCTGGGAACTGGTCAAACGTCCAGATCCTCGCAAGTACAATATCATTGGCACAAAGTGGATCTACCGCAACAAGCAAGATGAAAATGGCCTTGTGGTGATGAATAAGGCACGGCTTGTAGCTCAAGGCTACACACATGTTGAAGGAATTGATTTCAATGAAACTTTTGCACCTGTTGCTAGACTTTAGGCTATTCGCATATTACTTGCTTATGCTAACCATCATGATATCACTTTATATCAAATGGATGTGAAAAGTGCATTCCTCAATGGTAAGCTTGAGGAAGAAGTATATGTTGCTCAACCCCTAGGTTTTGAAGATCCAAAGAATCCTGACAAAGTCTTCAGACTCAACAAGGCCCTCAATGGCCTCAACAAGGCCCCACGGGCATGGTATGATACCTTGAAGGAATTCTTCATGAAGAAAGGCTTCAAACCCGGTTCACTCGACCCTACTCTTTTAACTAAATCTTATGATGGTGAATTGTTTGTATGCCAAGTATATGTTGATGATATTATCTTTGGCTATACTGACCAATGTTATAGTGATGAATTTGCCTACATGATGAGTGAAGAATATCAAATGTCTATGATGGGAGAATTAAAATTCTTCTTAGGTCTTCAAATTCGTCAACAACGCAATGGCATATTCATATCTCAGGAGAAATACCTCAAGGGTGTACTGAGGAAATTCGGCATGCAAGATTGCAAAGGCGTCAAAATTCCTATGCCCACAAATGGCCATCTGTGCACTGATGAAAATGGTATTGACTTCGATCATAAGGTATACCGCTCCATGATTGGTTCTTTATTGTACTTATGTGCATCTAGGCCAGATATAATGCTTAGTGTTTGCACGTGTGCCCGATTTCAAGCTACATCGAAGGAATCACACCATAAGGCTGTGAAGCATATTCTTCGATATCTAGCTCACACACCAACACTTGGATTATGGTACCCCAAGGGCTCGACTTTTGATCTCATTGGATATTATGACTCTGACTATGCTGGTGATCGTGTGGACCGCAAGTCAACATGCTAGCCGATATCTTCACAAAGCCCTTGGATGAGAAGAGATTTAGCAAGTTGCGGTGTGAGCTAAATATCCTAGAATCTTCGAATGTTCTTTCAAAATGACACTCATCCTAACACTTATGCAAAATTGATGACTTAGATGTGCAACACATGAAGAAACGTTTTTATTCAATCAATGAAGAATAACACTCTAAGTGTGAAGAAATTAATGAAGAATTTGATTCTCAGAACCCTATGATAATTGTACGTTTGATTCTCAAAACCCTACGATAATTGTACGCGGTGTCTGAAATCATCATTCTTATACGGTGGGTCACGCCACCACCAAAAGTTGAAATTCCTCAGTTGTTCAAATTCTTCAACTTTGCATTGTCTTCACTGTTTCCATTGTTTTTCTTCATTGGCTATATATAGATATATGAGTTTATGTCCTCTACATCATTCACTTATGGCTACTTCTTCAAGTTGGTTTTTCTGCTAAGTGAATGTGATCGGACCCTTCCCCCTCTATGCTATACTCAACCCAATCTATTCACAAATTCTTCATGTGCGTTCTATTTGAAACTCGTTCAAAATCTTCACTGTGTCCTTGTCAGCTAAAGAAATTGCGAACGGAACTTTTAACTTATCTTATCCAATTTTCGGATTTGCCGCTCAAACCGTTCCGCATCCCATGACATACTTATCCACTCACCCATGATCTAACACGATCTCCACTTCTCAGTACGTGGGTGACACATGTCATGAAAATGAGAAGGGTCAGGGGCACGTTCGTCTAAATTCTTCGGGCGAACGGTTTTCACCATGGCTATATATACCCCTCTCCCCTTCCTCACTTCTTTTACTCCGCTCGACCTCTCTCCAGCTCGAGCTTCTCAAACCCTAGCGTTGCCGCTACTTCATCTTCGTCGGTGAGGAAGAGATTCACTGCCTTGACCTCGTCGCCACCGTACTCGTGCCGGCCACGGAAATCTTCACTCTGCCGCCGCCGTAGCTATCTTCCTCCGCCAAGTTAGGGCGTGGAAGATCCGCACTGACGAACTTCACATCTCCTCACTCCAGTTCGTCGTGTTCTTCGTTCAGGCGTTCCTTGAAGAAAAGTTGCATACATCTTCAGAGAATTCCATTGTTCAAATTCCTCAACTGAAGAAAATGGCTGACGGTAAGAAGCTACAAAAGGGAGGAAAGAGGCCTGAGGTCAATACTGCTTTTGAGATCCCTGATGACATATATAAGGACTATTGCACCCCTGATGAGGCCACTCATGGCAAGGAAACCAAGAATGAGCGCAAAGTGTGCATCCAAAGAATAGAGAGGAGATGGGCAAGAGAGTGGAGGGAGTACAGATATGTTACTCCCAAATACATGAAGAAATTCGCACTCAATCCTCCATGCCCAAGACCTCCATTGGCACCTGGCCAAATAGCTGATCCCACCAGCCTCAAGAGCGGTGAGGATTATCCTGACGAATGGGCAAAGCGCCAAGCCAAGATGGCCAGGCAAGCCAGAGAAGCAGTGAGGAAATTCGATGAAGACTCTGCTGCTGCTGCCTCTGCTGAGGCCTCTGCTGTCAAGCCGAAGAAGGCTATGTCTAAGAAGCCTGCGCGTAAGCCAAGTGCTTCACCAACAGTGCCCTCAAGGCCAAGTTCCTCAGCAATGCCCTCACGGCCAGAATCCTCAAAGCCCTCACGACCAATTCCTCATGTTGCTCCTGCTCCTTCAAAATCCTCAGCTCCTCCAAAGTCCTCGGCTGTTCTGACAAAGTCCTCAGCACCTGTGCATCTTGCCTCGTGCCAAAGGACTGCAGGCATCTCCATTGCCTCAGGTGTCTCAGCTAGTTCCTCAGCTGCACCAAATTCTTCAACGGGACCCTCTCTACTGAAGACAAAGGCCACTGTTGGATGAGGTCCTCGCCCAAGTCCTCAGAAGAAGCAGGTCGCCTTCCAAGTGTCGTCTAAAGAAGACGAAGCTGATGATGATGAACTTGCTGAAATCATCAGAGATAGGCAAGTCAGGGCCGCTAGAGCCAAGGGAACAGATGTGCCTCTCCTTTTGAATCCCAAGTTGATCCTTGAATACATTGATATTTGTCACAAGGACCCCAACACTCCCATGCCTGATTTCAAGCTGACTCCTGGCCAAAGTCACATGCTGACTCACTTTATTCAAGAAGAAAAGTGGAAATTTGAGAAGGCCAGACAGATCCAAAAAGCGCAATACAAGAAGGAGAAATTTCTGAAGAACAATGTTGTCACTATGACAACTGATGAACTTGTAAAAATCCAGTCTGAAATCAAAACCCTCAGCGATGACTTCAAAGCCTACTATGCTGATTGGCAAGGAGCCAAGGTCAGGTTTGTTAAACTGACTAAGAAGTTCACCTCAAATGTTGCAGCTCCATCGCAACAGGAAATTCCTCAGGATGAAGCATCTGCTCAGCCAACTGAAGAATATGCCAGCACCGCTGATGACTTTTAGGCTGTTGAAGAAAATGTGAGTTCCAGGGCTGATGACTGCATTCCAGCCGCTGAAGAAATTGCCAGGGCATCCACTAGTGGTGTGCCTGGAGAAAATGAAGAAATCAGGGCAACTGCATCAGTTGTGCCTGAAGAAAATCAACCAGATTCCTCTGCTCCTCCTGCACCTACACCAACTCCAATCCTTCCATCTGCATCAGATGTGAAGAAGACCAAGGCTGCAGAGCGTGCAGCAGTGAAGAAAAGGAAAGCATCAGCTGCTTCAGATTCTTCAGCTCCGAAGAAGATGAAGGCTATGACAAGTTCATTTGCAAATCCAATCGATGCTGTTACAATCTCAACCATGCCATCAAAGTACCTTGTTCCTTTCGATGAAGAATATGTGATCCCCATCGGATCTGATGAAGAAAATCCTTCTACTGCTTCGTCAGAGCAGTTGGATGAAGAAATTGAGGTGGATGAGATCCCTTCAACACCTGTCATTTCCTCGCCTCTGCCTCAGTTCACTGCTGAAGAGGCTGGTGTTGAAGAAATGGAAGATGAAGATGTGGACATTGGCTGCTCCACCCCAATGATGAGTGATGAATTCTGGGAAAGTCAACATCCAAACTCTCCAATGTTCACACCCTTGCAGCAAATACCTCAGTCCTCTACACAAACTGTTCAAATGGGCTCTGAAGAAACTCATCCCACTTCATTTGTATGTGAAGAAATTCCAGCCACTAGTTCTGAAGAAACTGCTGCTGCTGAACATTTGAAGATGCAGACTGTCACTGAAGACGTAGACTGTCACTGAAGAAGAACCTATGATTGAGATTCCTGAGGTCGTGATGCAATTCACTAACACTCCTCTGCCCAAGCCAAAGGATCCATTCTCCAGGAAGCAAAAGTTCAAGGCTGATGATTTCTCCGGCGAGCACGTATTCTTCGAAGACTACAACCCATATGATTCTGCTCGCATAAGGAAGAGGCGTTTCTGGACTGCCAGCCAAGCCAATTTCTATTCCTCAATGTTGTTCAACAAAAACAAAATCTTCTACCATGAGCACATTCCTCACGTGGATATGGAATCTCTGTCGTGCTTCATGCCAGTCCTTAGTGTTCTTCACAACGCTGGCCTATTAAAATTCTGTTCTGACATCTGCGATTGGAATGAAGAACTGATTCTTCAATTTTATGCGATGCTGCACATCACAGGAGATTTTGAAGATGTAAATTCATGGGTGCTGGACTGGATGTCTGAGAACACTCACTACACAGCACCAGCTACTGAATTGCTTCGTGCCTTACCACTTAGTCCTCCGCTTGAAGAAGCTCGTTGCATTTACTGTGAACCTGAGCTTACAAATCACTACATGCATGCAAGTTCTGATGAAACCTTTGAAGCCAGGTCAAGCCCCACGAACCAAATTCCTCGTGAACGAATTACTTTTTGTGCCCCGAACTGTCTATCGCATTCTAACAAGGACAATGAGTCCCATCAAAGGCCACGACTCCTCTGATGAGGAAATTGTTGGCATCATGAAGAATCTGGTATTCAATATCGTCCATGGCATTCCTGTCAATTATCACGATTTCTTCATGAGGGATCTGGCCAATGTTGCACTTTCACCGTTTGAGCTGAAGCCTTATGCACCATGGATTATGAGATTCCTCAGGACAAGGTCTTCACTCAACTACAAAGCTGATTTTCAGAATCACCTCAGCTACTTGCCCCCGATTGAAGTCCTCAAGCAGACCTATTCATCAGTTGATGAAAAGGGCAAGGCACCAGCTGTTATAGATGAAGGCATTCATCCATTGGATGGTCAGTTTCGCAAAGCTGCATCTTATTCCACCAATGATGACTCTGCCACACATGACTCTGCCAATGCACCCAAGTCTACTCCTCAAGCCACAGCTCCACGTGTGATGACTGACCGTGAGCTACTTCTTAGTCTTCACCAGAAGGTGGATCGAAATCATAAATGGGTTAAGTGTCAGTTTGGTTCATTTCTTCACAACATGACTGCTACACACAATGCAGTGAAGAAAAACCATTACTACCTCCATGAAGTGTTCGGTCGCACCTGGGCCATTCGGTCTCATCTGTATGGTGAAGAAGATTTGAAGAAAATGGGTCTCAAGGAAGATTTTGACTGGTCTACACCTCCACCGAAGAAATTCAAGAAGGTCAAGGTTCCTTCCTTGGTGGCCAGTTCATATTCTTCATCGCGCGACACCGATGAGAATGAAGACTTGGACGACACTGCGGCAGGCCCTTCCACGACCAACGACCCCAACAACGCTGGCGCTCCTTCATCAACTTGATATTCTTCAGGGGTGTTAGTCCTCATATTCGATCCTTTTGGTCATTTGATGACAAAGGGGGAGAATTTTGAGTAGTCTTCAAGCGGGTCTTTCTATATGGGCGTTTTTTTGTTAAGTTACAACTCTCGTTCTTCTGAGACTTTATTGGACCGAGTTGTAAACTTAAACCCGATGGTGCTCTGATACTTTTGATATGTCTTTCTGCATGCTTATTCCTCATATATGCTAATGCACGCATGCTGAATTACATCAGTCACCATATTTCATCATGCATTTCAAACTCTTCATTGTGATATGTCAAATGCTGTATGAATTACAAGATATAGGGGGAGATCTCCATGATTCTACTCTTCAAGTGTGCAATGCTTCAAAAGCAAATACCTCACTATGCACATATTCAGGGGGAGTTCCTCTATATCTTGCAATCAAATTCCTCAATATCAGTATTTACACTTCATATGTTTATCCCCGTTGAAAACTTAACCTATATTGTCATCAATCACCAAAAAGGGGGAGATTGTAAGTGCATCTAGTGCCCCTTAGTGATTTTAGTGTATTGAAGACTTATAGGTTAAGGGACTAATGCGTTTGTGAGTGTACACAGGTCTATAAGTATATGAGGAGTTTGATATTTACAGACAAAGTTGACCCCTAAAAATGAAGGTCTTCGACTAAAGACTTTGGATTTCTGAAGACTTTCTGAAGACTTTGAAAGTGAAGAAATTGGTGTGACCTTGAAGACTTGGTATTCATTCGATGAACATGAAACGTGAAGACTTTTGTTTTCGTAGTTTCATTTTCTCTTTCTTGAGTCGTAGGAAACACCGTACTGTTAAAGGGGGTTGAGGAAATACTAAGGAAAAATTTCCATGTGATGCTCAACTCAAAATCCTACACCTACCAATCCCTTCGAGTGAATCCATTGGAAATCTCATACAGTCCAATCATATTCTTCAATGATAGAGACGAAGTTCTTCTGGTCTCTGAGGAATTTGTTCTGACTGAGGAGTTAGGAATTCGCTAGTGCGGATTGCCTACACAGTGAGGAACATGATAGCCCTGAGGATTTTGCTACTCAAAATTCCGACCGTTGCTGTGCTATGAGCCAGCTGTTCCAAAAATATATATCCATCTAACGGTCATATCATTGAAGGGCATTTATGTCTTATCATGTCGGGCTGCTCCCTAGGCTATAAATAGCCGCCCCCTTCAACCACTAGCTGGTTGGCTGCTCTGAGAGAAACTGACACTTGTCATTTGAGAGAAACCCATCCTCCGAGGACATTGAGCGAAAATCATCAAGTGAGGAAAACCCAAAACCAAACACCTACAAACCCCAAGTGATTGAGCATCACTGAAGAGATTTATCCTGCGTGGATCCGACGCTTGTTACCTTTGAAGACTGTGCTTCTTCCAGACGGTTAGGCGTCATGGTCTAGAGCATCCAAGAGGAATTGTGGATCACCGAGTGACCAAGTTTGTGAAGGTTTGGAAGTCACCTGAAGACTTACCACGAGTGATTGGGCGAGGTCTGTGTGACCTTAGCTCAAGGAGAATACGGTGAGGACTTGGTGTCCTGAGCTGCGCGTTCAGGACTGGGTGTCCGGGACTGTGTGTCCTCGAGTTTAAATACTCAGCCGCTCCAACCAGACGTACAACTGAGACATCAGTTGGACTGGTCTACCAAATCATTGTCTTCACCAAGCTTACTGGTTCTATTCCCTCAACTCTTTCATTTCCTCATAACTGTGTTGTGTGTTTGTTCATGTCTGTGTTTGAAGACTTTGACTGAAGACTTTCTCAATTTCCTTAGTTTAATTTCTTCAGTCTGTTTTTCTTCATCATGTGTTATCCTGTGCTTACGCTTCCTGTACTCTGTGCCTGTCTTCATTTCATCATGATGACTATGCTTGTATTCTGTTATGTTTACTTTTGAGTACTTATTCCGCTGCTAGTAGTTCTTCGCTAAGGAATTTCCTCACCGGCAAATTCCTTAGTGAAGAATTTCATAAAAATCGCCTATTCACCCCCCCTCTAGTCGATATAACGCACTTTCATTGAGCAAGAAACCTAAGCAGTTGTTTCATAAAGTTTGGGGTTGTGATGCTTATGTGAAAAAGCTTCAACCTGATAAGCTCGAACCCAAATAGGAGGAATGTGCCTTCATAGGATTCCCAAAAGAAACTGTTGGGTACACCTTCTATCATAGATCTGAAGGCAAGATATTTGTTGCTAAGAATGGATCCTTTCTAGAGAAGGAGTTTCTCTCGAAAGAAGTGAGCGGGAGGAAAGTAGAACTTGATGAGGTAGTTGTACCTTCTCTCGGATTGGAAAGTAGTTCATCACAGAAATCAGTTCCAGTGATGCCTACACCAATTAGTGAGGAAGCTAATGATGATGATCATGAAACTTCAGATCAAGTTACTACCGAACCTCATAGGTCAACCAGAGTACGTTCCGCACCAGAGTGGTACGGTAATCCTATTCTGAAAGTCATGTTACTAGACCATGACGAACCTACGAACTATGAGGAAGCGATGATGAGCCCAGATTCTGCGAATGGCTTGAGGCCATGAAATCTGAGATGGGATCCATGTATGAGAACAAAGTATGGACTTTGGTGGACTTGCCCGATGATCGGCAAGCCATAGATAATAAATGGATCTTCAAGAAGAAGACTGACGTTGATGGTAATGTTACTGTCTACAAAGCTCGACTTGTTGCGAAAGGTTGTTCAAGGAGTTGACTACGATGAGACCTTCTCACCCGTAGCGATGCTTAAGTCTGTTCGAATCATGTTAGCAATTGCCGCATTTTATGATTATGAAATTTGGCAATTGGATGTCAAAACTGTGTTCCTTAATGGATTTCTAAAATAAGAGTTGTATATGATGCAACCAAAAGTTTTTTCAATCCTAAAGGTGCTAACAAAGTGTGCAAGCTCCAGCGATCCATTTATGGACTGGTGCAAGCCTCTCGGAGTTGGAATATACGCTTTGATAGTTTGATCAAAGCATATGGTTTTATACAGACTTTTGGACAAGCCTGTATTTACAATAAAGTGAGTGGGAGCTCTGTAGTATTTCTAATATTATATGTGGATGACATATTGTTGATTGGAAATGATATAAAATTTTTGGGTAGCATAAAAGGATACTTGAATAAGAATTTTTCAATGAAAGACCTCGGTGAAGCTGCTTATATTGGGCATCAAGATCTATAGAGTTAGATGAAGACGCTTAATTGGACTTTCACAAAGCACATGCCTTGATAAGGTTTTGAAGAAGTTCAAAATGGATCAGTCAAAGAAAGGGTTCTTGCCTGTGTTACAAAGTGTGAAGTTGAGTCAGACTCAATGCCCGACTACTATAGAAGATTGGGAGAAAATGAAAGTCATTCCCTATGCTTCAGCCATAGGTTCTATCATGTATGCAATGTTGTGTACCAGACCTGATGTGTGCCTTGCTATAAGCTTAGCAGGGAAGTACCAAAGTAATCCAGGAGTGCATCACTGGATAGCAGTCAAGAACATCTTCAAATACCTGAAAAGGACTAAGGATATGTTTCTCGTTTACGGAGGTGACAAAGTGCTTGTCGTAAATGGTTACATTGATGCTAGCTTTGACACTGATCCAGATGACTCTAAGTCGCAAACCGGATACGTATTTATATTGAATGGTGGACCTGTCAGCGGGTGCAGTTCTAAGCAGAGCGTCGTGGCGGGATCTACGTGTGAAGCGGAGTACATAGCTGCTTCAGAAGCAGCAAATGAAGGAGTCTGGATGTAGGATTTAATATCCGATCTAGGTGCAATACCTAGTGCATCAGGTCCAATAGAAAATCTTTTGTGACAATAATAGAGCAATTGCCTTAGCGAAGGAATCCAGATTTCACAAGAGAACCAAACACATCAAGATACGCTTGAACTCCATCCGCGATCAAGTCAAGGTGGGAGACATAGAGATTTGCAAAATACATATGGATCTGAATGATGCAGACCCGTTGACTAAGCCTCTTCCATGAGCAAAACATGATCAGCACCAAGACTCCAGGGGTGTTAGAGTCATTACAATGTAATCTAGATTATTGACTCTAGTGCAAGTGGGAGATTGAAGGAAATATGCCCTAGAGGCAATAATAAAGTTGTTATTTATATTTCCTTATATCATGATAACTGTTTATTATTCATGCGATAATTGTATTAACCGGAAACTTGATACATGTGTGAATACATAGACAAAACAAAGTGTCCCTAGTATGCCTCTACTTGACTAGCTCATTAATCAAAGATGGTTAAGTTTTCTGACCATAGACATGTGTTGTAATTTGATGAATAGGATCACATCACTAGGAGAATTATGTGATGGACAAGACCCATCCGTTAGCTTAGCATAATGATTGTTAAGTTTTATTGCTATAGCTTTCTTCGTGACTTATACATATTCCTTTGACTATGAGATTATGCAACTCCCGAATACCGGAGGAACACCTTGTGTGCTATCAAACATCACAACGTAACTGGGTGATTATAAAGATGCTCTACAGGTGTCTCCGAAGGTGTTTGTTCGGTTGGCATAGATCGAGATTAGGATTTGTCACTCCGAGTATCGGAGAGGTATCTCTGGGCCCTCTCGATAGTGCTCATCACTATAAGCCTTGCAAGCAATGTGACTAATGAGTTAGTTGCGGGATGATGCATTACGGAACGAGTAAAGAGACTTGCAGGTAACGAGATTGAACTAGGTATGAGGATACATTCGATCAAATCTCGGGTAAGTAACATACCGATGACAAAGGGAATTACGTATGTTATCATTGCGGTTTGACCGATAAAGATCTTCATAGAACATGTAGGAACCAATATGAGCATCCAGGTTCCGCTATTGGTTATTGACCGGAGATGTGTCTCGGTCATGTCTACATAGTTCTCGAACCTGTAGGCTCCGCACGCTTAACGTTTGACGACGATTTGTATTACGAGTTATGTGTTTTGGTGACCGAAGATTGTTCGGAGTCCCGAATGAGATCACGGACATGACCAGGAGTCTCGAAATGGTCGAGAGGTAAAGACTGATATATTGGAAGATGGTATTCGGACACCGGAATGGTTTCGGAGTGGTTCGGGTATTTTTCGGAGCGCCGAGGGGTTACCGGAACCCCTCGGGGAAGTAATGGGCCTACATGGACCATAGGGGAGAGAGGAGGCAGCCCACAAGGGGTAGTCGCGCCCCCTCCCATGGGGAGTCCGAATTGGACTAGGGGAGGGGGCGCCCCCTTTTCTTCTCCTCCTCCCTCTCCCTTCCCCTTTCCCCCTCCGTAAGAAAGGAAGGGGGTCGAATAGGACTTGGAGTCCTATTCGGTCCCCCCCATGGCGCGCCCCCTAGGGCCGGACACCTCCTCCCCTCCTCCTTTATATACGAGGGCAGGGGGCGCCCCAAGGCACAACAGTTGTTCTCTTAGCCATGTGCAGTGCCCTCCTCCACAATTTACTCCTCCGGTCATAGTGTCGTAGTGCTTAGGCGACGCCCTGCGTGGATCACATCACCATCACGGTCACCACGCCGTCGTGCTGACGAAACTCCCCTCGAACCACTTCTGGATCAAGAGTTCGAGGGACGTCATCGAGCTGAACATGTGCTGAACTCGGAGGTGTCATACGTTCAGTACTAGATCGGTTGGATCGTGAAGACGTTTGACTACATCAACCACGTTAACCTAACGCTTCCGCTTTCGATTTACGAGGGTACGTGGACACACTCTTCCCCTCTCGTTGCTATGCATCTCCTAGATAGATGTTGCGTGATCGTAGGAATATTTTTGAAATTACATGCTACGTTCCCCAACAATAAGGATGCTGGCAACTTTGAGAGTATGATGTTAGAAGAACGATCATACTGATTGACCCAACTTGTTTGTGATACTTAGAGATGGCATCATCACAAGTCTATAGTCTATAATACGAAGAGTTAACGTATGCTCAGTTCCTTAGACCAGTAGAGTATCGAGTCACTTCATACTAGCCGATGCACTTTGTTGTTGGTCTAACATTATTCATAACAGGGTAATCATAACGACAACTTCAATTTCATCAGAAAGTATGACAAGGGGAAAGATAGCTCAAGAGTGATATTTTCTCCTCCGACGATGGGGAGATATTCTTAGCCCCCTCTAGGTGTGAAGGCATTCATCATCGTCTGAACAGACATATGTGACTAGCTCACAAGGAAGTCAAAACATGAGAACGAGAAAGAATAGAATCGGCAACGAAGAGACCAATATAGTGAGCATGAGTGTCACTCAAGAGGATACTGATATATCTCACCTTGGGTTTTATAAAGTATCACGAAGTAAAAGGAATGACATATGATAACCAAATGTTCACTTGAATAACACTCGTGTGGATATAGTGGTCAACATGGATGCCCAGGGTTCTGCTGATGATCATTGAATGAAAGAAAGTTTTGTTCCTATCTATATTCCACCGAACCTACAGGGTCGCACGCTTAAATGAATTACGGTCTATGGAGTACTAGTGGAGTGAGGAATATGACAAAATATTAACAGAATAGTTTCAGGGAAAAAAGAAAGTGTTTCGAGTAATACTGGAGATTGATATGTAGACGGTAAATATTTCTGGGTACCTAATATAAATAATAAAGTGCTTGAATATTAATTGGGATACCATTGACATTTATTTATAGTCAATAGGCTTAAGAAAAATAAAAGTCCTAGTTGTGGAGAGATGATGGGTCCTAAGGGCCATATAGAGGTGTCGCCCCCTATAGGCGCAGGGGGGGAGGGGGGACCAGTTGGGGGAGGATTCTTACTCCTTGGTTGGCGCACCAAGTGGGGGAGACCTCCTCCCTTAAGTCGGCCAAGCCCCCTCCCATCACCTATATATACACAGTGAAGATTTATTTAATATGCAATCAACATCTTTTTTTCATATAGTGAACTTTTTGTAATATATGTTGGACACTTTCTAAATACACATTGAACATTTCCTTAATATATGTTGACCATTTTTGTAATATACGATGATCATTTTGTAATACATCATGAATTTTCTTTTAAAATACACATACTAAATATTTTTTAGTACATGATGAACATTTTTAAATATATCTTTATTTTTAGTAGGTTCTTATTGATTTAAAATTCTAAAAAAGGGTTAAAGCAACAATTTTTGGGGAATAAAATCGACTAAAAACTAAAGAAATAATAAATAAATAAAAGTGTGCCACTTATCACTAGTGGGCTAGCGGCCCATTACGCACGAACCTGTGTGAACATATATGTTTGACTTTAACTCCCTAAAAATAAAATCTATTTGACGCTAACGAGCGCCAAGCAGGAGGTCTTTTTTTTTTCTTTAGACATGAAAACTGGAGTTCTCTAAGTGACTTGCAGGGAGAGCTTCTCCCGAGCGCCTTAAGTGCGAGGGAGCGTAGCGAGCGCCCACGCGCAGTCATCATGGGCTATCCCAAGAAGGATGCGAGCAGCTCGCCCGTGGGGCACCGGATTTTTCGGATTCGTTGGTCGACTTGACCGGTCCATCATTTACCGTCGCCTTTTCAAGAAAAAAAATCATTTTTTAAAGAAAATTCGCGACTTCAAACAAAAATCATGTGTTCATTTTTAAAAATCACAAATTTAGATTTTTTTTGATTTTGGGAAAAACTTCATGGATTTGGAAAAATGTTCATCCATGTTTTAAAAAAATTCACGAATTATTAAAATGTTCATCCATTTTGAAAAATGGTTCACGAATTTCAAAAAATGTTCATTATTTTGAAAAAGAATCCATGAATTTGATAAACGTTCATCATTTTTTTTTAAAATGCATGAATTTACAAATAAATCACATAGTTTTAAAAAGTTCACGGATTGGATAAGTTGATGAATTTTGAAATAGAAAGGAAAAATGAACAAGAAAAAATAAAAAGAGAAAGAAACAGAAAAAGAAAGAAAAATAAGATGCAAATTAAAAAGAAAAGAAAACCCGAATAAAAGTGATCGAGAAAACCAAATGAAGGAAAAAGAAAAAATAAGTCAGAAGCTGGAAAAAAAGTGGAATAGGAACTAGGACTTGCGGGTGCTCCAAATAGCCACCAATCGTGCACCCCTTGCACCCGGGTGCATTTTGGGTGGGCCCATGTGCATGTTCCTGACCCAATTTTTAAGTTTTTATCTTTTTGTTTAGTTTCTTTTATATATTTTTTAACTTCAAGAATTATTCACTAACCTAAAATTTGGGTTTAAATTCATGTATTTGAGAAGTTCAGAATTTCAAGAAATGTCTAAAATTTGAAAAAAGTGTTCTCAAATTTCAAGAAATATTCACAAATTTGAACAATGTTCATGAATTTTAGTAAATAATGTTTATTATTCCAAAAATTATTTGTGAATCCAAAAAATGTTCGCAATTTAAAAAATTGTTCAAAAATTTAAAATGTATTGCTCAATACAAAATTTGTTCATGAATTGAAGAAAGTGTTCATGAGTTCAAAAAATGTTCCTATATTTCAAAATTATTTTCAAATTGAAAAATTGTTCATGAATTTAAAAAGTTTTGCAAATTCAAAATTTTCCCGATTTCAAAACAAATTCATGATTTCAAAAATAGTAGCATATTCAAAAAATGTTTGCTATTTATAAAAATGCTCGTAAATATGGAAAATATTAAAGTATTCAAAAAGAATGTTTGCGTAATAAAAAAATGAAAAAGAAAATAAAAATAAGAAGAAAAAACCAGAAAAAAAACCAACGACCTGCACGGTAAATGGGACTAGCCTAAACTTGCCCCTTGATCTTCTTCACGGGCTGATGCACATGTCAGTAGACTTGTAAAACCTATAGTTTCTCGTAGGATTTAGCACGCTTAATCTCATGGGTATTCCTATACTTCGCTTAGCGCAAAATAGCAGCCGAATCTCGTGCGATTGTCATCCGCTACTAGTAAGTGTGCACGTGCAATGCACGTCCGCTAGAATACAAATTTAAAATTCATAAAGCTCATAGTTTCAGTCCGCATATATCAACAATCATGCATGTGAAATGATTTTGGAGTAGATCCATGAACTCTTTGAGTTTATATCTCGATGGGATGTAATACTTCACAAACTTGCCTAAAGATAAAGATTTATTGTTTGGTCATACAATACAAAACATATTAACTTGAGATACTTATATGGCGTATACCAGATCAGGATCAAACACAACATGTATGAGCTCTAAAAAAATCTGCTTTTCGATATCATAAAAAGGCCACAATACTTGTTTACCATAACACATGCACTAAAAATGTGAAGATTATATATATCACAGAAAAATGTAAAGAGGCAAATAGCCACGTGTGATAATAACAAAATTACCAACAAAAAGACAATATAACAGTCATATAAAGTCGAGGACTCATACACAACAAACTAGAAATGTACAATGTGTTTTTCCTCCTAACTCGCTGATCCATGCATTACAGGCAAGGGACTCATCCTTCTCTACTATTGTGGATACAAAACATTTTACACAATGTAGAGTCATCTATCCTCTGCACTCTCATCCAGGCATAGAATCTACAAATAAATCTTATGACTGAGATGTCAATTGAAATCCTAATTCACCCAGAAATAGGAAATATATGGTTGCAATATATCAATGGCCTTAAATAATGTGTAACATATCAATATTAGTTATACAATATACAAACAGTTTAACCAAAATTCTGAAATATGAGGCTTCTAATAATAGCAATATATCAAATATTAATCCAAACCCACTTATGGTCGAAAACAAATCGATGAAGTTCTGGTTGAAATGTTGTTGCAGGTTTTTATTTGTTTAGCACTGGTTAAATATCTGTTGGAAATGATTAAATATACATGGTTAAATATGCAGCTCGACACATCTATCCGTGACCGGATCAAACTTCGATGACCACATCCGCATCGATTTCACAAGGCAAACACAATGAAATTATATACATATGGAACTTGATTAGGCATATCCATGACACAACCGGGCATAGGGCTTTATGTTCATTATTCTTGCTGCTAGCTAGAGCAAATGGCTAGAGATTTCCAGATTTTAGGATTTTAGCTAAGTAATCATCATCATTATTTTGTGAGCCTAGCCCAGCCTAGCTCGATCTTGCAAAGTAGTATATAAAAATAACCAAGATAAGAGATCCCAGTATCCAGGGCCATTATTCACTAAACCGCAGGTATGACTGAATGATTCTATTTCAAAGGAATTATTTCCAGAGCCCCAAGAAAGTTACAACATCAAGTTCTACTTTAGGCTTTGAACTATGTGAAGGAAATATGCCCTAGAGGCAATAATAAAGTTGTTATTTTATATTTCCTTATATCATGATAAATGTTTATTATTCATGCTAGAATTGTATTAACCGGAAACTTGATACATGTGTGGATACATAGACAAAACACAGTGTCCCTACTAAGCCTCTACTAGACTAGCTCATTAATCAAAGATGGTTAAGTTTCCTAACCATAAACATGTGTTGTCATTTGATGAACGGGATCACATCATTAGGAGAATGATGTGATGGACAAGACCCATCCGTTAGCTTAGCAGGTTGATCGTTCAGTTTTATTGCTATTGCTTTCTTAATGTCAAATACATATCCCTTCGACTATGAGATTATGTAACTCCCAGATACCGGAGGAATACCTTGTGTGCTATAAAACGTCGCAACGTAACTGGGTGATTATAAAGATGCTCTATAGGTATGTTCGAAGGTGTTTGTTGGGTTGGCATAGATCAAGATTGGGATTTGTCACTCCGAGTATCGGAGAGGTATCTGTGGGCCCTCTCGATAATGCACATCATAATAAGCCTTGCAAGTAATGTGACTAATGAGTTAGTTGCGGGATGATGTATTACGCAATGAGTAAAGATACTTGCCGGTAACGAGATTGAACTAGGTATGTAGATACCTACGATCAAATCTCGGGCAAGTAACATACCGATGACAAAGGGAATAACGTATGTTGTCATTATAGTATGACCGATAAAGATCTTCGTAGAATATGTAGGAACCAATATGAGAATCCAGGTTACGCTGTTGGTTATTGACCGGAGAGGTGTCTCGGTCATGTCTACATAATTCTTGAACCCATAGGGTCCGCACGCTTAACGTTTGATGACGATTTTGTATTATATGAGTTATGTGATTTGGTGACCGAATGTTGTTTGGAGTCCCGGATGAGATCACTGACATGACGAGGAGTCTCTAAATGGTTGAGAGGAAAAAATTGATATATAGGACGATGGTATTCGGTCACCAGAAGTGTTCTGGGGGTATCGGGTACATATTGGGTCACCGGAAGGGATTCCAGGCATCCCCCCGGCAACCACATGGGCCTAATGGGCCACGAGGGGGACAGACCAGCCCCTAAAGGGCAGGTGCTCCCCATGTAGGCCGAAATAGGAGGGGAAGGAAAGAGGAGAAGAGAGAAAGGATGGGGAGGGATTCGGCCTCCCCCTTCCTTCCCTCCTCCCTCCTCCTTCCTCCCCCTCCGGAAGTTATGGTAAGGGGGGGGGGGGGGGGGGCGAATTGCACTAGGGCCCCAAGTAGGATTCCTCCGACTTGGGCACCCCTTGGCTGCTCCCTCTCCCTACCACCTATATATATGAGGGGGGGGGGGCTAGAACACACAACAACATCTGTTAGCCATGTGCGGCGCCTCCCCCCACAGATTACACCTCGGGTCATATCTTCGTAGTGCTTAGGCGAAGCCCTGTGCGGATCACTTCACCATCACCGTCACCATGCCGTCGTGCTGACGAAACTCTCCCTCGACACTTTGTTGGATCAAGAGTTCGAGCGACGTCATCGAGCTGAACGTGTGCAGAACTCGGAGGTGTCGTACGTTCGGTGCTTGATCGGTCGAAACGCGAAGAAGTTTGACTACATCAACCGCGTTGTCAAACGCTTCCGCTTTCGGTCTACGAGGGTACATGGACACACTCTCCCCCTCTCATTACTATGCATCTCCTGGATAGATCTTGCGTGAGCGTAGGATTTTTTTTTGAAATTGCATGCCACATTTCCCAACAGTGGTATCCGAGCTAGGTCTATGTGTAGATGATATGCACGAGTAGAACACAAAGAGTTGTGGGCGGTGGTCGTCGCTTACCACCAATGTCTTATTTTGATTCGGAGGTATTGTTGGATGAAGCGGCCCGGACCAACCTTACATGACCACGTTCATGAGACCGGTTCCACCGACAGACATGCAACTAGTGTTGCATGAAGGTGGATGGCAGGTGTCTATTTCTACAACTTCAGTTGAATCAAATTTGACTGTGGCCGGTCCTTTTTGAAGGTTAAAATAGCAAACTTGATAAATCACCGTTGTGGTTTTGATGCGTAGGTAAGAACGGTTCTTGCTAGAAGCCCGTAGCAGCCATGTAAAACTTGCAACAACAAAGTAGAGGACGTCTAACTTGTTTTTGCAGGGCATGTTGTGATGTGATATGGTCATGAATTGATGTGATATACGTTATTGTATGAGATGATCATGTTTTGTAGAAGTTACCGATAACTGGCAGGAGACTTATGGTTGTCGCTTTATTGTATGAAATGCAGACGCCATGTAATTGCTTTACTTTATCACTATGTGTTAGCGATAGTTGTAGAAGCAATAGTTGACGAGAAGACCATGACGCTACGATGGAGATCAAGGTGTCAAGCTAGTGATGATGGAGATCATGACGGTGCTTTCGAGATGGAGATCAAAGGCACCTGATGATGATGGCCATATCATGTCACATATTTTGGTTGCATGTGAAGTTTATATTTTATGCATCTTATTTGGCTTAGTACGGTGGTAGCATTATAAGATGACCCCTTACTAAAATTTCAAGGTATAAGTGTTCTCCCTGAGTATGCACCATTGCGATAGTTCATCTTGCTGAGACACCACGTGATGATCAGGTGTGATAGGCTCTACGTTCACATACAATGGGTGCAAGACAGTTTTGCACATGCAGAATACTTGGGTTAAACTTGACGAGCCTACACTAGTAGAAAACATGGCTTTCGTTCGGCCAGAAAAGAGCATTAATCCCGGTTGCGTTACGAACCGGGACTAATGTGAGCATTACTCCCGGTTCGAGCGGTGAGGGTACCGTACAGGCATTACTCCCGGTTCAAATGGGACCTTTAGTCCCGGTTGGTGCCACGAACCGGTACTAAAGGGTGCGATGCCCATTAGTACCGGTTTGTGGCACGAGCCGGTACTAAAGGTCTAACCTTTAGTACCGGTTCGTGCCACGAACTGGTACTAATGGTGCAATTTTAAAATCCTACCCCCCTGTGTATCGCCTTTTCAGTTTTGTAAAAAGCAAAAGAAAATGATAAAACCTTCAAAAGTTAAAATCCTTCGAGATGTAGTTATGTTACCACATCTACTAGTTAGGAAAAATTAAAAACTTAAATTTGGACATGTTTTGCGAAAAGTGCAGGGAAAATGTAAAACGGCTATAACTTTTGCATACGATGTCAGAAAAAACGTATAATATATCAAAATGTTCAGCACGAAAATCCGCATCCGATTTTGACGGCCTATGGCCTGTTTGCAAATTTTAAGAATCCTCAAATTCTAAAAGGAAAAAAAGTTATGCTCAAATTTCAGTTTTTTTGAATTTTTGTCAAATATGGTCAAACTACTTATTCAAAAAGTATTAGTGTTACTAAATAATTATTCAAGAATATTAGTGTTACTAAATAAATATTTCAGTTTTTCTGAATTTTTGTCAAATCTGGTCAAACTGTGGTCAAACAATGGTCAAACTACTTATTCAAGAAATATTAGTGTTAATAAATAATTATTTCAGTTTTTTTGAATTTTGGTCAAATCTGGTCAAACATTGGTCAAACTATGGTTAAACTGTGGTCAAACTACTTATTCAAGAAATATTAGTGTTACTAAATTAATATTGTTTTTTAGAACAATAGTTTCAAACTCAAACAGTGAAATGTGTGACTTCATGCTCAAGCTAAATTTCTGAGGGTTAATAGGATTGACATCTCACTATTGTGAGGAAAACAACAAGTGTAGACTTGTAAATGAGGGAGAATAGAACCCGGAAGTTAAGCGTGCTCAGGCTGGAGTAGTGAGAGGATGGGTGACCGTCCGGGAAGTTTGATGATTTGGAATGATGAGGGGTGATTAGAGATTAGAGGTTAAATTGAGGAGTGATGAGGGGTGATTAGAGATTAGAGGTTAAAATAATTCAGAAATTTGAAAATAAAAAAAAATTCAATTTTTTTTTTTCAAAAAAAATCATAAAATTTCCTTTAGTACCGGCTGGCTTTAGTACCGGTTGGTGTTACCAACCGGGACTAAAGGTGGACCTCCAGACAGCGGCCACGTGGAGGGCCTTTAGTCCCGGTTAAGAACCGGGACTAAAGGGGGAGGCTTTAGTAACGACCCTTTAGTCCTGGTTCCAGAACCGGGACTAAAGGCCCTTATGAACTGGGACTAAAGGCCCTTTTTCTACTAGTGCTAGCATCTACAGACATGGCCTCGAAACACTGGAGACTGAAAGGTCGAACGTGAATCATAGAGTAGATATGATCAACATAGAGATGTTCACCATTGAAGACTACTACATCTCACGTGATGATCGGATATGGTTTAGTTGATTTAGATCACGTGATCATTTAGATGACCCGAGGGATGTCTATCTAAGTGGGTGTTCTTAAGTAATATGATTAATTGAACTTAATTTATCATGAACTTAGTCCTGATAGTATTCGCAAATTATGTTGTAGATCAATAGCTCGCGTTGTAGCTCCCCGTGTTTTCGATATGTTCCCAGAGATAAATAAGTTGAAAAATGATAGTAGCAATGATGCGGACTGCGTCTGTGATCTGAGGATTATCCGCATTGTTGCACAGAAGAATTGTGCCCTTGATGCACCGCTAGGTGACAGACCTATTGCAGGAGTAGATGCAGACATTATGAACGTTTGGCAAGCTCGATATGATGACTACTTAATAGTTTAGTGCGCCATGCTTTACAGCTTAGAATCGGGCCTTCAAAGACGTTTTGAATGCCACAGAGCATATGAGATGTTCCAAGAGCTAAAATTAGTATTTTAGACTCATGCCCATGTCAGGAGGTATGATACCTCTGACAAGTACTTTGCCTACA
Organism: Triticum urartu; assembly: GCF_056163025.1. Lineage (NCBI taxonomy): Eukaryota > Viridiplantae > Streptophyta > Magnoliopsida > Poales > Poaceae > Triticum > Triticum urartu. The sequence goes on along the minus strand of NC_141874.1, from coordinate 218,824,777 downwards.
AGATGGAGGAGAATAGCTCAGCTAGTGAGCATGTGCTCAGAATGTCTGGGCACTACAATCACTTGAATCAAGTGGGAGTTAATCTTCCAGATAAGATAGTGATTGACAGAGTTCTCTAGTCACTATCACTAAGCTACTAGAACTTTGTGATGAACTATAATGCGCAAGGGATAACGAAAAAGATTCCCGAGCACTTTGCGATGCTAAAATTGGCAAAGGTAGGAATCAAGAAAGAACATCAAGTGTTGATGGTTAACAAGACCACTAGTTTCAAGAAAAAGGGAAAAGGAAAGGGAACTTCAAGAAGAATGAAAAGCAAGTTGTCACTCCCGTGAAGAAGCCCAAAGCTAGACCTAAGCCTGAAACTAAGTGCTTCTACTGCAAAGGAAATGGTCAATGGAAGCGGAACTACCCCAAATACATGACGGATAAGAAGAATGGCAAAGTGAACAAAGGTATATTTGATATACATATTATTGAAGTTTACTTTACTAGCGTTCATAATTAACCCCAGGGTATTTGATACCGGTTCAGTTTCTAAGATTAGTAACTCAAAACAGGAGTTGCAAATTGAATAGAGACTAGTTAAGGGCGAGGTGAAGATATGTGTTGGAAGTGATTCCAAGGTTGATAAGATCACCATCGCACACTCCCTCTACCTTCGGGATTAGTGTTGGACCTAAATAAATGTTTTTTGGTGTTTGCGTTGAGCATAAAGATGATTGGATTATGTTTATTGCAATACGGTTATTCATTTAAGTCAGAGAATAATTCTTGTTCTATTTACATGAATACAACCTTCTATGGTCATACACCCAATATAAATGGTTTACTGAATCTCGATCGTAGTGATACACATATTCATAATATTGGTGCAAAAAGATGCAAAGTTGATAATGATAGTGCAACATATTTGTGGCACTGCTGTTTAGGTCATATTGGTGGAAAGCGCATGAAGAAACTCCATGCAGATGGGCTTTTGGAATCACTTGATTATGAATCACTTGATACTTGCGAACCATGCCTCATGGGCAAGATGACTAAAACTCCATTCTCCGGAACAATGGAGCGAGATACTGACTTATTGGAAATATAACATACCGATGTATGTGGTCCAATGAGTGTTGAGGCATGCGGCGAGTATTGTTATTTTCTAACCTTCACAGATGATTTGAGCAGATATGGGTATATCTACTTAATGAAACACAAGTCTGAAACATTTGAGAAGTTTAAAGAATTTTAGAGTGAAGTGGAGAATCATCATAACAAGAAAATAAAGTTTCTACGATCCGACCGCAGAGGCGAATATTTGAATTACGAGTTTGGCCTTCATTTAAAACAATTTGGGATTGTTTCACAACTCACGCCACCTAGAACACCACATCGTAATGGTGTGTCCGAACATCGTAACCGTACTCTATTGGATATGATGCGTTCTATGATGTCTCTTGCCAATTTACCACTATCATTTTGGGGTTATGCATTAGAGACAACTACACTCGCTTTAAATAGGGCACCGTCTAAATCCGTTGAGACGACACTGTATGAACTGTGGTTTGGAAAGAAACCTAAGCTGTTGTTTCTTAAACTTTGGGGTTGCGATGCTTATGTGAAAAAGCTTTAGCCTGATAAGCTCGAACCCAAATTGGAGAAGTGCGTCTTTGAAAGTGCGTTATATCGACTAGAGGGGGGGGGGTGAATAGGCGATTTTTATGAATTCTTCACTGACGAATTTCAGGGGGAGGAAATTCCTGAGTGAAGAACTACTTGCAGCGGAATAAGTACACAGAAGTAAACATAACAGTGCATGAGCATGATCTTCATGATGAAATGAAAATGAGCATAGAGTACAGAAAGCGTAAACACAGGATAACACAAGATAAGACAAACAGACTAAAGAATTTGAACTAAGGAAATAGATAAAGTCTTCAGTCAAAGTATTCAAACAGATATGAACAAGCACACAACACAGAAATGAGGAAATTGAAGGGTTGAGGAAATGGAACCAGGTAGCTTGGTGAAGACAATGATTTGGTAGAACAGTTCCAACTACTATGACAGTTGTACGTCTGGTTAGGGCGGCTAGGTATTTAAACCTGAGGACACACAATCCTGAACACGTAGCTCAAGACACTCAGTCCTCAAAGGTAACAAGCGTCAGATCCACGCAGGATCAATCTCTTCAGTGATGCTCAATCACTTTGGGTTTGTAGGTGTTTGGGTTTGGGTTTTCCTCACTTGATGATTTTCACTCAAAGTCCTCGGAGGATGGGATGCTCTCAAATGACAAGTGTCAATTTCTCTCGGAGCAGCCAACCGGCTAGTGGTTGTAGGGGGCGGCTATTTATAGCCTAGGGAGCAGCCCGACATGATAAGACATAAATGCCCTTTAATGATATGACCATTAGGTGGGTAGATATTTTGGGACAGCTGGCGCATAGCACAACAACGGTCGGAATTTTGAGTATCAAATTCCTCAGGGCTAACATGTTCCTCACTGTGTAGGCAATCCGCACTGGCGAATTCCTAACTCCTCAGTCAGAACAAATTCCTCAGAGACCAGAGGAACTTCGTCTCTGTCACTGAAGAATATGACTGAACTGTATGAGATTTCCAATGGCTTCACTCGAAGGGATTGGTAGGTGTAGGATTTGAGTTGAGCATCACATGGAAATTTTTCCTTAGTATTTCCTCGCCACCCTTTAATAGTACGGTGTTTCCTATGACTCAAGAAAGAGAAAATGAAACTATGAAAACAAAAATCTTCACCCTCCATGTTCCTCGAATGAATACCAAGTCTTCAAGGTCACACCAATTTCTTCACTTTCAAAGTCTTCAGAAAGTCTTCAGAAATACAAAGTCTTCAGTCGAAGAACTCCATTTTTAGGGTTCGACTTTCACTGTAAATATCAAACTCCTCATAGACTTATAAACCTATGTACACTCACAAACGCATCAGTCCCTTAACCTATAAGTCTTCAATAACACAAAATCACCAAGGGGCACTAGATGCACTTTCAATCTCCCCCTTTTTTGTGATTGATGACAATATAGGTTAAGTTTTCAACGGGGATAAACATATGAAGTGTAAATACTGGAACTGAGGAATTTGATTGCAAGATATAGAAGAACTCCCCCTGAAGATCTGCATAGTGAGGAATTTTCTTTTGAAGCAATGCACACTTTGAAGAGTAGTATCATGTAGAGATCTCCCCCTATATCTTGTAATTCTTACACGCATTTAACATAACATATGAAGAATTTGAAATGCATGATGAAATATGGTGATTGATGTAATTCAGCAAGCGTGCATTAACATTAATGAGGAATAAGCATGCAGGAAAACACAACAAAAGTATCAGGCCACCATAGAGTTTAAGATTACAACTCGATCCAGCAAAGTCTTCAAAAGAACGAGAGTTGTAACTTAGAGAAAAAAACACCCATATAGGTAGACCCGCTTGAAGATTAACTCAAATTTCTCCCCCTTTGTCATCGAATGACCAAAAGGGTTGAAAATGAGGACTAACGCCCCTGAAGAATATCAAGTTGATGGAGGAGCGCCAGCGTTGTTGGGGTCGTTTGTCATTGTAGGGCCTGCCGCAGTGTCGTCCAAGTCTTCATACTCGTCGGTTTCATGCGATGAAGAATATGAGATGGTCACCAAAGAAGGAACCTTGACCTTCTTGAATTTCTTCGGTGGAGGTGCAGACCAGTCAAAATCTTCTTGAGACCCATTTTCTTCAGATCTTCTTCACCATACAGATGTGATAGGACAGCCCAGGTGCGACTGAAAACATCATGGAGGTAGTAATGGTTTTTCTTCGCTGCATTATGTGTAGCAGTCATGTTGTGAAGAATAGAACCAAACCGACGCTTAACCCATTTATGGTTTCGATCCACCTTTTGGTGAAGACTAAGAAGCAGCTCACGGTCAGTCATCACACGTGGAGCTGTGGCTTGAGGAGTAGACTTGGGTGCATTGGCAGCAGAATCATGAGTGGCAGAGTCATCATTGGTGGAGTAAGATGCAGCTTTGCGAAACTGACCTTCCAATGGACGAATGCCTTCATCAATGACCAGAGGTGCCTTGCCCTTTTCATCAGTGGAGGTATAAGTCTGCTTGAGGACTTCAATCGGGGGCAGGTAGCTGAGGTGATTCTGAAAATCAGCCTTGTAGTTGAGTGAAGACCTTGTTCTGAGGAATCTCATAATCCAAGGAGCATAAGGCTTCAACTCAAACGGAGAGAGAGCAGCATTAGCCAGAGTCCTCATGAAGAAATCATAATAATTGATAGGAATGCTATGAATGATGTTGATGGGACTCATTGTCCTCGTCATAATGCGATAGACTGTTCTGGGCACATAGAGTAAATCCTTTAGGAGGAATTTGGTCCTTGGGGCTTGACCGGTGTCGGTGTCAAAACCGGCGGATCTCGGGTAGGGGGTCCCGAACTGTGCGTCTAAGGCGGATGGTAACAGGAGGCAGGGGACACGATGTTTTACCCAGGTTCGGGCCCTCTTGATGGAGGTAAAACCCTACGTCCTGCTTGATTACTCTTGATAATATGAGTAGTACAAGAGTTGATCTACCACGAGATTGGAGAGGCTAAACCCTAAAAGCTAGCCTATGGTATGATTGTATGTTGTCCTACGGACTAAAACCCTCCGGTTTATATAGACACCGAAGGAGGCTAGGGTTATACAAGGTCGGTTACAAAGGAGGATATATGCATATCCGTATTGCCTAGCTTGCCTTCCACGCCAAGTAGAGTCCCATCCGGACACGGGACGAAGTCTTCAATCTCGTATCTTCATAATCCAACAGTCCGGCCAAAGGATATAGTCCGGCTGTCCGGAGACCCCCTAATCTAGGACTCCCTCAGTAGCCCCTGAACCAGGCTTCAATGACGATGAGTCCGACGTGCAATGTTGTCTTCGACATTGCAAGGCGGGTTCCTCCTCCGAATACACCACGGAAGAGTTTGAATACACGGATAGTGTCCGACCCTGCAAAATAAGTTCCACATACCACCGTAGAGAGAATAATATTTCCATAAATCTAATCTGCTGACACGTTTTGGCAGCATGACATCACGCCATGACCCGGTAATTATTTGAACCGTTTTTCTTTAACCAGCCCCGCACATAACGCGAGGCGGTTTCTTGACACGTCTTGTCAAAGCACAGATCGTGTTCCTTTTATCACGGGATTCTCATCAATACAAACATGGGTAACCCAACCATGCCTGTTGGTATGACTCCTAGATCTTTAGGTAAGTCTCGAACGGCCACGAGGAGGATGCCTGATATTCATCCCCTTTATAAAGGGACAAGGCTTTTTCTTTTTTCCCTCCCGCGCTCAATCGAATCCTTCCCCCGCCTCGAGTTCTAACACCCAAAGCCCAGGTCAGGTGATTCGGACCTTCAATCATGTCCGGATCCAGCCTTTAAGGCCGGTGGATGCCTTCCTCCGTCATGGAGGAGGACATCAAGAAGTTGAGGGAGGCCAGATATCTGACCGCCAAAATTTTGCATAGGCTGCCCGCCCGAGGGCATGTCGTCCCTACTCCCGAACCCAACGAGAGCATTGTGTTTGTCTCCCACTTCCTTTGAGGACTAGGCCTCGCTCTGGATCCCTTTGTTAGGGGTCTTATGTTCTATTACGGGATGGATTTTCACGATCTGGCCCCGGATTCCCTTCTTCACATCTCATCATTTATTGTCGTTTGTGAGGCCTTCCTCCACATTACCCCTCACTTCGGCCTGTGGCTCAACACCTTCGATGTGAAGCCGAAGATAGTCGAGGGGCAGTACGCAGCATGCAGAGGTGCTCTAATAAGCAAAATTGCTGACGCTCCATGGCCAAAGGGTTCCTTTCCAGAGGTGTCCGGGTTGTGGCAACGGGAGTGGTTTTACGTCACAGCTCCCCGAAGTGCCAAGTGGGTAGTTGCCCCCACCTTTCACTCGGGCCCTCCACCACAACTGATGTCATGGATCAGCAGGGGCCTGAGATGGGGTCCAGCCAAGGACGTGCCAATACTGCAGAGCCGTATCCGAGATCTCTTCAAGGGAGATTTCAGTATGGTTATGGTAATGCAAGTTATGCTGGTTCGTCGAGTCCAGCCTTGCAAACGCCGGCCCCTCCGCATGTGGGAATCCAACCCGGAAGGACCGCGCACTATTCAAAATTTGCTCCGCATGACGCACGAGGAGATGTACAAATCGTTCTTCGGACCCCAAATAGAGTGTCCAGACACCACCGAGAACGTGGGCATGAGCCGCAACTGCCCCGCGGCCCAAGTAAGTAATCCCATGGCCGAACATGCTGTCCTTTTATTTATCATGACATCATTCTGAAGAATCGCTCTTTGACCAGGACTGGATAACAAAGGCGAAGATGATCCGGTGTTCGGCCCCCCTTCCTGAAGGCTTGGACAATCCGGTGCTGGAAAAGATGCTCGAGCCAGCACCTTGTCTAGTGCCCTCAAAGGAAGATGAAGGGGGGAATAAAGAGGTCGAAAGCGGGCCTCCATCGCTACCTATTCCAATCGAGGGAATGAACGCCTCCGCGAGGGAGGATAACCAAGGGGAAGAATCTAACATTCTCTCTCCCTGGGGAAGGAAGAGGACTACCTCTGAAGATTCGGAAACTAAGGCTTCCAAACGGGAGAAGAAATCTCCACCAGAGGGTCCTGCCTCGGAAGGTATTCTTGCCGCAAAATGTCCGTGCGGGGATCAGCCCTCTACCGAGCTGTAAGTAATAAAAAAGTACTTAATAGTGAAGATATCCTACCTTACTTCCGAAGACAATAACCGATGCTTGTAAATTGTAGTCCGGGTCGCAGCCCTTCTCGACAGAGTTCATCTTCGAGGGATCTTCTTCCGGAGATGATGGAGAGCGAAACGCCTCCCCCAGACTCCCCAGCTCAAGAAGCGGGCGACTTGAAGTGTCGCCGCGAAGGGTATCTCCGGATCCAATATCACCAGAGGATAACCCTTTGGCTGCCCGGCATCCCCAGTATCCGGCTCCTGAGGAGAGCGACAGCAAGGGTCCGTACTGTGTGCGGTCGGACGTGCTGAAGGATCTTCTGGGGAAAGCGGTCGTTTCGGAAGCGCATCGTACGCTAATGGGTACGGTAATTGAAAGGATTTCATCCGCCGAAAGCGGTTTGCACGAAGCTTTTATGAGTCTGCTGAAAGGCTTCGAGGTATGTAAAATGATGTACATTTTTGATAGTACCGCACATTTTTAGATGTGCCCCATGTAGATAGTAGCCCCTGAGACTCTGGTTGTCGTCGAAAATGGCGGTAAACAGAGGATCATAATCCCAGGTAATAACCAAACCGCCTGTATGTGCAGGTGGTTGAAGCTCCGGTGGCTAGCTGGACTGATGGGTTTGCCGAACTAAAGCGGCAACTGGATGCGGCAGACGCCGACATCGTTTCGAAGCCTGCATATGCATATAGATATACTTATATTAGACTCCTTCTCGCTTCAGAGGCTTCATTAACACTTGCATGTAATGAGCAGTGAGTTCAGGTTCTTGGTACAGGCAGCGAGCTCCTTCACTGGGTGGACTGATGGGCAGGGCGTGAAGCAATTCAGAGGCTGGTGCCTTATAGTGAGTATTGTCGGCCATCCAGTCCAAGACCCAGGTATTGATGTCTTCAGGATCATGGGTGATGTGCAATGTCGCATAGAACTAAAGAATGAGCTCTTCATTCCAATCAACAATGTCAGAGCAAAAGTTGAGGAGGCCTGCGTCATGAAGCACACCGAGCACGAGTGAAACAAGGCAATGATTCCATGTCCACATGAGGAATATGCTCATGGTAGAAGATTTTGTCCTTGTTGAAGAGTACTGAAGAATAGAAATTGGCCTAGCTGGCAGTCCAGAAGCGATTCCTCCTAAGACGAGCAGAGTCATAAGGATTGTAGTCTGTGAAGAATACATGCTCGCCAAAGAAGTCATCAACCTTGAATTTTTGCTTCTTCGAGAAGGGATCCTTTGGCTTGGGGTGAGGAGTGTCAGTCAATTGCATCACAACCTCAGGGATCTCGATCTCAGGTTCCATAGGCTGAGGAATTTCATGTACTTCTTCAGTGGCAGCCTGGGACTTCAATTCTTCATTTACATTTTCATCAGCACTAGTGGCTGGAATTTCTTCATGGATGGACAGAGTTGCACGAGGTTCTTCAGATCCCATTTGTACTTTAATAGCTACTGGGGACTGAGGAATTTGTTGCAGAGGAGTGAACAAAGGAGAATTGGGGTGCTGACTTTCCCAAAAGTCATCATTCAACACTGCGTGGTGCATCCAATGTCCACATCGACTTTTTCATCCATTCCTTCAACGCCGGCCTCTTCAGCAGTGAATTGAGGCATGGGCGATGAGATAATTGGGGTTGAAGGGTTTTCATCCACTTCAATTTCTTCATCCAACTGCCCTGACGAAGCAGCAGAAGGAATGTCATCATATGATCCGCTTGGGATCACGTATTCTTCATCAAAAGGAACAAGGTCCTTTGATGGCATGGTTGAGATAGGAACAAGATCAATTGGGTTGTTAAATGAGCTAGTCAATGGCTTCATCTTCTTCAGGGATGAAGAATCTGATGAAGTTGATGCCTTCCTTTTCTTCACTGCTGCATGCTCTGCAGCCTTGATCTTCTTCACATCTGATGCAGATGGAAGGATCAGAGTTAGTGTAGGCGTAGGAGGAGCAGAGGAATTTGATTGAATTTCTTGAGGCGCAACTGATGCAGTTGCCATGACGTCTTCACTTTCTTCAGGAACAACACTAGTGGTTGCCCTGGCAGTTTCTTCAGTGGCTGGAATGCAGTCATCAGCCCTGGAATTAGCATTTTCTTTAGCAGCCCGAGTGTCATCAGCGGTGCTGGCATTTTCTTCAGTAGGCTGAGCAGATGCTTCAGCCTGAGGAATTTCTTGTTGCATTGGGGCTGCAACAGTGGAACTGTACTTTTCAGTCAATATCACAAACCTGACTTTGGCTCCAAGCCAGTCAGCACGGTATGTGTCAAATTCATCATTGAGTTTCTTAATCTCTGATTGAATTGTGACAAGTTCTTCAGTTGTCATAGAGACAACGTTCTTCTTCAGGAAGCGCTCCTTCTTGTACTATGCTTTCTTGATCTGTCTGGCTTTCTCAAACTTCCATTTTTCTTCCTGAATGAAGTGAGTCAACATATGACTTTGGCCAGGAGTCAGCTTGAAATCGGGCATAGGAGTATTGGGGTCCTTGTGCCATAGATCAATGTACTCAAGGGTCAACTTTGGATCCAAAAGTAGAGGCACACTTGTGTCCTTGGCTCTAGCGGCCCTGACTTGCCTATCTCTGATGATTTCTGCAAGTTCATCATCATCAACCTCATCTTCATCGGACGACACTTGGAAGGCGACTTGCCTCTTGTGAGGACTTGTGCGAGAACCTCGTCCAGCAGTGGCCTTTTTCTTCAGCAGAGAGGGGCCTGTTGAGGAATTCGGTGCAGCTGAGGAACTAGCAGAAGCTCCTGAGGCAATAGAGATGCCTGTCGTCCTTTGGCACGTGGCGAGATGCGCAGGTGCTGAGGATTTGGTCGGAGCAGCTGAGGACTTTGGCGGAGGAGCTGAGGACTTGGGAGCAGCATGAGGAGTTGACTGTGAGGGCTTTGAAGAGTCTGGCCGTGAGGGCATTGCTGAGGAACTTGGCCGTGAGGGCATTGAGGGTGAAGCACTTGGCTTCTGAGCAGGCTTCTTTGGCATGGCCTTCTTTGGCTTGCTTGCAGAGGCCTCAGCAGTGGCAGCAGCAGCAGCAACATCAGAATCTTCATTAATTTTCCTCACTCCTTCCTTAGCTACTTTGGCTAGCTTGGCCTGGCGCTTGGCCCATTCATCAGGATAATCCACACCGTGCTTGAGGCTGGTGGGATCTGCTTCTTGGCCAGGTGCCAATGGAGGTCTTGGGCATGGAGTATTGAGAGCAAATTTCTTCATGTACTTGGGAGTAACATACCTGTACTCCCTCCACTCTCTTGCCCATCTCCTCTCAATCTTTTGAATGCGCACATTGCGTTCATTTTTGTCCACCTCAGGGGGTGTGCAGTACCCAGCATAAATATCATCAAGGATTTCAAACGTTGTGTTGACCTCAGGCCTCTTTCCTCCTTTCTATGGCTTCTTTCCATCAGCCATTTTCTTCAGATGAGGTATTTGAACAATGGAATTCTCTAAAGATGTATGCAACTTTTCTTCGAGGAATGCTGCAAATGAGTTAAGTTGATGAGAACCTAGTGATTCAGCAGCTGACATGAGTACCTGTGAATAGAGTATAGTTGCGAGGAATATGGAGAGGTCATATGCGTTCTCAGAGGTTTTTCAAAAAGAACAAGTTTGAGGAATTTGACCAGATGAGTCTTGAAGAATTTCACTAAGCGTTCTTTGTCTTAGGTTCCAGAGTTGTATATATCGAAAATCCACACAATTGAGGAATCTTGAAGAAAAATATAGCTTAGAGAAATGAATCAAGAACAGATGACATGTGAGGTGTTCAGTGTGTGACGAATTTGAAGAATAAACACCTTTGAAGATTTTGTAGAAATTTGTCGAATCAAGGAGGGTAGTAAAATTAACTTTTAATTACCCTGGACGAAGAAAACGATGAACTGAGAGGTGCAGATGTGAAGTTCGTCAGTTCAGATCTTCCACGCCCTAACTTGGCAGAGGAAGACAGCTACGGCGGCGGCGGAGTGAAGAAATCCGCAGCCGGCGCGAGTACGAAGGCGACGAGGTCGAGGCAGTGAAGCTCTTCCTCACCGGCGATGATGAAGTAGCGGCGGCGCTAGGGTTTGAGAAGCTCGAGCTGGAGTGAGAACGAGTGGAGTAAAAGTGAAGTGAGGAAGGGAAGGGGTATTTATAGCCACGGTGAAAAAACTCTTCGCCCGAAGAAATTGGACGAATGTGCCCCTGACCCTTCTCATTCTCTTGACATGTGTCACCCACGTACTGAGAAGTGGAGATCGTGGGTGAATAGATAAGTGTTGTCGTGGGATGTGGAATGGTTGGAGTGGCAAAGCCGAAAATTTAGATATGATACGTTAAAAGTTCCGTTCGCAAATTCTTCAGCTGACAAGGACATAGTGAAGATTTTGAACGAGTTTCAAATAGAATGCACATGAAGAATTTGTGAATATATTGGGTTGACTATAGCATAGAGGGGGAAGGGTCCGATCACATTCACATAGCAGAAAAGGCAATACGAAGAAATAGCTATAAGTGAATGTTGTAGAAGAAAAACGACGGAAATGGTGAAGACAATGTAAGTTGAAAAACAACTGAGGAATTTCAAAGAACTGAGGGAAAACTCAATTGAAGATTTTCAACATTTTGTGGTGGTGTGACCCACCGTATAAGAATGATGATTTCAGGCACCGCGTACAATTGTCGTAGGGTTCTGAGAATCAAATTCTTCGTTAATTTATTCACACTTAGAGTGTTATTCTTCATTGATTGAAGAAAAACGTTTCTTCATGTGTTGCACATCTAAGTCATCAATTTTGCATAAGTGTTAGGATGAGTGTCCTTTTCAAAGAACATTCGAAGATTCTAGGATTTAGCTCACACCGCAACTTGCTAAATCTCTTCTCATCCAAGGGCTTAGTGAAGATATCAGCTAGCTGTTCTTCAGTCTTCACATGCTCAATAGAGATGTCGCCCTTAAACACATGATCACGAAGAAAATGATGACGGATCTGAATGTGCTTTGTCTTCGAGTGCTAAACTGGGTTATGAGCAATCTTGATGGCACTCTCATTGTCACAGTAGAGTGGCACATTCTTCACGTTGACGCCGTAGTCCTTGAGAGTTTGCTTCATCCATAGTAGTTGAGCACAACAAGAACCAGCAGCAATGTACTCAGCTTCAGCAGTAGACAGTGATACGCAGTTCTGTTTCTTCGAGGACCAACAGACCAAAGATCGTCCGAGGAAATGGCATGTGCCAGATGTTGACTTGCGGTCCACACGATCACTAGCATAGTCAGAGTCTGAAAATCCAATGAGATCAAAAGCCAAGCCCTTGGGGTACCATTATCCAAGTGTTGGTGTGTGAGCTAGATATCGAAAAATATGCTTCACAGCCTTATGGTGTGATTCCTTCGGTGTAGCTTTAAATCGGGCACACATGCAAACACTAAGCATAATATCTGGCCTAGATGCACATAGGTACAATAAAGAACCAATCATGGAGCGGTATACCTTTTGATCAAAGTCAATACCATTTTCATCAGTGCCTAGATGACCATTTGTGGGCATAGGGATTTTGACTCCTTTGCAGTCTTGCATGCCGAATTTTGTCAGTACATCCTTGAGGTATTTCTCCTGATATATGAATATGCCATTGCGCTATTGACGAATTTGAAAACCTAATAAGAACTTCAATTCTCCCATCATAGACATTTCATATTCCTCACTCATCATATAACGAAATTCATCAGTATAACGTTGGTCAGTACAAACAAAAATGATGTCATCAACATAAATTTGGCACACAAATAGTTCACCATCATAAGATTTAGTGAAAAGAGTTGGGTCAAGTGAACCGGGTTTGAAGCCTTTCTTCATGAGGAATTCCTTCAAAGTATCATACCACGCCCGTGGGGCCTGCTTGAGGCCATAGAGGGCCTTATTGAGTCTGAAGACTTTGGCAGGATGCTTTGGATCTTCAAAACCTGGGGGTTGAGCAACATATACTTCTTCCTCAAGCTTACCATTGAGGAATGCACTTCTCACATCCATTTGATATAAGATGATATCATGATGGTTAGCATAGGCAAGTAATATGCGAATAGCTTCAAGTCTAGAAACAGGTGCAAAAGTTTCATCGAAATCAATTCCTTCAACCTGTGTGTAGCCTTGAGCTACAAGCCATGCCTTATTCCTCACCACAAGGCCATTTTCATCTTGCTTGTTGCGGTAGATCCACTTTGTGCCGATGATATTGTGCTTGCGAGGATCTGGATGTTTGACCAGTTCCCAGACGTTGTTGAGCTCGAATTGATGTAATTCCTCTTGCATAGCTTGAATCCACTCAAGCTCCAAAAATTCTTCATCTACCTTAGTGGGCTTTGTGATAGAGACGAAAGCAAAGTGCCCACAAAAGTTAGATAAATGTGAAGCTCTTGAGCGTGTGAGAGGACCTGGAATGTTGATGTTGCCGATGATTTTCTCAATTTGCACTTCATTTGCAACGCGAGGGTGAGCTGGTTGTCATTGATGAATTTGAGCAGCATTTTCTCCAGCACCATTTTCCTCAGGTGCATCAGCATGACGTTCTTCATGCTCTGGAATGACTTCTTCAGCAGATTCTTCAGTAGGAATGACATCCTCGGTAGCCTTGAACTTAATAGATTCCTCAGGAGGTATTTCATCTGTCACAGGAGGTAGGTGCTCTCTTTGCGAGCCATTAGTCTCATCGAACCGCACATCTACAGTTTCAACAACCTTGTGATTACAGGTGTTGAAGACTCTGTAGGTGTGCGAGTCCTTACCATAACCGAGCATAAAACCTTCATGTGCTTTCGGTGCAAATTTAGAGCTGTGATGATGATCTCTAATCCAACATTTAGCACCGAAGACTTTGAAATAACTAACATTGGGTTTCTTGTCAATGAGAAGTTCATATGCTGTCTTCTTGAAGAATTTGTGAAGATATACCCTGTTGATGATGTGGCATGCAGTATCAATTGCCTCAGACTAGAAGCGAGGAGGCGTCTTGTACTCATCAAGCATAGTGCAGGCCATCTCAACAAGAGTCCTATTCTTGCGCTCCAAGACGCCATTTTGCTGAGGAGTATAAGGAGCAGATAACTCATGAGTAATACCAAGTTCATCAAGATAGTCATCAAGGCCAGTGTTCTTGAACTCAGTTCCATTATCACTTCTGATGTGCTTGATTTTCACACCAAAGTTGGTTGAACCCCTCGAGGAAAATCTTTTGAAGACTTCCTGCACTTCAGTTTGGTAAGGGATAATATGGACCCATGTATACTGAGAATAATCATCAACAATGACAAAGCCATATAAAGATGCAGCATTAGTAAATGTGGCATAGTGAGTAGGGCCAAAGAGATCCATGTGAAGCAATTCAAATGGACGAGTAGTAGTCATGATAGTCTTTGCTGGATGCTTGCCTTGGTCATCTTTCCAGCTTCACAGGCTCCGCATAAGTGATCCTTGAGGAATCTGACATTTTCAATGCCAATGACATGCTTCTTCTTCGCGTGCGTGTGCAGATTCCTCATGCCAGCATGACCAAGTCGTCGATGCCATAGCCAGCCTTCTGAAGCTTTTGCAAGTAGACATGTAGCAGGTTTTGGTCCTGTAGAGAAATCAACAATATACAAATATCCTCTCCTAAAGTCTTCGAAGACTTTGGAATTGTCAGCTTCCATGATCAAAACACAACGATACTTGACAAAGACAACAACCATATCAAGATCACAAAGCATTGAGACATACATGAGGTTGAACCCTAAGGACTCGACAAGCATGCCTTTTTCCATGTGTCGATCCTTTGAGATTGCAACCTTACCTAGACCCAATACCTTGCTTTTTTCCTTTGTCAACGTAGGTGATATGCTTCAGGTGTGATGGAGATAAAGCAGAATCCATCAATAAGCTCCTGTCACCAGTCATGTGATTTGTACATCCACTATCGAGGACCCACTCAGTGGCTTTGGGTTGATCATCCTGCATATGAATTAGTGCAACTTACGAACTCATATACTTCAGCAGTGAAGAATATGGTATCAATTTCATCAGATCAATTTCATCAAGCAATAGAACAGATAAAGCAGTATGAGGACGTAAGAAATGAAAATTCATTTCTTCATGAATAGCTCGCGTCCTTTCAAGCATATTCAGGTCTCCAGCAAATTCTTCAGACGATTAAGTTCGTCTGGAGACCTGACCCTGCATAAGAGGTTAGTTCTTTTTCTTCACCACCCACATCTGAAGGGGTGGCAAAGAGTTCATCATTCTGCGAGCTCCATAAGAGAAGGGTGGCATAGATGCCAATCCACTTCGTTTCACATAAGAGTGGTTAGGGTAAGCATAAGAGTAAGCAGCGAAATTCTTTGAGGACTTATGAATATAATGATTTGAAGCATAATGCATATATCCATAATCCTTAGATCTTCCCTGCGAAACAGACGAGTTAGCACGATGATGTTCCTATGAGGACTTTGATCCTTTTGAGGAATTTGATCCATGTGATAAGTTTGATCCGTTGGATCCATATGAAGAATTTGGTCCATATGAAGAATTTGATCTGGGGTTCCTATTCTTCACAGGTGGTGTCATGATGACATTCACCTGAAGATTTTCAAGGCACCTTTTGGGAACCCAGATTTTCTTCATAGGAGGACCGTTCCTGCAGTTAGTGCCAACATATCTAGCAAATATTTCACCATTCTGTGTTTTGAACAGTTTATAATTGGAGTCAAATGACTCATCAGAAGAGTATGAAGATTCACATGTAAAGCCAGATAAAGTAGATGGATCCACTGAAGGTCCCTTTGCAGCAACCCATGAAGTTTTGGGATACTGCTCAGGTTTCCAGTAGGTCCCATCAGCATTGAGTTTCCTCTCAAAGGCAATACCCTCTTTCCTAGGGTTCCGGTTGAGGATCTGCTTTGTAAGCACGTCACAAAGAGCCTGATGCCCTTTGAGTCTTTTGTACATGCCTGTCATATACAATACCTTCAGCCCTGCATCATTAGTGATACTAGCAATGTCCTCAGACGAGGAATTAGTGATAGCAGAGGCAGTTGAGGAATTTGCAGCAATGGTAGTATTTGAGCATTCAGGTGAAGAAATAGCAGTTTCACATTCAATGCACTTCAAACATGGAGGAACAAATTCATCCTGAGTAGCGATGATCTGTTGAGCAAGTAATGAATCACGCTCCTTCTGAAGATCTTCATAACTCACTCTTAACTGCTCAAGATCTTGCTTTCTTTGAAGAAATTCATATCAAAGCTTCTCATGATAAGATAGGAGAGTGTTATGATGACCTTGAAGATTGTCAAACTTGGACTGAAGTCTCTGAAGATTTTCAGTCAAGATTTTACTGCGATCCATTTCCTCGCCCAACATATCATCGCTTTTATCTAGCATATTTTGAACCTTTTCAAGAGCCTTTTGCAGTTTCACAGCAATCTTAGCAAGTTTAGAATAGCTGGGTTTGAGGTTTTCATCAGATTCATCCTCACTAGATTCAGAGGAGGGATATTTGAGTACCTTTGAGCCTTTTGCCATGAAGCAATAGGTGGGAGCGTAGTCCTCGTCGTCGTCATCTGTAGTGTTGGGGAGGTACATTTCTTCAGAGTTGAAGATAGACTTGCTGACGAACGCAGTTGCGAGGGCTAGGCTCACCACACCAGAGTCTGACTCCTTAGATTCCTCCTCTTCCTCATTTTCCTCAGATTCAGCCTCAGATTCCATTTCCTTGCCAATGAATGCTCGAGCCTTCTTGGAGCTTCTCTTCTCGTGAGATGAGGACCTTGAGGGTCTTGATGACGAGGACTTTGAAGATTTCTTCTTCTTCTTTGAATCATTAGAACTATAATCCTTGTACTTCTTCTTCTTTGATTCCTTTTCCCACTGAGGACAATCTTGAATGTAGTGTCTAGGTTTTTGCATTTATGGCAGAGTCTCTTCTTGTAATCATGGGATGAGGAATCTGATCTCAAGTCACCACCTCTTGAGGATTTACCAAAACGACCACGTATTGAGAACTTTTGGAACTTCCTCATGAGCATTGCTAGCTCCTGGCTCAGTTCTTCAGGGTCATTGAGGGAGTCCTAGATTAGGGGGGTCTCCGGACAGCCGGACAATATCCTTTTGCCGGACTGTTAGACTATGAAGATACAAGATTGAAGACTTCGTCTCGTGTCCGGATGGGACTCTACTTGGCGTGGAAGGCAAGCTAGGCAGTATGGATATGGATATCTCCTCCTTTGTAACCGACCTTGTGTAACCCTAGCCCCCTCCGGTGTCTATATAAACCAGAGGGTTTTAGTCCGTAGGACAACAAACAATCATACCATAGGCTAGCTTCTAGGGTTTAGCCTCTCCAATCTCTTGGTAGATCAACTCTTGTAATACCCATATCATCAAGAATAAATCAAGCAGGACGTAGGGTTTTACCTCCATCAAGAGGGCCCAAACCTGGGTAAAACATCGTGTCCCCTGCCTCCTGTTACCATCCACCTTAGACACACAGTTCGGGACCCCCTACCTGAGATCCGCCGGTTTTGACACTGACATTGGTGCTTTCATTGAGAGTTCCTCTGTGTCGTCATCATCAGGCTTGATGGCTCCTTCGATCATCGTTAGCGATGCAGTCCAGGGTGAGACTTTTCTCCCCGGACAGATTTTTGTATTCAGTGGCTTTGCACTGCGGGCCAATTCGCTTGGCCATCTGGAGCAGATTGAAAGCTACGCCCCTGGCCATCGGGTCAGGTTTGGAAGCTTAAACTACACGGCCGATATCCGCGGAGACTTGGCTTCGACGGATTCGAGCCCCTGCCGAGTGCACCGCACTATCACGATGGGCATGATTTAGCTCTGCCGCCGAACAGTGTCCTGGAGGCCACACCCGCATCCGCTCCGACCTTTAATTCGGAGCCAGCTGCGCCGATCGTGGGTGGGTGGTTAGACCCCGCCACGGAGGCAGCAGCCTCAACGGAGATCGAACCGAACCCCAACCTTATCCTTCGCGAGGCCCGTGACTCCACATTGCCAGACTCTCCTCCGAACTCTGAACCATCCGCGCCCCAGCCAATCGAATCCGATTGGGCGCCGATCATGGAGTTCACTGCCACGAATATCTTTCAGCACTCGCCCTTCGGCGACATACTGAACTCACTAAGGTCTCTCTCTTTGTCAGGAGAGTCCTGGCCGGATTATGACCGGCAGGATTGGGATGCGGACGACGAAGAAATTCGACGCCCACCCACCACCCACTTCATAGCCACTGTCGATGACTTGACCGACATGCTTGACTTCGACTCGGAAGACATCGACGGTATGGACGACGATGCAGGAGACGAACAGGAACCAGCGCCTATAGGGCACTGGAAAGCCACCTCGTCATATGACATATATATGGTGGACACACCCAAAGAAGGCAATGGTGACGGAATAGCGGAGGATGATCCCTCCAAGAAGCAACCTAAGCGCCAGCGTCAGCGGCGCCGCTCTAAGTCCCGCCAAAGCAAAAACGGTGATTCCGGCACAGGAGATAATAACACCCCAGACAGTGCCGAAGACAACCCCCTCCAGCAAGATTCAGCACAGGAGGATGGAGAAGCCAGCCCTCATGAGAGAGCGGCAGATAGAGAGGAAGAGGATGATAATTACATACCTCCCTCCGAAGACGAGGCAAGCCTCGACGATGACGAATTCGTCGTGCTAGAGGATCCCGTCGAACAAGAGTGCTTCAAGCGCCGGCTTATAGCCACGGCAAATAGCCTTAAGAAAAAGCAGCAGCAGCTTCAAGTTGATCAAGATCTGCTAGCTGACAGATGGACTGAAGTCCTGGCGGCCGAGGAATATAAACTCCAACGCCCCTCCAAGAGTTACCCAAAATGCAGGTTGCTACCCCGACTGGAGGAAGAAGCGTATGATGCGGCTGATCGGCCACCCCGTGGCCGCGACAGAGAGGCATTCCAGCCAAAAGCTCAGCCTGCACCCCGACGCCATTCAAATAAAAAGGCATGGGGAAATACGCCAGACCTGCGAGATGTATTGGAGGACAAAGCAAAACATGCAAGATCGATCTACGGATCACGAGGGCGTGCCACTACGCGAGACGATAATCGTCACACCGGATACAGCAAAAGTAAATCCGGCCGGGCCGAGCACAGCGGGCAAGACTCATTGGAGCTGCGTCGCGATATAGCCCAGTACAGAGGCGCCCCACACCCCTTATGCTTCACAGACGAAGTAATGGATCATCAAATTCCAGAGGGTTTCAAACCCGTAAATATAGAATCATACGATGGCACAACAGATCCTGAGGTATGGATCGAGGATTTCCTCCTGCATATCCACATGGCACGCGGTGATGATCTACATGCCATTAAATACCTCCCACTCAAACTCAAAGGACCATCTCGGCATTGGCTCAATAGCTTGCCAGCAGAGTCCATTGGCTGTTGGGAGGATCTGGAAGCCGCATTCCTCGACAACTTTTAGGGCACTTATGTGCGACCACCAGATGCCGATGACTTGAGCCACATAATTCAGCAGCCAGAGGAATCGGCCAGGAAATTCTGGACACAGTTCCTAACAAAGAAAAATCAAATTGTCGACCGTCCGAATGCAGAGGCTCTAGCAGCTTTCAAGCACAACATCCACGACGAGTGGCTAGCCCGGCACCTTGGTCAGGAAAAGCCGAAATCTATGGCAGCCCTCACGACACTCATGACCCGCTTTTGTGCGGGAGAAGACAGCTGGCTGGCTCGCAGTAACAACACATCAAAGAACCATGGTACTTCGGATACCAAGGACGGCAGTAGCAGGTCACATCGCAACAAACATAAGCGCCGCATTAACAGCGACAATACCGAGGATACGACAGTCAATGCCAGATTCAAAGGCTCTAAACCGGGTCAGCGGAAAAAGCCATTCAAAAGAAGCACTCCGGGCCCATCCAATTTGGACAGTATACTCGATCGCTCGTGTCAAATACACGACACCCCCGACAAGCCAGCCAACCACACCAATAGGGATTGTTGGGTGTTCAACCAGGCCGGCAAGTTAATTGCCGAAAACAAAGATAAGGGGCCACATAGCGATGACGAGGAGGAGCCCCGGCAGCCGAATACCGGAGGACAGAAGAGGTCCCCCCCACAAGTGCGGATGGTGAACATGATATATGCAACCCACATCCCCAAGAGGGAGTGGAAGCGTGCGCTCAGGGACGTATATGCGTTGGAGCCAGTCGCCCCAAAGTTCAACCCATGGTCTTCCTGTCCGATCACCCTCGATCGCAGGGACCACCCCACTAGTATCCGTCATGGCGGATTTGCCGCACTGGTCTTAGACCCAATTATTGACGGATTTCACCTCACTCGAGTCCTTATGGATGGCGGCAGCAGCCTGAATCTGCTTTACCAGGACACGGTGCGCAAAATGGGTATAGACCCCTCAAGGATCAAACCCACAAGAATGACCTTTAAAGGCGTCATACCAGGTGTAGAGACCCATTGCACAGGCTCAGTCATAATGGAAGTGGTCTTCGGATCCCCGGATAACTTCCGAAGCGAAGAGTTAATCTTTGATATAGTCCCGTTCCGCAGTGGTTATCATGCACTGCTCGGGCGAACCGCATTTGCGAGATTCAATGCGGTACCGCATTATGCATACCTCAAGCTCAAGATGCCAGGACCTCAGGGGGTCATTACAGTTAATGGAAACATAGAGCGCTCTCTCCGAACGGAGGAGCACACTCCGGCCCTCGCAGCAGAAGCGCAAAGCAGCCTCTTAAGGCAATCCACTAGTTCGGCGTTTAAGGACCCCAACACCTTCAAGCGCGCCCGGAGTAATCGACAACAGGACCGCCTGGCACGTTCCGAGCTCGCATAGCAATGCGGCCCCCACCCCGGCCCAAGCCAAACGGCGAAACTCGTGCCACGCGTACATAATTACGCATTAAAAATACCATGGGCACAGGTAGGGAGGGGGCATGATTACGGCACACTCCAGGACGCAGCTTAAACCGCACTAGGGGCTTCCCGCTTTGTTATTTTTCTCCTTTCAGGACATTAATCTCTGGAAACCCTGTCCGGTAGCATGATTGCCAAACACATGATGCAGCAACCAAGGAGGAAGAAAGCTACATCACACCACGGAACTCCCAGGTGGATTACGATAACCAGTGAAATACTTGCTTTAATATTATTCCTTAGCTTGCCCTTAGAGGGAACATAGTCCTACTTTTTGCTTATTGCACTACATGTATCATCTACTTTAACGCACCCTTTTGAATAAACAATGCATAGCATTAAGACTATTATTGCATATATATATATGTTCATTCATGACATCCAGCACCTGTACACTCTGGTACGGCCAATACGCTAGGGGCTTAAGCATACCCCACAATACGGCGTGAGAATTCCGAACACTTTCGACAGTGCGGCACCCCGAACTTATAGCATTATATGCATCAGCTCCGAATCATGTCTTGGGTCAATAGTTGGGTTTGCCCGGCTCCCATGTTTTGGTACCTTACGTTCCGCTATATCGGCTAAGGTAGCACTAGGAGAACTACTGCGATTGTGCCCCGGTTCTGCTGGGCTAAGCACCTCGGTAGAGAAAGCTAAAACTGACTGTCATGATAAGGCAAGAGACTGGTCGCTGTTCGAGAGGTTTCGAGTCCCTAAAGACTTATGCCGCTTAGAGCGAGGAGCCGGCCCTGTCCGGCTTAAGGCATGTATCGCGCCCCGAATTCAGCCTTCTGAACACTAGGGGCTTCACCGAAATTTAAAATTATAGAATTCTATGGCTAAGTGAGAGTGATAACGCATTATAGTCCGATTGCCTTGTTCGTTGTGCTGAGCACCTCCCTCGAAGGACCCAACAATGGGAACAAGAGTGCTCAGGTTTATCCCGAACACCCCAGCACTTGTGGCATGGGGGCAGAAGCCGACGACTAGCCATCTCTCAGATTTGATAAACAGCCGAACAAAAGGTAATATTTTAAATTCAAACAAGCGTTGCATAGCGCATATGAACAATTTTTCATGAATACAGGATTACACGAGCAAGTTTACTCAAATATTATATCTTTCGTACACTCGTCTGCTACAAGACGGGCACCCTTCAGGACACCCTCATAGTACATCTCGGGGTGGCGATGCTCCTTACCCACCGGCGGCCCTTCCTTGATCAGCTTCACAGCGTCCAGCTTGGCCCATTGCACCTTCACACGGGCGAAGGCCCGGCGTGCACCTTCGATGCAGACGGACCGCTTGATAACTTCCAGCCATGGGTAGGCATCCACAAACTGCCTCACCAGGCCAAAGTAGCTATGGGGAAGGGCGTCGCCAGGCCACATCCGAACTATCAAGCCCTTCATGGCCTATTTGGATGCCTTGTGTAGCTCGACCAGCTGCTTTAGCTGGTCGCTCATAGGCACTGGGTGTTCGGTCCTAGTATATCGGGCCCAGAACAACTTCTATGTCGAGCTTCCCTCCTCGGCCCAGTAAAATTTTGCGACATCCGACACGCTGCGGGGCAAATCTGCGAATGCTCTTGGAGAGCTCCGGATTTGGGTAAGTATCAAGTAATTTACTTTCACATGCTTGCTTTGCATATAGAATGCCTTACCCGCCGCTATCTTCTTCATCGCATCAATCTCCTGGAGGGCCTTTTGGGCTTCGGCCTTGGCACTCTTTGCACTCTCAAGGGCCGTGGCAAGCTCGGACTCTCGCGTCTTCAAGTCAAGCTCCAGCGCCTCATGCTTCGTCACGAGAGCGTGGAGCTCTTGCTGCACCTCGCCCACCCGTGCCTCATGCCTTTCCCGCTCGGTGCGTGCCTTGGCCGCTTTGTTTTCGGCCTTGGATAGCGCTTGCTTCAGGGTCGCCACCTCGGACGTGGCCCCTAGCAAATTTACGATAATCCTGTCATTTTGCAATCGCATTCTTTTTATATCCATAGACCATGTAATACTTACCTTTGTTCTCCTCAAACTGCCTCTTGTCAAGGCCGAGCTCTTCCTTGGACCCTTTGAGGTCCTGCTTCAGTGCGGCGACCTCCGCAGTCAGTGCGGCAGAGGCCAGCAGCGAAGCCTGCATACGCATATAGACATACTTATATTAGACTCCTGCGATATTGTTTGATACTTTGTTTGGCTTTTCTTTGTGAACACCGAATAGAGCATCAGGGGCTACTGTCTATGCGGTAATGTTTCCCCTATATTTCAAAAACTTACCTCAAAGCCTGTTAGAAGGCTAGCACAGGTTTCAGTCAGTCCGCTCTTGGCGGACTGAACCTTCTGGACCACCGCACTCATAATAGTGTGGTGCTCTTCGTCAATGGAAGCGCTGCGAAGCACTCCCAGTAGATTGTCCGGTGCCTCTGGATGGGCAGAGGAGACCGGCACAGGTGTCTTGCCCCTCTTGGAAGGAGGCCGCCCGCCCGAGTCCGGAACCACTGGAGGTTCCGGCACGGAGTTCGGCTGAGGGATGAACTCGGAGCCCTCGGGAGCCTTGCTCCCTCTGCTCCCGGAGTCCGGAAGGTCGCATTGAGGCGCCTCCGGGACTGTCTCCCCTCGACCCGGTGCCTCTTGAGACAACACCTCGGCGTTGTCCGTAGGGCAAGGGGAGGTGGCGGTCGGAAGTGGATCGCTATCCATGTCCGATGAGCCCAGGGAGTCGTCCGACGAGGATACGTCGATACGGGTTCAAGGCGGTCTGCATAATCATAATTCGGCGTTAGGAGAAGCAGTGCGACAAAGGTATGCTATGAGTTACTCTGGTATCCGAATACTTACGATTTCGCTAGGGGCTTGGCCCTGAGCAACCACTCGTCCTCGCCTTCGGCGGCGGTGGTGGAGTAGTCTGGAAGGAGAGTCCTTCCCTTCTTGGACCCTCCGGCCCCCCCAGTGGGGGCGGCCTTCCTTTTATTGTCTCCCCCGACTGAAGGGGGAGCATCTTCATCTTCCTCCTCGTCTTCGGGGGAGGAGTGCATCGCGGAGTTATCGGATGATGAGTCCGATAACACCTGGCGTCGGGAACTCTTTCGGGTTCCCTTGGCCTTCTTGGTCTTCTCCGGCACCTTGTAAGGAGCCGGAGTCAGCATCTCCGTTAGGAGAGCATCCACAGTGTCTTCGGGCAGAGGGGCCGGACAGTTAATCTGCCCCGACGTCTCCACCCAGTCCTGTCAAAGGCATGGAGATCAGACCCCACACATGGTTAAGCTAGGGGAAATAGATATCCTACCAGATATATGGAACTCACCGAATGCGCTCGGCGCTTCGCGCTTAACCCGCGGTCCTCGATGAGAGAGGGAGGGACCTCTGCGCCCTTGAACAACACCTTCCAAATGTCCTTGTGCGCCCTTGAACAACACCCACCATGGCTCCGCCGCATTCTGCTTGTTGGCCGCCCACCACCTTCGGCTTGATATTGAAGGTCTTTAACCACAGGCCGAAGTGGGGCCGGATGCGGAGGAAAGCCTCGCACACGACGATGAACGCCGAAATGTTGAGGACGAAGTTCAGGGCCAGATCATGAAAGTCCAGCCCGTAGTAGAACATGAGACCACGGACGAATGGATGGAGGGGAAACCCCAGTCCACGGAGGAAGTGGTGGAGGAAAACTACCCTCTCATGAGGTTCAGGGGTAGGAACGATCTGCC
The DNA here is from genome assembly GCF_056163025.1 of Triticum urartu. Taxonomy (NCBI): domain Eukaryota; kingdom Viridiplantae; phylum Streptophyta; class Magnoliopsida; order Poales; family Poaceae; genus Triticum; species Triticum urartu. The sequence continues at coordinate 218,800,347 of NC_141874.1, read as the reverse complement.
CCGCAGCAGGCAGCCGATGCGCTATATTCGCGGCCAAGTATCCGGCTCCACGTAGCTTCTTGATGTGTCCCTCCGTAACGGAAGAAGCCATCCATTTGCCTCCCGCTCCGGACATGATTGGAGAAGGTTGAGGGGAAGGATGTGGGCTTGGGCATTGGAGCTCGAGTGCGCAAGAGTGGATGAGCAAGGAGGAAGAAGGCGTGGGTAGAAAAAAGGTTAAACCTTTTCCCTTTATAAGGGCGGCCGAAACTATGCGCCCCCACTAGCCTGGTAAAACTCGCTTATCCCCCAAGCGCCGTAATCGATGGCGCGGTTGGGTTACCCACGCCCGTATTAATGAGAATCCCGTAATAAGGGGAACATGATCTCTGCTTTGACAAGACGTGTCAAGAAACTGCCTCGCGTTGTGTGCGGGGCTAGTTAAAGGAAACAGTTCGAATAATTACCGGGCCATGGCATAATGTCATGTTGCCAAAACGTGTCAGCAGATTAGATTTGTGGAAATATTATTCTCTCTACGGTGGTACGTGGAACTTATTTTGCAGGGTCGGACACTATCCTTGTATTCAAATTCTTCCGTGATGTATTCGGAGGAGGAACCCGCCTTGCAATGTCGAAGACAATACTGCGCGCCGGACTCATCATCATTGAAGCCTGGTTCAGGGGCTACTGAGGGAGTCCTTGATTAGGGGGTCTCCGGACAGCCGGACTATATCCTTTTCCCAGACTGTTAGACTATGAAGATACAAGATTGAAGACTTCGTCTCGTGCCCGGATGGGACTCTACTTGGCGTGGAAGGCAAGCTAGGCAGTACGGATATGGATATCTCCTCCTTTCTAACTGACCTTGTGTAACCCTAGCCCCCTCCGGTGTCTATATAAACCGGAGGGTTTTAGTCCATAGGACAACAAACAATCATACCATAGGCTAGCTTCTAGGGTTTAGCCTCTCCGATCTCGTGGTAGATCAACTCTTGTAATACCCATATCATCAAGAATAAATCAAGCAGGACGTAGGGTTTTACCTCCATCAAGAGGGCCCGAACCTGGGTAAAACTTCGTGTCCCTGCCTCCTGTTACCATCCGCCTTAGATGCACAGTTCGGGACCCCCTACCCGAGATCCCCCGGTTTTTTCACCGACAGTCACCAAGGCTGCTGTCAGAATCTTCACCATCAGATTCTGATACTGCCTTGGCCTTTAGAGCCCGTGATCTACCATAACTTGGTCCATAGAGATCTCTCTTCTCAGCAAACTGGAACTCATGAGTGTTTAGTCTCTCGAGGATATCAGCGGGATCAAGTGACTAATAGTCTCCACGTTCTTGTATCATCAATGCCAAGGTATCAAATGTGGAATCAAGCGATCTCAGCAATTTCTTCACCACCTCATGGTCGGTGATATCAGCGGCACCAAGTGCTTGAAGCTCATTTGAGATTTCAGTGAGGCGATCGATGGTTTGCTGAACATTTTCATTGTCGAGTCTTTTGAAGCGGTTGAAGAGATTTCGAAGAACGTCAACTCGAGAGTCACGCTGTGTTGATACTCCCTCATTGACCTTGGACAGCCTGTCCCAGATAAGCTTAGCTGTCTCCGAAGCACTCACTCTGCCATACTGCCCTTTGCTCAAATGACCACATATGATATTCTTCGCTTGGGAGTCGAGTTGCTTGAATCTCTTCACATCAGCAGCGTTGATGGTGGGAGTGACAGAGGGAACACCATTCTCCACAACGTACTAGAGATCGTTATCAATTGCCTCAAGGTGCATGCGCATCTTATTCTTCCAGTAGGGGTAGTCCGTCCCATTGAAGGTAGGACACCCAGCAGAAACCTTGATCATACCTGCGGTCGACATAACTAAGACTCCAGGTGGTTAAACCAAAATCACACAGAACAAGGGAGTACCTTGCTCTGATACCAATTGAAAGTGCATTATATCGACTAGAGGGGGGTGAATAAGCAATTTTTATGAAATCTTCACTGAGGAATTTCAGGGTGTGGAAATTCCTGAGTGAAGAACTACTTGCAGTGGAATAAGTACTCATAATTAAACATAACAATGCATGAGCATGGTCTTCATGATGAAATGAAAATGAGCACAGAGTACAAAAAGCGTAAACACAAGATAACACAAACAAACTGAAGAAATTGAACTAAGGAAATAGAGAAAGTCTTCAGTCAAAGTCTTCAAACAGATATGAACAAGCACACAACACAGAAATGAGGAAATGGAAGGGTTGAGAAAATGGAACCAGGTAGCTTGGTGAAGACAATGATTTGGTAGACCAGTTCCAACTGCTGTGACAGTTGTACGTCTGGTTAGGGCGGCTAGGTATTTAAACCTGAGGACACACAGTCCCAGACACCCAGTCATGAACACGCAGCTCAGGAAACTCAGTGCTCACCGTATTCCCCTTGAGCTAAGGTCACACAGACCTCACCCAATCACTCGTGGTAAGTCTTCAGGTGACTTCCAAACCTTCACAGACTTGGTCACTCGGCGATCCACAATTTCCTCTAGCATGCTGTAGACCATGACGCCTAACCGTCTGGAAGATGCACAGTCTTCAAAGGTAACAAGCGTCGGATCCACGAAGGATCAATCTCTTCAGTGATGCTCAATCACTTTGGGTTTGTAGGTGTTTGGGTTTGGGTTTTCCTCACTTGATGATTTTCACTCAAAGTCCTCAGAGGATGGGATGCTCTCAAATGACAAGTGTCAGTTTCTCTCAGAGCAGCCAACCAGCTAGTGGTTGTAGGGGGCGGCTATTTATAGCCTAGGGAGCAGCCCGACATGATAAGACATAAATGCCCTTTAATGATATGACCGTTAGGTGGGTAGATATTTTGGGACAACTGGCGCATAGCACAACAACGGTCGGAATTTTGAGTATCAAATTCCTCAGGGCTAACATGTTCCTCACTGTGTAGGTAATCCGTACTGGCAAATTCCTAACTCCTCAGTCAGAACAAATTCCTCAGAGACCAGAAGAACTTCGTCTCTGTCACTGAAGAATATGACTGAAGTGTATGAGATTTCCAATGGCTTCACTCGAAGGGATTGGTAGGTGTAGGATTTGAGTTGAGCATCACATGGAAATTTTTCCTTAGTATTTCCTTGACCCCCTTTAACATTACGGTGTTTCCTATGACTCAAGAAAGAGAAAATGAAACTACGAAAACAAAAGTCTTCACGCTCCATGTTCCTCGAATGAATACCATGTCTTCAAGGTCACACCAATTTCTTCACTTTCAAAGTCTTCAGAAAGTCTTTAGAAATACAAAGTCTTCAGTCGAAGAACTTCATTTTTAGGGGTCGAATTTCACTGTAAATATCAAACTCCTCATAGAGTTATAGACCTGTGTACACTCACAAACGCATCAGTCCCTTAACCTATAAGTCTTCAATACACCAAAATCACTAAGGGGCACTAGATGCACTTACAGTCTTCATAGGAAAGAAACTATTGGGTAGACCTTCTATCACAGATCCGAAGGCAAAATCTTTGTTGCTAAGAATGGATCCTTTCTAGAGAAGGAGTTTCTCAAAAGAAGTGAGTGGGAGGAAAGTAGAACTTGATGAGGTAATTGTACCTTCTCTCGAATTGGAAAGTATCTCAGCACAAAAAACCATTCCAGTGATGCCTACACCAACTAGAGAGGAAGCTAATGATAATACTCGAGAAACTTCAGATCAAGTTGCTACTGAACCTCGTACGTCAACCAGAGCATGTTCCGCACAAGAGTGGTATGGTAATCCCTTTCTGGAAGTCATGTTACTAGACCATGATGAACCTACAAACTATGAGGAAGCGATGATGAGCCCAAGTTGCGATAAATGGCTTGAGGCCATGAAATCTGAGATAGGATACATATATGACAACAAAGTGTGGACTTTGGCTGACTTGCCCAATGATCGACGAGCCATAGAGAATAGATGGATCTTCAAGAAGAAGACTGACGCTGATGGTAATTTTACTATCTACAAAGCTTGACTTGTCGCGAAAGGTTTTCGACAAGTTCAAGGTGTTGACTATGATGAGACCTTCTCACCCGTAGCAATGCTTAAGTCTGTCCGAATCATGTTAGCAATTGCCGCATTTTATGATTATGAAATCTGGCAGATGGACATCAAAACCACATTCCTTAATGGATTTCTCAAAGAAGAGTTGTATATGATGCAACCAGAAGGTTTTGTCGATCCTAAAGGTGCTAACAAAGTGTGCAAGCTCTAGTGATCCATTTATAGACTGGTGCAAGCATCTCGGAGTTGGAATATACGCTTTGATAATGTGATCAAAGCATATGGTTTTATACAGACTTTTGGAGAAGCCTGTATTTACAAGAAAGTGAGTGGGAGGTATGTAGCATTTCTAATATTATATGTGGATGACATATTGTTGATTGGAAATGATACATAATTTCTGGATAGCATAAAAGGATACTTGAACAAAAGTTTTTCAACGAAAGACCTCGCTGAAGCTGCTTATATATTGGGCATCAAGATCCATAGAGATAGATCAAGACGCTTAATTGGACTTTCACAAATTACATACCTTGACAAGATTTTGAAGTAGTTCAAAATGGAACAGTCAAAGGAAGAGTTCTTTCCTGTATTGCAAGGTGTGAAATTGAGTAAGACTCAAAACCTGACAACGATAGAAAATAGAAAAAGAATGAAAGTCATTTCCTATGCCTCAGCCATAGGTTCTATAAAGTATGTTATGCTATGTACCAGACCTATTCTGTGCCTTGCCATGGGTTTGGCAAAGAGGTACAAGAGTGATCTAGGAGTGGATCATCGGATAGCAGTCAAAATTATCCTTAGAGGAATAAGTAAATGTTTCTTGATTATGGAGGTGATAAAGAGTTCGTCACAAAGGGTTTCATCGATGCAAGCTTTGACACTAATCCAGGTGACTTTGAGTCTCGATTTGGATACATATTGGAAGTGGGAGCAATTAACTAGAGTACCTCCATGTAGAGCATTGTAGACATATAAATTTGCAAAATACAAACGGATCCGAATGTGATAGACCCGTTGACTAAGCCTCTCTCACAAGCAAAACATGATCACACCTTAGTACTATTTTGGTGTTAATCACATGGCCATGTGAACTAGATTATTGACTCTAGTAAACTCTTTGGGTGTTAGTCACATGGCGATGTGAACTATGGGTGTTAATCACATGGCAATGTGAACTAGATTATTGAATCTAGTGCAAGTGGGATACTGAAGGAAATATGCCCTAGAGGCAATAATAAAGTTGTTATTTTATATTTCCTTATATCATGATAAATGTTTATTATTCATGCTAGAATTTTATTAATCGGAAACTTGATACATGTGTGGATACATAGACAAAACAGTGTGTCCCTAGTAAGCCTCTAATAGCCTAGATCGTTAATCAAAGATGGTTAAGTTTCCTAACCATAGACATGTGTGGTCATTTGATGAACGTGATCACATCATTAGGAGAATGATGTGATGGACAAGCCCCATCCGTTAGCTTAGCATGTTGATCATTCAGTTTTATTGCTATTGCTTTCTTCATGTCAAATACATATTCCTTCGACTATGAGATTATGCAACTCCTAGATACCGGAGGAATACCTTGTGTGCTATCAAACGTCACAACGTAACTGGGTGATTATAAAGATGCTCAACAGGTATCTCCAAAGGTGTTTGTTGGGTTGGCATAGATCGAGATTGGGATTTCTCACTCCGAGTATCGGAGAGGTATCTCTGGGCCCTCTCGGTAATGCACATCATAATAAGCCTTGCAAGCAATGTGACTAATGAGTTAGTTGCGGGATGATGTATTACGCAACAAGTAAAGAGACTTACCGGTAACGAGATTGAACTAGGTATGTAGATACTGACAATCGAATCTTGGGCAAGTAACATACCGATGGCAAAGGGAATACCGTATATTGTCATTACGGTACGACCGATAAGATCTTCGTAGAATATGTAGGAAACAATATGAGCATCTAGGTTACACTGTTGGTTATTGACCGGAGAGGTTTCTCGGTCATGTCTACATAATTCTCGAACTCGTTGGGTCCGCACGCTTAATGTTCGATGACGATTTTATATTATATGAGTTATGTGATTTGGTGACCGAATGTTGTTCAGGGTCCCGGATGAGATAACAGACATGACTAGGAGTCTCGAAATGGTTGAGAGGTAAGGATTGATATATAGGACGATGGTATTCGGACATCGGAAGTGTTCCGGGGGTACCATGTACATATCGGGTCACCGGAAGGGGTTCCGGGCATCCCCCCGGCAACTATATAGGCCTAATGGGCCAAGAGGGGGATAGACCAGCCCCTAAGGGGTTGGTGCACCCCATGTAGGCCGAAATAGGAGGGGAAGGAAAGAGGAGAAGAGAGAAACGAAGGGGAGGGATTCGGCCTCCCCCTTCCTTCCCTCCTCCCTCCTCCTTCCTTCCCCCTCTGGAAGTTATGGTGGGGGGGGGGGCGAATTGCACTAGGCCCCCAAGTAGGATTCCTCCTACTTGGGTTCCCCCTTGGCTGCTCCTTCTCCCTCCCACCTATATATATGAGGGGGAGGCGCCTAGAACACACACCAACATCTGTTAGCCATGTGCGGCGCCTCCCTCCACAGATTACACCTCTGGTCATATCTTCATAGTGCTTAGGCGAAGCCCTGTGCGGATTGCTTCACCATCACCGTCACCACGCCGTTATGCTGGCGGAACTCTCCCTCGACACTTTGCTAGATCAAGAGTTCGAGGGACGTCATCGAGCTGAACGTGTGCAGAACTCATAGGTGTCGTACGTTCGGTGCTTGATCGGTCGGAACAAGAAGAAGTTCGACTACATCAACCGCGTTGTCAAATTCTTCCGCTTTCGGTCTACGAGGGTACGTGGACATACAATCCCCCTCTCGTTGCTATGCATCTCCAAGATAGATCTTGCGTGAGCGTAGGAATTTTTTTGAAATTGCATGCTACGTTTCCCAACACTATGGATGATCTAATAATTTACTGTATTCTTGTTAGTCTATCAGTATTGTCTAATCCTCAATAAAAACAAAAGTTTCCTTGAAAATTCATCCAGAATAGAATTTTCCAACAAGAGAAATGTGGTAAGAAGACCTGATGATTAGTGAAGATGTCCATCATCTAGCTTTGCTCTGCAATCTATAGGGTTTAGGGATTCTGAAATGGTACCGAAACAAAACATAGTGAAAACTTCCTTGATGTAAAACGGATAATGACAGCGTGACTGTACATATTGTCCATAGGATCCAGGCAACAACCTGATATGAAATATATCATTAGGAATTGTTCTTTCTGATAAAGGACAAACTATGTAGGCAAATGCTGATACGTCCATTTTGCATCATGTTTTCCTACTGTTATTTATTATGTTTTGGATCATTATTTCACTTTATGATGCTATTCTAATGCCTTTTCTCTCTTATTTTGCATGTTTCACAAGAAGAGGGAGATGGATATTCTGGACCTGAAAAGGCTATAACAGAGATGGATATTCTCCACAGATCCAAATGACCTAAAAATTTATGGAGATTTATTTTGAAATATATAAAAAAATATTAGAAGAAGAATTACTAGAAGGGGCTACCAGGGAGCGACGAGCTCAGGGGGCGCACCTATGAGCTCGTGGGGCCCCTGGCAGGCCTCCGGTGCCCATCTTCTCCAATATGGGGCTATTTTCCCTAGAAAATAAATAAGAAGAAGACTTTTAGGATGAAGCGCCTCTGTCTCGAGGCGGAACCTGGGCAAGGAGCACTTTTGTCCTCCGGTGGAGCGATTCCGCTGGGGAAACTACCCTCTGGGAGGGGGAATCAAAGCCATCGACATCACCCGCGATCCTCTCATCGTGGGAGGACCAATCTTCATCAACATCTTCACCAACACCATCTCATATCAAACCCTAGTTCATCTCTTCTATTCAATCTTATCCCAAAACCTCATATTGGTACTTGTGGGTTGTTAGTAGTGTTGATTACATCTTGTAGTTGATGCTAGTTGGTTTATTTGGTGGAAGATTATCTGTTCATATCCTTAAGCATATTCAATACACCTCTGATATTGATCGTGAATATGGTTTGTGAGTATTTACTTTTGTTCTTGAGGACATGGGAGAAGTCTTGTTATAAGTAATCATGTGAAGTTTGTATTCGTTCGATGTTTTGATGATATGTATGTTGTTCTTCCTTTAGTGGTGCCATGTGAACGTTGACTACATGACACTTCACCATACTTGGGTGTAAGGGAAGTCATTAGGGAGTAATAAGTAGATGATGGGTTGCAAGAGTGACAGAAGCTTAAACCTTAGTTATGCTTTATTACGTAAGGGGCTGATTTGGATCCATATGTTTCATGTTATGGTTAGATTTATGTTAATTCTTATTTCATAGTTGCAGATGCTTGTGAGAGGGTTTAATCATAAGAGGGTTGTTTGTTCAAGTAAGAACAACACCCTAGCACCGGTCCACCCAAATATCAAATTATCAAAGTAGCAAATGCGAATGAACTGAACATGATGAACATGACTAGATAACAATTCCCATATGTCCTTGAGAGCACTTTGCTTTATATAAGAGAACTTTTCGGCTTGTCCTTTTCTATAATAAGATTGGGCCACCTTGCTGAACCTTTGTTACACTTGCTATTTGCTACTTGTTATGAATTATCCTACTACAAAACTATCTGTTACCATTACTCTACTTTAAGTACTTGCAGACAATACCTTTCTGAAAATCGTTTGGTATTTTCTTCTGCTCCTCGTTGGGTTCGACACTCTTACTTATCGAAAGGACTACATTTGATCCCCCATACTTGTGGGTCATCAAGACTCTTTTATGGCACCATTGCTGGGGAGTGAAGAGCCTTTTGTAAGGAAACATTTTTATTACGTGCTGAAATTTATTTTCACATCTTACTATGGAAAGATAATCCTTGGAGGGGTTTGTTCGGGGTATCTTCACCTCAACTGGAAGAAATAAGAGTTTCCCCTCAACCTACTGAACCTACTGAAAATATTTATTATGAGATTCCTTCGGGTATGTTAGAGAAACTGCTAGCTAATCCTTATGGAGGAGATGGAATGGTACATCCTGATATGCACTTGGTATATAGAGATGAAATTTATGGATTGTATAAGCTTGTAGGTTTATCCGAGGATGGAGTCAAGAAGAAGGTATTCCCTTTATCTTTGAGGGGAAAGGCATTGATATGGTATAGGCTATTGGATGATATTGGAACATGGGGTTGGAACCGGCTGAAGCTGGAATTTCATCAAAAGTTTTATCCTATGCATTTGGTTCATCGTGATCGGAACTATATATATAATTTTTGCCCTCATGAAGGAGAAAGTACGCTCAAGCTTGGGGAAGGCTTAAATGTATGATGCACACATGCTCCAACCATGAGCTCTCATGAGAAATTATTATACAATTTTTTATGCTTGACTTTCTCATAATGATCAATCCATGCTCGATACTTCTTCTACTGGTTCCTTTATAAACAGAACTATTGAATTCAAATGGGATCTTATAGAAAAAAATTAAATGCAACTCCGAATATTGGGAAGTCGACAAAGGTAAAAATTCGGGTATAAATCTTGAGTTTCATTGTGTTAAATCTTTTATGGAAACCGATGCTTGTCATAAGTTTAGTACTAAATATGGACTTGAGTCTGAGATAGTAGCTACCTTTGCGAATCATTTAATTTGCTGCTCATGTTGATCTCCCTAAGGAGAAGTGGTTTAAATTTCATCCACCTATTGAAGAAAATTATGAGGAACCTATTATAGCCAGAAATAATTGTTTATAATGTTGATCCAGTTGTGCCGACTGCTTATATTGAGAAACCTCCTTTTCCTGTTAGGAATAAAGAACATGCTAAAGCTATAACTATGGTTCATAAGAGTAATATTGGAACACCAAAACTATTTGAACAAATTGAGATGGAACCTAATATTGCAATGGTTAGAGATCTCTTGGTCGATACTATTGATGGGCATGTTATTTATTTCTGTTCTAAGGCTACTACAATTGCTATACCAGCTAGAAACGAACAAGACATGTTAGATAAAAATAATGCTTTTCTATTTTTGTGCCCCTGGTTCCTTAGTTGTGCTCAGTTTTTCCCACGCTCTAAACTTTTGCTCACCTTTTCCCACTCCCTTGTCTGAAACCCTCACAAATGCTCAAACTGGATGTTGCCATCGGGTCAATGTTTAACCATTAACTGCTGACGAGTGGGGCTGCGTCAGACATCTTTTCTCGGCCGTTGTTGGAGTTGGCCCGCATAGGATAGATGGGCCGTTTTTCGATGATTCAGTATGCTATGCATGGGGGCATCTTTGACCTTGACTTGCATGCATGCGCGCTACCTGGATTCAGTGCCGCTGGCGATGGCCCACAGCGCCAACTGACGGTGTCCTGGACTAGGGGGTACTCACCACGTCGTCTCCCGACCGGGTGGATCGGGCCAAGGACCCCATGGCGGTTTACTCATGGGCTACTTCGGGCAGCCCATGCTGCATACAAGGAATATTCTACAAGACTTGATGATCAAGACAAGTACTCCTCTCCACCAACGTATTCGACTAGGACTCTTATTATCCTAGGCCTCCGGTACATTATATAAGCCGAGGCCAGGTTAGCTGATAGATCATTATGACATTATTCGTCATACCCTTAGGTTTTAGACCACAACATATGATCTTGAGGTAGATCAACTCTGTACTTGATACTCCATCAATATAAACAGGAGCAGGACGTAGGGTTTTACGTCCATCAAGAGGGCCCGAACCTGGGTAAAACATCATCTCCTTCATTCCTATTACCATTGATCCGAGAGTCCATAGCTCGGGACCCCCTACCCCGAGATCTGCCAGTTTTGACACCGACAATGGTGCTTTCATTGAGAGTTCCGTCGTGTGATCGGCAAAAGATCAATGGCTCGCCTGCAGATCAACTGCCACGTCGGCGTCTTCGTCGCCGGCTCGACTGGTCACCTTGGCTTGACCGAGGACTGTGCCCCGCCTCCGATCATCATGTTCGGATGAGGGCCTTCATCAACATCAACTCCGATCTCTACCATGATCATGGAGGGATCATCCGTGGAGCTCGTGGGCTCAACGTCAACATTGCCCTCAGGCGACCGTGCTGTTTTTCCGGACAGCGAACTTGTATCCACTGTCACCACCTCCTCAAGCATTGTTTTGATGATTCCTTTAGTGGAATTGTGTGGAATTGAATCTACAACAACCCTGCAAAATTTCGTCGCGTTTCGCTGGAGGAATCTCCGGCGATCTACGATATACCGGAGCCCTATAAAATCTGGACGAGAATGAGGACGAGTTTAGGGCGTGGTCTCCGGAGCCTAGCTCGGAGATCCTTTCGAAGATCC